>NC_136011.1:15888961-16226461 GCF_048128805.1 Centroberyx gerrardi
CGGGGGGGTGGAGGGGGCAGACAGGGGGCACAGGGTGGTGGAGGCGGGGGCCACTGTCTGACTACATTACTGATATTGTTGTTATAGTTGACGTTCTCCACGGTGACCTCCGGTTCTTGCTCTTGCTCTTGCTCTTGCTCTTCTTCTTCTTCAACGCGGAATTTCTCCCCAGGGTTCTCCGGTTTCTTGAAGGGGTTCTTCAAGGTCCAGCCCTGGCGCCGCGGCCTCCTCTTTACACGCCGATTGGGCAGGATCCGGTTGGACTTTTTGTTGCGCATGAACATTGCAGTGGAGATGATGACTGTGACTACGACCATGAGACTAATGACACCAGCGAGCATGCCTAGGATTTGCAAAGGCTTGTCTCTACTCTGCATTAAAAATGACGCCAAAGGCCCCCCACTGAGTTGGGTCTGTAAAAGAGCACAGGGAGAAGTCACATCCATGGGACTGAAATCATAGGCTGTCAGACACAATGATGAACTCCTATCTATCGTCCCGTGTGTGTTACTGCATGTATTATCATTTGGCCAAAAGACATTTGAGGTACAAAGTGTTACTGCTGCCAAAGAGACCCAGCTAAATCCAGAAATGAGTCACTACCTGTATTACGGTGTACTCTACAATGCCATCCATCAGAGGTCGTAATGTCAGTTTAAGAAGAGAAGATATAATTTATTTCTGGGTGCTCTTGCCAATTAAACACACTGAAAATGATAATTCTTTGATTGATTTGATTTCTTTGATTCGTTATGTTTTGCTCACATTTTGTCAAGACAAGATCAGAAGGGTTGATTGGGACACCCATAGCTGAGACCATTCAGCATTGCATTTGATAATGAAATGGTATGAATTGAATTGAATGAATGTTAGAAACTACAAAGCAGAATTAATCCATTCATTGGATTTTGAAAACTTGTTTTAGTTTTATTGTTTGTGTGTGTATCATAACTTGATTATAAAAAAAAGAAAAAAAAAAGCTTATGAAACTGTCAAGAGGATAATCTATATTGTGCTCCTGTACTCTTTTACAGACACAACCTTATCCTAGTACAACAACTTTTCAAAATAAAATGCCAGAAATTCTTAGTACCACAGAGTAAAAACAACGGTGCTACTGTGCTGATGATCTCAAGGCAAGCTTCATTTATGGCACATGCCTCCTTGTAATCTTTCTGATCTTGCCCTGAGGTTGGATACGGGACTTTTTCACAGAGTTCCAGTATATAAGTGTTGAAATGACGATTGTCAATGAAATGGCGAGGGAGACAAGGGTCAAACAAATCCCAAACACAGCCCCTGGACGCTTCCTGAGGCCCAAGAAGTATGAGAAAAATCTGGATTTGATCTGAAAACACAATAATTGCACGTGCATGAGATTCAGTTGTTTTATGGCTGCAAATCTAAAATGGCTATCTAAGCAAAGAACTGATTGAAGCTGATATTTTGGGCTGTGTTGATAAGAGTTGGTCTGAAGAAAGGCTGTAACCACCTCCACATGCAGCTTACTTGAGTGTTTCAACACTCATACTCATCATGTTACACAAACCACACTCTAGATGCAGACTCTAGTAGGGAAAGAAGAAACATTTAAGAGAATTTGCTACTGGGATTCTAACTAGAGAAATGCAACTTTCTAAACATGCTCACATTAGATTTGGGGCTTGCACTGCGAATTACTGATAGAAAACACTCACACTACAGGTTTAATTCATGAATTCAGCGGATTGAATTCATTTCTGTATGTATGCTACCTCCATATATAAATATGTTCTGATGATGAGAATAGAGAAGAATGCACATGTGACATTGTCACTATTTCTGCACATATGGAACTCCATCTGAAGTTTTTGTTAAGGTGAACAAATAGTAATGCACACAAATAGAAATCTGCACATTGTACATATGTTATCTGCATCTGTAAATTGAATATATTTGATAACGTGAATTATTTTTCACAATGCACATGTGCACACCTAGACACTCCCTGGAAATA
This sequence comes from Centroberyx gerrardi, assembly GCF_048128805.1. Lineage (NCBI taxonomy): Eukaryota > Metazoa > Chordata > Actinopteri > Beryciformes > Berycidae > Centroberyx > Centroberyx gerrardi. The sequence continues at coordinate 15,890,958 of NC_136011.1, forward strand.
CCAATGGCCTTCTGTGGACCTGTTAATGACAATATGATGCATACTTGCACAACATTTACATATGCTATTTTGCATACCCTGCATACATGCTGTAATCCAGATATTTTTCATACTTTTCATGCATTTTTATTTAATATGTACTAGTGTTGTAATTGTTGGTTGTGTTTCATACAAATAATTTAGAAATATTTTTTTTAACTACCGTATTTGTATTGCAGTACTTCTGCAGTACTTGGGTGCTTGGCACAATAGTAACGGGAGCCACTGCTCTGATTGGCTGGCTGTACTGAAGGTCCAACCCCCTTCTCTAGACCTGATTGGTTGATTTCTCTTAAATGTACCATGAAAATCTAAATCACTGGTAAAAGGGGGCAATTTTAGGTTCATCCAGGTAGGAACGATGGTGAAATGGCAAAGACCACACATTTGAGTTTTTCACTGTTTCTATTTCTGCATATCTCAGAGTACTGAAATATGCCAAATACTATAACATGTGACTTTCCTTTAGCCCCCTTTAAAGTTTCATCTTATCTTATCTTATCTTATCTATTTGAAAGCAGACTTATTCCCTACAGGAAGCACTCATATGGGTTTAACTGACATAGAGCGACTCTCTACTCCATTGCAACTTACGGCTTCGGTGATGTCAATCTTGACGATTGCAGTGGTGCTGAAGGAGGGCTGGCCACGGTCCCGGGCCTGGACCACCACTGACCAGGTGCAGTCCTTCTGCCTGGTGATGTTCTGAACGATGTCCATTGACTTGATGTAGGACTTGAGCATGATCTCCCCCGTGTCAGAGTCGATGTCGAAGATGTTGTTTGGGTCAGCTTTCATGATGGAGTACTCAATGACATTGTTGGGTTCCTCTGCATCGTCGTCCACGGCCTGTGCAGATCATTTAAAAAACACCAAGAACGATAGTAGCTTTATTCTGGCTTTCATTTTATCTGACACTCACAGCAATTACTATTCACATAAGAACATACCTCTATTTTCACTGGTGCTCCAATGATCATAGTCTTTTCTAGGAAGTTCTCGTTGAACTCAGGTGGGTGGTCATTCAGGTCCAACACAGTCACAAAGACCTCAGCCAGGCTGTACTTCCCCTCTGTGTCTTCTGCCTTCACATAGAAGTTATACTTGGATCTCACCTCTGCGTCCAGGCTGGCCCACGGCTGAGTGTAGATGATCCCAGATGTCGGCTGGATCAGGAACCTGTGATTGGGGCGACATCATTGAAAAGTTACTTTTCAATGATTAGTTTTAACTATGCCATACCCATACAATACATGCCAAGCCTCATGCAATGTTTTTCCACATAGTCCTGAATAGGTCTATTTATATTATACTGATTATGACTATTGAGTCATGAAACATTTACTTTTTTCCAGGGAAGACCTACTAAGAATCTATGCTCTTTTTCAGCATTGCCCTACTTTACACTCACATTACGCACCACTGGCCACTGAGCAACTCAACTGGACCAACTGGGGTTAAGCACCTTGCTCAAGGTCATCTTGATAGTAGTGGAGGGGGGAGAGTGCTAAACGCTTGCATCTAGATTTTCCCATTTTGTTGCAGAGATTTAAACGTCACAAGTCAGAGTCTCTATCCTTTAGGCTACTGCTTCCCCTAAACTAAATCCAAGGTTTTTTGTCCTTTGTTTTTTTTTGTTGTTTTTTTTGGTTTTTTTTCTGGTGTTATATTGATGATTTCATTTGACATGAATGCCAAATCACATTACTGTATGTGAGAACAATAAGATGAAGCAACACATCAATCATTATTATTGTTACTATGCGCAACAGCCAATTGGTTGGGAAAATTTGCTTTTACAAGCTTAGGGAAGACAAACGATTATTTCAGGTAAGCATAATTCTTTGAGAGACCATGGATGGGTTTGTTATTGTAGCAGATGAGGTGGTTTATTAATAGCTCTTTAACAAAGTCAGATCCCGTGAAAACAGGAGATTAATCTGTTACTGACTTTCCAGACTTAAAACTTGTCACCCAAGCTTTTATCCTGCACTTGGAGCTTAAAAGTAGCACTTATGTGCCCTGCTCTCAATGTACAGTAAGTGTGTCAGTGTATGTCAGTGTGGTTTTCCAGGTCAGTCATGATAATTAGGACAACTAATCATCGCACCACAGTGATGTTGCGCTCTATTTCTAAAAACTAACATATAGAACAAGAATGGAATTAGATTTTTTCAGTAACTGACTTAGCTAGTAGCCTACTGTGTCACATTGCAAGGTAATTGGAAGCAAAGAGCAGTCTATTTCATCCTCCAATCCCATTAGAGGATTAACAAAGACAGAGGAGCAGCAGGCAAAGATCAGGACTACATGGTTCTGTGCATGGTAAAGTATTGTATTAAGGGAGGCTAGCTTAGAGTACAAATGACAAAAATGCTGATTATATGCAGACACAGAACCAAGAAATGCAACTACATACAGTAGAACCTCATTACAAAATAAACGATGGGACAATTTTAATGTTGGGACAGTGGGTTTGAAGTATCCTCAAGTGACACACTTCTAAAATGGTTTTGACTGAAAAAGCATGCATTTAGCTAAAAGTATTCCAAATCTCTCTCGTCTGCTTATTTTAGAAATCACTCTCCTAGATGCCATGTGAGGTCACTTATCTCCTCTTAATTCATTGCTACAGAGCTCAAAATCTGTACACAGAGGTCCAAAAATACTCTAACTCCCCCTACATTTCTTGGTAACAAGTAATTAGTGTGTTGGGAAATACGCTTAGAAGAGAGATTCAACATGCGCCTACTGACATACACCTGTCTGTTTGGATTGGTACATTACAGCACCTTCACATTCTCACTCAACACGGTTCATATTTACTTTGTTTTAGTTTTGTTTTGGCTTGAATAATATGGTATTTTATGTTACATTTTTGAAGATTTTGCAGTCTTTACTTACAGTATTGAGGTGTGTTAGGCACTGAATGGTACAAAATTCAGGTGACATTTAGGACTCCAGCTGTAGGGATTTTTGACTGTTTCAGTATGTGAGGGTTGATTCACTGATATCACTAAGAGAGAAGAGAGAAGGCTGAGCCTTTTTTCTCTGAAGTCAGGTTTGTATTGGAAATCTAATAAAAATCCAGCCGAAAGAAAATACAGGCAAAGCCTCTGAGGGACTACAGTGCTTAGGTAAATTTATGAAATAAACAGAACCAAGTTCAAATATGAAACAAAAAATTTGCTCTCATATTTCTCTATAGCTTACAGGCAGATATGTTTTGCTATCTTTGGCCTTCAATCAAAAGATAGCATCATGGCAGTCAGTCTATAATGCTTGGACATACTGTAGTACACTGGTCTCCATTTGAACTTCCACAGTCAGGCTCAGATCCAATTAAAACAAACTATTTAATTGTCATTTAATATGTTTGAAGGTTGATTTATGTACATTACCAAATAAAAAAAGAACAACTGTGAATGAGTGAAACTTTCTTCAGCAGAAAGTTGTTGTCAAGCATCAACTCAAGAACATCTAAGACGATTTTCGTGGTAGAAAATACAACTTTGTCCCTGAGGTGCCTTTGACATTTTTTTATGAATAGAGTGTTTTCTTTTTTGCCCGTTGACAAATAGTCAGGGTATCAGCTGCTAATAAATGTTGCATAAGCTATTGTGTTTTTTTGGGAGGGTTTTTATTCTCATCTGCTGGAACTTCATCAGCTGGTTTTCTCCATTAACACTTACATAATCACTACACATGGACCTATGAATAGACAGAGGGACGGCAACAGAAACAGATACTGTATGAAGAGAGACATGAGTAGATAAACAGAGAGAGAGAGAGAGAGAGAGAGAGAGAGAGAGAGAGACTGGGAGAGAGAGAGAGAGAGAGAGAGAGAGAGAGAGAGAGAGAGAGAGAGAGAGAGAGAGAGAGAGAGAGACAGACAGAGACAGAGACTTATCTTTGTAACACAGACAGAAACACAGAGGGCCTAAAGCTGTGGGAGGGCTCCTAAAGTGTCTGGACTAAAATGTCTTGTGTGGTCCTCAAGTGTACATTTATACATATTTAATATCTTTATTACACACTGCTCAAGTTTTGAAACTGGGTTTGGTTGAAATCTACAAAAGTTCGGCTATGACAGCTGATTAGCACTATAAGTGTAGTGCCCAAAACCCATAACTTCAATTTGGGATGTGTCCGATATTTGATCAGCAAATTAATGTATGGAGTTGTGTGTCATAGATGGAATAACGGTGGTGTGGGGACGAGAGGAAAGCGGAGGGGGGCCCAGAGTCGCCTCCTTTCCATAGAGCCCATAATTCCTAGCTACCCCCCGGCACAAGCTAACCAAAGTTATGTTATTATACTCACAAGTCAGCTCCTGAGCCATAGATGGAGTACTTCACTTCACCCCAAAGTCCTGAGTCTGGATCTGTTGCCTGTAGACAAACAGAAAAGAGAAAAAATAATGCCATGAGTTTGGTTGTAAAACTTGCAGAGGTCTGTAGTTCAGTTTAACACAGCAATCAATGTTATTTGGAATTCTACTTTAGGAGTTTTAGTGCAATATGTGGCTCAGCAAGCTAAGGCACATACTGTGTCTTTGCATCATTGTGGGTTCAGGTCTGGCTTGTGTCCTTTGCTAAACTGAATGAACAGTAAAGGTGGACTGACTGACCACTGTTGAATCAGTAAAGTGAATGGATCCGTGTTGGACTGGGACAACTGGAGCTATAAAAAAAACTGTATTCTACATCATCACGTCACCAGCTAATCTGTCTGTCTGTGGTTGCAGGAGTGCCTGTTCGCTGTCTCCGTGTGTCCAAGGTCACCAGTTGGCTGTTCTTTTATCTGATTGAAATTGCCTGGGATCACGGTGATGAGCCTCTCTGGTGTTCACGCAAGAGCAGGATTTATTAGTGAGCCTCTACAAGGCTGATGAACTGACAAGGGCAAAGGTTCCAGTAGCCACTGAATGTAAACTATCCAGTTGTGTGGATGCTAACCAATGCTCCCACTTGTTCTGTATTACTGCAAAAGGATATGGGATAACAGGTTTAGGAAAATGCTTTTTGGTAATCACTTATAAGTCTATAATTGTATGATGCAATAGGTTATATGGTGAAAAAATCTGTTTTAGGGGCTTGAAAATACAGTATCTACCTATCTATCTATCTAATGCACATGTGCTAAATGGAACATGCAAAATTGTTTTTAACATGAAATGGATTTGTATGGAGAAAAACAAACATCCATAAAATTGTGTGTGGTATTTCTGCACATAATTTTTGTGCTGCAGCTGCATGTGCTGCTAAGCATTAGAAAAAAAAAATCTGGGAATTTGGTGTTACACAACGAAATGAAAGTGATAGCCATCTGGCAGCTTACCTCCCCTAGCTTTTATCTACATGTTTTTACATATTATCCCAACCCCCCCAAAAGTCTACATTTAGGGAATTAATGGCTCTCTTGGGCATTTTGTTAATATCAGCATTCCTCTTTAGCCCAGAGTGAGTGACGTACGTTGGTGATGACATGTATTTTTAGACAGGATGAACACACTCGCTCACCGTCACCGACACGACATTGGAGCCACCGGGTGAATTTTCGGGAATTCTAGCTATGTAGTAATCTGAGGAGAACTTGGGAGCGTTGTCATTGGTGTCCAGGAGATGAATCACAATGTCTGCTGTGGCGCTGAATCTCTCCGGTGTGTCGATCTCCACTGCAAGTAGCTAAGGGAAGGAAAGATAAAAATAAATAAATAAATAAATAAAAGAGAACATGATATAGATGCCATTACTTATAATCCCCTTAAATATCACAGCCATTTGTAGAGAAATTTTTAATCCCATTTTAATCTACTGTTTTGTGCAGTTAGTTAATTTGCAGGAAAGGAGATGAGAAAGATAAAATAGTCAAATGGGTTAACCTTGTATGTGAGAAAATGGTGTTTCTCATAGTCCATAGCAGCAGAGTCCTCGACTAGGATTGTGACTTGGGCCTCATTGAGCACAGTCTGAGGGACGACCCGCAGCATCCGGCCTGGTCCAATCAGCCTCAGATTGAATTTAGCATTAGCACCCTGCGAGTATACGACACACAGTAACATTTGGATTATCATCTGCTCATTGTTTTCCTGAAATTGTCTCACTGCAGAACATGCTGGAGTTATGGTATACATGCATGAACCTATTTATAGTAATCTGCATTTGTTAAAATACCACCGCAAACCCACAGCAGACACATAATCCATGCAGTATTGTCCATTCAATCAATGTAAAAGCATCTTTTTACGTCAAGCTTTGTATATTTTCGATGTGAGATAAATCAATAGGGTATCTGTCCCAGCAATATTATTCTTAATGGAACATAACATCATTGTTCCTTTGGAGAAAACGCCCTGATTTTGTAACAGTATTATCAGAGGTTATGTTATGAGGTGAACATCGGTCCTATAGACTGGGGTCATTCGAGGGGCTGGAAACACAAAGGGACTTGCGTAAGCTGACAAATGGCATGGGTAGGGCGCACCTTTTTATTTCTGCTGGCTTACATTCAAATTTATGCAATTACAAAAAGGATTTTTTGGTGATGAATGGCAGTGGGCTTAATGTCCTTTCATAGACAGCAAGCCAGACACTCAGTCTGCTCTTTTGAGCACATAATTATAGTGTGGGAAATGTTGATAAGCTCAGTGTCTCATTAAATCATGATGTAATTTTATCATTAAAGTAGTGTTGTTACATAATAACAATCACTGTTCTTTCCTTTTGGCTAGTTGAGCTAGCTTTCAAAGGCAACAATATCAACGCTGCTGTCTTCTTACTAAGCAATCATTCAAGGACTAATAAGAGTTACTGCACCTGATCGGAGTCATTGACGGTGATCTTGAGCCCCCTGAGTATCTCTCCCTCCGGCGGATGCTCGTACATTGTCAGCTCAAACATGTTCTGTGGGCCTTTCTCCCCATAGAAAGTGGGTGGATTATTGTTCAGGTCGACCACCCGGATCACCACTGTGGTCTCCCCGTAGTCCATGAAGCTGCGGTCAGGGCCGACCTCTGACGCCTGGACACACAGGGTCATGATTATGTCAGTTACTCCACATTTGTGATTTATGTAGTCAGCAGACACTGACTAATTTTCTCTATCAATTTTAGAATAATAGCTCTACTTCTTGAAACATTCAAGCATTTTTTACCCCATTTTTTTTTCCTAATGAGATTTTTGTGGGAGTTTTTCCTTAGGTCTTAGGTTGGGGGGTGTCCCTTTCATTTATTGTTTCAAAATATTTGTGCTGTGAAGCCCTTTGAGACTGTAGCTGTGATTAAGGGCCATACAAATAAACTTGACTTTATTTGAACGTGATTAATACATTCTTTACAATATAATCAAATCAAGAAGGAAGGTAGAAAACAGGCTGTCTCTGAACCTTGAATTTCATTCCTTGCCAGGTAATTTGAAAGAGAAACTGTGTGACAGTGTGACTATTTCAAAATGATGTTGAACTGAAAGGAACATATATTATGTGGCAGTTGGCCCTACCACATAATATAATAAACAGAACGGCTGAATGAATCACATCTTACCCTGACTTTAATGTTGAATATCTCTCTCTTCAGATACATGGGGTGAGTCAGCAAGGTGATACAGCCAGTTGTTTTATTGATGCTGAAAACACCATCATCGCCTGCAGAGACGAGCAGCAGACAGACCTATGAACACTCCCATCACACCAAACCTCTGTGAGACAAAGTTCAGTTTCCTTTTCCTTTATCTCCTTAACTTTATTCTAGTACTTGTATTATATAACTATGCAAACGGTACACTGCTGACATAAAATGATTTAGTGTTGTAATAAACCAGCAGTAAGAATAGATGAAACACCTCGGACTCTTCTAGTCTTCTAGGAAGGTGAGATGCTTACCACCGTCAAGTGAGTAACTGATTGGATTTGGGTTCCCCACATCTCCATCTTTGGCAACAACAGTGTATATTTCAGATCCCTAGGAACAGATTATTTATCAGAAAGGGTTGTGCTGTTAAACAAATCAATATATTTGGTGAAACAGGATTGTTAATTAGCTGTAGAAGCTTTAAGGTAACCAAGATAAATGTCATGAAATTATAAACTGTGTTCTACATTAGCTTATTCACCAAGGAACCAAATCCGACATGATTCATTCTCATAATTCTCACATTAAAGTCAGTGGCAAATTTATTATGAAAGAAGATTGTCACAGAAGTAATGCCACTTCTAAGTGACATTTATATGTTTAAAAACGTATGTTATACCCACCCCCGTGCTTTTAACTTCAGGCCCCAATCAAAGTAGAGTGTGACTAAAACATGTTATACTCACTGGCACTGAGATTTCATAAACGTAGCCAAAGTACGGCGTCCCGATGAAAGATGGTGGAGTGTCCTGTGCATCTATCACATTGATGGTCAGGGTGGCGGTGGATGACATGAACTGCTCCCTGCCATTAAAATTCCCACCGCCATCCTGGAACAAATGTAATATGCATTTTAAACCTCCATGATGTCATACAATAAAATATCATAGAATCTCTGGACACAAGTGTTGTTCTTCTGATATATATTTTTATATCAGCCTATAATAATAAGCAAATAAAGGTTAAATATTAAGATGAGTTTATAAAGTGGAGGAATTTACGACCCGCCTGTTTGAGGGAAGAATCTCTTGGGACTGTTTGATTGTTTTTTCATGAACTGAAATTCACATACTCTATAGACACATTCCATCTGTACTGGAAAAGTATTTAAAACGAAAATACAGTTACAGTAGTGCATGCCAGAAAAGTAGAACGAGTTATACAACCAATACCTTTGCAATTACAGTGACAAAGTGTGTCTTGGATTTCTCATAGTCCAGCGTTTCCCCAGGTTTGATACGAAGGACGCCACTGTGTCTGTCTATGGCAAACAAACTGGACTGGGAATTCTGCAACAGAGACAGGACAAAGGCGGCATTTTAAAAGCTCAAACAGACACAAACGAGGTCACATGAGTAAAAAGCCTGTCGATGAAACCCCTAAACCACATTTACTACCACCACTCACGTGAGCTATCATGAAAAGTGGTCAGATGGACGCATAAAAAAAACACTGAGCACTCAACAGCCACTTGAATTAGGCCACATCCTGTATAAAGTCCATTTCTCTATCCGTTTGGATGTAAAGAGCCCATATGCCCAAGGACAGGGCAGGCAGGTGAAAGCTGCTGTGTCCAGATGCGCACTGCGTCACCCGTCACTGTCACTCCGGGCCAGATGTTCTCTGTTCCTAATAGCCCAAAGTGCAAACTAACATTCCCTGCCACCCCCTGCCAAAGCAGCCCTCTAAGCCTCCGATACCTCACACAAATGTAATTGTGATTTAATCCCCCAGCCTCATAACCACATTATTCGAGCACATGCACAAACATACACGCACATGCAAACGCTATAAAATCTAAATGATGCCAGCCTCATTATCGCTACATTTATACTTTCTTTTCCATCAGATTAACCTTGCAAAATGGCCAGTTCTTGCTGGAATTTCCTATGAAAGGCATTTTTTTGTCTGGAATCTCCTATAAAAGTGTCTTTTTTGTGGCCATATGACCATTTATTGCAGCAGTCAGAGTGGGTAGGATGGTGGTGGGTGGTTACCTGGAGGTAGTAGGTGACCGAGCCTCCTGAGCCCGTGTCTCTGTCCACTGCCTGGACGTTGTAGATGCTGCTTCCAGACTCAGTCGTCTAAAATGGGCAGAAAATAATCCAGGTCACAGTATATAGGGCATGAAGAACAGTCACACAATTATTCTGTTTTCCTGAATTACATGAATGAATTACATTCTTTTGTTTTTTTAATTCTCTGTGGGGAGACCTCCACTTGAGTTTCCATTTAAAATCTTTAGGTCACAGATCAAAGGACAGCAGAGCAGCAAAACAATATACTTGGATGTTTTTTTTTTTTTTTTACAGCTTATGAGTCAACTTACTTCCAGTACATCAACAATTGCGGGCATATTTTGGAATTCTGGTCTTTCATCATTTGAATCCATTACAAATATTGTGACCCTTTCCACGACCTGTAAAGAGGAAAAAAAAACATGATATCCAAAAAGTATTACTCCCTAATTTAACGGCATATTAATTTGATCCAGATTCATTATAATGGATAGCATGTGAATTGAATGGTGTAATCACATACTGAACTTAATACATACCTTGCTTCGCCCATCTGTGATGCTGACAAGAACTTCAATAGAATCTTGTTTCTGAATTGATAATGACAACAGAGGAGGAAAATCAGGGAAGAATGAGGATAACAAAAAACAATCATTCTAGTATTTCAGAAGACAACATGATAAAGTTTACATGAATTGTAATTGATCAGAGTACAAAGCAGTCCTTATTTTAGACTCCAGTGTCCTTTGATGCCTAAGTGAAGTTTACCTCTCTGTCCAGCTTTTCCACCAAGGTGATGTTTCCAGATTTGGGATCCACCCTGAAATATTCTTTGGAGCCTGGCTCAAAGGCAAGGCCATACCTCACCTCCTGGCCTTCAGGGTCTGTGCCATTGAGAGAATAGATCTGTGTACCTGAAAAAGGAAATTATAATCAGTGTTCAGTCTACTCAAACCCAACTGTTGACAGAAAATGGAGAATTGGAATGTATGTGGTATGAGCATATGACGGTTTCCCAGAAAGATTTAAAATGTGTGTATGTATATCCTCATAATGTCAAATCTAAGTATTTCACATAAAACACTTGATAACATCGGTTCCAAATGGAAAAGGGGCCGGCCTCCAACCAACCACATCGAGGAGTTTCTTAACTATTTGGTCCAAACTGTTGTGGAACAAACCAGGTTGAGGTAAGCAGATGGTACCCTAGTAGCCTGACTGATGGAAGGTGTGGAGGGACAGCTGCACCTCACGCTATTCACAGCCAGCAAAACGTCCCTCACATCAACAGGTGGCTTCAACAGATTTCAGCCTCCTGATGAGCATGTTAGTGTGAGTGCGTACATGCCACACAACATCTGCTCATCTATCAAAGACAATTTGACATCCTGCGCTCTCGAATATTGGCAACCGAAACCAGTCATTTTGCTGATTGGTTGCTCTGTCAGCCCATTAGCGGTTGAAACTAAACGCCCTGCATGTCAGAGGTCGACCTCACCGACAGCCGTGTCCTCCGAGAGGCTAAACAGTGCCAGGTTCCCGTTGTGGCTGTAGGGCCCATTGTCAAAGAAATAGGGGGCAAAGTCTGCTTGTGCTAAAGAAAGAGACAAACATTAAAATCACAACTTATTGCCTCCAACATGCAATTATTTGTTAGTATATAATACCACAGATTTTATGTAATTAATTACTCTTAACTACAGGCCACAGGGGTTACATAAATAAAGCTGGATATACTGTGCTAACGCCCCCCTGCTCTCTCTATCCCTTTGACTAGGATTACAGGTGGGTTACGTCAATGTCCTAAAATATCTATTCTATACATAGACCACAGATCTCTAGCGCAGGAAACAATACCATTTTTGTTTGTAATATCACAATCATCCAGATACTATAGTATATTGTATCTATGACATAATCATTTCACATTACATAAAATGACGACGGCCTATGAAACAAACATCATAAATCAAACAATGAAATCAATATAATAAACAAACAAGGTGTAAACTCACATGCAACTATATGAGCAAATGAGCAGGTGAAGCAAGAACATGAATTGAAAAGAGAACAGAAGTCAAATAAAAAGTCAGCACACTGCAGACACAAAGAATAACAGACAATCATCCGCTCAGAAGCTCTCTAATGTAATTGAACAGCATTTACAATCCGATCACAGCAACAAGAGCTAATTACGTAAGCAGAGAATTAAGAAGTGAAACTTACCAAAGCAGGCATGCACTAAAACAAAAAGCAATGACAAATGTAAAATCTTTACATTCGTCATCCTAAAGAACGAAGTCATGAAATCGCACCATGAAGAGGGCTCAGCGGAGCGTCCCGGACATGAGATGCCCTTCTCAAGGTGTTTGTGGACAACTAGGGGAAGGCTGAGGCAGATGCTCACATGCTAATCCAATGACACATCTTAGCCTTAAAAAGAGCTACTCACGGGCCCGCTCAGCCCAACTGGGCTACTTCATCCAATCCACAGGAGGTGGCTGGGCCTACAGGGCAGAGGAGCTGAGGGCACTCGGCAACTTGGCTGAAGATAGACAGGTATATCATTCATATATTCATTCGTTTTTGATGTATTTGTTGTACTATAGCTTTTATTTACAACAATTAATGGGTAAATATCTGTGCATTTGTCTAATAAATAATGTCTAAATGTATTTTCAACCATGGAGGAGATGCATAAGATATCTTTGGAGGTAAGAATGCAAAAGTTTCAAAATCTTGTGAATTTACAAATGTTCAATGAATTTTACCAGTTTGTGTCTCAATAACATTCTACAGTCTGATGCAATTTTTCAACAAGTGCTGTGCTTCCATTATTAGATGTTCAGTCGAAATGCTTGCAATCAAGTTGTTTACATTGGTAAATACTTAAACCTTTGATTCTATATTTTCTCATGAAGCATACTCATAATTTTTACTACTGTAATGTTTTGCTTGTGTTATTATTGCATTAACAGCTACAAAACACCATCTTTTGAAGTCTATAATGTAGTATAACTAATGAAAAATGTGACTGTTGTGATCTGTCTGTTGAATAAAAGCAATTACAGATAAAGTGCTGTGTCAAACTCTTTAATGGACACTATAGTGGGATTAAAAATGTGGCAGAATCCATACTGTCTGGCCAGTATTTCGGCCATTGTGTTTACCATCTGCTATGCACTCCATAACCATCTGTTGCATTAGGCAGAAAACCCCACTATTTTTTCAATTAATAGATTAATCGCAACACAGAACATGAGGAAAGCAGTGAATGATCTGATGAGAGGACCCATTTTCTGTTGAGCTTGTTTCTTTACATGCTTTGTGTGAGTATGGACACGTTTTCCTTGGATTGTCCCCCAACAGATAATGTAGAGATGCCCACAACACAAAACAAAAGTGGTTTCTTCAAAGCTGTACTTTGTATGACAACAGCTATACTATCATGGGAGTTTGTAGGGAGTTAACTGAAACTTCTACTCACTAATCCAGACATCTTAAGTGGTTGAATACCGAAAACAGTGTTAATTGCAAAAGGGTGGATTAATGATACTGACAGACATGGCAGAATTACATGTTTATCACTTTATTCTGGTTGTTTATGTTTCTTTGTTTCCTTGTTTGTTTGTTTTTATTTATTCCTTAACCAAGACTGTGTGTGTTGAGGATCAAAACCTAATTTATTAAGTTAATACCTCTCTGGGACTTTTTGAATGGTATTTTAGGCAACAAAGCTGTCTAATCCTCTTGTTTGATAATCTTATTTGGCCCCCTGAGGTACTCTTGCAAGTAGGGGTTATATAGTAATTACCTAGTGATCCTCTTCCTTCTGACAAAGATCATCTCTCTGCAAACACCAACACATCAATTAGTTATTTCTTCACTTTTACTAGTGAGTTAGTTTTACTCCCTTTTCTTTTCTGCTCATCCAGACACCTTGAGTGGCTGAATACCACTCAAAATGTCTGTAATTGTCTTGCATGATCATGATCTGCAAGCATGCAAGCAAAAAAGCTATAGGCACTTCCATTCTCCCATTAGATTTGTGGAATGTAAAACCAACATTTAACATGTAGTGCATTAGTCAGGGTTATGAAACCTATGCTTGTTAAGAAACAATAAAAACATGTATATTTTACCATTTCTAAAATACTGTACTGTATGTATACAAACAAAAGAAACATTTAAGCTGCAAGACAATTGTTTGATGATGTAAAACGCTGCAACACATGTTGCATGCAAGAGGATTTACACACATGAGTAAACCTTTTACAGTGCATTTTCATATAGTGAAATGAAATCTACTTTATAATCTGAGTGGTATTAGTCAAATGTATATAGCATGACCTCAATGGCTGCTCGGTGCACCAATTGTGCTTTCTGCAAACTCTAAGTCGGCACACAGTCATTATGGGAAGCAAAACAATACACAGATATGAAAGCCAAAAATGTATTTTTAGGAACAGCAGCAGTGTATGATTTAAACTCAGTGACTTTTGCCAGCAGTCAGATTCCCTAAATATACAGGGAGACATTTCAGATGTGAAAGCTAATATACAGGGAATACAATGCATTCAAAGTACATCAATGATTTTTACCTCCTCTGATGTACAATATGAAGATATTTCATACTGTATTCACAATATACATTCACTGCAAAAGATCACCTGTCAGGTTACCTCTGTGTGATTGTTGTCATGGCCGTGGTTTCAGGTTTAATTCTCATGGTGCTGGCAGATGGCAGGCCTACAGATTAACCCACTGTGCTTTAATCCCTCCTCATCTTGTAATGCACAGGGCCTGTCTGTTGGAGACACAGGGTCAATCAGACATAAATGTGCAGCGCAATTAGCACACACAATATTGCCAAAAGCAGCCACAGATCCTGGTAGACTAGTGGGCATGTTGGATATAGCGTGCAATACCATTTGGATTCACCTTGATGTTTTTCATCATCTATCATCAACAGTGAACTTTGTTTTAAAATATAAGACCTGCACATACGCTGTAGTACCATTAAAACCTGTCACTGAAGCTTTAGACATATGTGCGACTGTCTTTGCACTGATCACTGTAAAATATCATAAGGATAAAGGCTCACTGCTCATCTCTAGTCATCTTCTTAGTTTCTAATCCCGTGCCTTCAATCACAGCAGCACGGGCTGACCTCTTTGTTCCTCTTGGGGACAGAGCCATTAGGCTGCCCATGGGAAATTCTCTGGCCGGTGCTGAACGCTTTAGTGTGTCGCTGCACGTGCATCGTCCGATATGGATTATGGACATACACAAGGACAAACCTTTGTCAAATAGGCTCAGTGTTTTTCAATTTTTCCTCCTGAAATATTCTTATCAGCCACTGACACGGCTGTGGAACATCTCATATCATGTCTGGCCTAGAGTTGTCACGGTGGTGTCATTTTGTCATTTCCCTCCTCAACGCCGGTCACACCGGTTATACCGCCTGTCGCCACTAGAGGGTCTAAGCGCTATCAAAGTCAGCGTCACTACAATGAAAGTGAAACTTATAATTCCTCTCCAAACTCACGTTAACGGCATTTGTAAACATAACACTTTTTAATCAGCGATTTATAACACTGCTCAACACTCAGGTAGTTAATGTGAGTGCAGTGCAGATTCTGGCATATTGCCCTTCTTTAGGCTACCATTGGATTGTACTGGACACATTGCTGTCACTAGGTAAGGACAAATAATTAATCCTATTCATCCTAATCTGTCATATTAGTGATCAGATTTAGTGATCAGTATGTTGTTAGTATGTCCATTTATCATTTTGTAGCCTAACTTGAACATGGAAGCTTTGAATATGTGCTTTTATTTTACAAAATACAAAATAATGGTATTCCCGGTGTGGGGCTAATGTCACCGGTGTGGACTCCAAAACCGAATGCCACCGGTAACACCGCCCACCGCGACAACCTTAGTCTGGCCTTGACCAGATGGGCCACCGCTGTCACGGCCCCACGTCCAACGGGATATCGACCTTAAAGGGTTTAGAAGCAATGCGGAAACAAAATTCCAGGAACTAAGAGAAATTTTTAAGTAAGGAATGTCAAGCATGATGATACAGCAGAGGATGGAACACAGATACTAAAGCTAAATAAAGCTTATTGCCATGAAAGTGGATAAAGGTTTTTTTCCTTGAGTGCAAGAAGGAAAGATATAAGCCACATTCTGCTGTGAGGTTTAAGTTATTGCACACGATGTGATTGGTTATTTGATCATAATAAAATAATGGTATTAGTATTTTAAAATATTTTATCTTCAAATTACATGAAAATGTTTTCCTGAGCAATATCCGTGTTTGTTGTACATGATTACATTACACATCTAGCTGAAGTAGAGCACGATTCTGGCCGTCTATCAAGAAGCGATGTTGACAGAGGGGCTGCAAGTAGAATTAGTTTGGCTCTAGTCCTGTTCATGTCTCTGAAACGTGAGGGTGCAGAAAAAATGTCACATGAATGTAGACTAACAAATAACAATTTGTTTATCACCAAGACATCGAGAACGTTTTGGATTACAAGAATCCAAAGGATGGCCTAAAATGTTATTCATCATCTCAGAGAAATGGAAGATTCACTTCAGTGGAAATTCATAAAAACAAATAATTATCTTAACAAAAATAATACCACGTGATGATATGCTTCAAACTGTGCAGTTTCTCAAGCGATCTGTACAGTACATTGGTAAGATTATTATCAGCGCAAATATTTATTTTTGTGATGGTAAAAACAAAATACTGCATTGCTCAATCACCTTATGACAACAAAGATCTGAGTTTTTCAACCTGCATTTTAGATTACATAAGCAAATCCAATGCTTACTTGGAATATTACGAGATAATTTACCATGTCAAAAATAGACACGGAAACATTAAATATTTTTTAGCCTACTTGTGTCACTGCAGGATTATTCTGTCTGTTTGGAACACCTGTGCTCAAGATACCCAATTCAGCTTTACCATTTTGGATTATTATTGATAATCTCTGGTGCGGTTCGCCAAGGGCAAAGGTTCGCTTTTAGTCCTGGTCCACTCTAAAACTAGGTCACTCTTTTAATCTCACCATGTACAGTATAGGTTGTTTAAATACAGCCTTTTCATTTCATAAACCTCCTGAGAGCAGATAGTGCTAAAGCAGTGTTAATGGTCAGGGTCATGAATGACGCAAAAATCAGTCACAAAGTAAAAAACATAACACAATACTTCTGCAGGAATTGTCATTGACTGAAATGACTACTACCAGCAGGTGAAAGTAAGAACTGTCTTTTGTGGTGTTAAGATAATTTATGAACGTGTTAGTCCTATTTGAAGGCCTCAGTTTGATTTTAACAGTGCCCTGGGGCACTCCCTCACTGGGAGTGTGCATGGTAACAGCAAACCGCAATAACTTCCATGACAGAGTGAAACCTTATTAAAATAAGGCACCATGCCTAGAACAGTACAATTACATTACAAATCACATACAAACACATAAAACGGTACGTGAAATAAGCTTGATGAGACCAAAGCAAAGTATAGTGGTTTTGTAGTTGATACAAAAGTGATAAGCTGCTTAACGCCTCCTAAAAAAATGATCTGATATTGTTTATTCAACCACTGTTTTGTTAGAAAGCAAATCCCCAGGTCTAATATTATATGAGCTTTCACCAAGAGGCACTCACTGTACAAAAATAAAGTTGAAATGATGATATTAACTAGTTAAACAAAACTACAGTTCCCTGTCATTCACATTCAAGATATTTATTAAGAACTTAGAAAATAACAAACAAGTATTTGTAGATCTGACAGGCATTAAAAAGGATCCAACATCCCAATTATCTTATTTGTATTTCCTGACATGCATTGCCTTATTTAGGCTAATTGTAACAAGCATTGATGAAATTGTTGTCCACTTTAATCCCACGCACTCGCTAATACAGATTAGCCCAAACTCTTGATGAGACTCAATCTGTGAGATTTCTCACTGAAGATAATTTGATAGAACTTCATAGAGTTTATACCACTCATTCAATTCAAATAGTTACCCATTCATTTAGCTCTGACTGTTTGACTGAGATACAGTAATTGTGTCATCATTGTGAACATTTCTGTGTTGCATCCATTTGTTGAGCAAAATATTGTAGGTGGAAAAATGACATGTTGATATGGCACACTGGATTCCTGACACTGTAAGACAACTATGCTGTAGTAAATTTGAAGCAAGTTAGTTCTATTCAACATTTCCCATTGACTTAATTTAGCCAAAACAGATGGATTACCTGTGAATATAAGGTTCATCAATCTTTTTTTTTTTAAAGGATACTGATGTATGTTGGCCATCAGTGCTACATCTAAGCCTGTGCTCTCTCCTGCTGAATGTCCTTCTCTGATACAGAACTACAGTGTCCTGCACTCTTTTACACTGCTGCCTCCAAGTGGTCAAAAATGGTGGTGAGCTCAAACACTTAACGTAAAAACCAAGTTACACTGTCTGAGTCACTTTCAACTGAATTGCCTTTTACTGTGCATTTATATGTACCAGAAATATATTTATCTAGAACTGCAGATAGGTGCGATCATTATTATTACGCTACTTTTCAGACAATACAGGCGACACACAGACTTTCACAAAGAACTCTCCACGATCAAATATGTAAATATGGGAATCCACAGAAAAAGGGGAATATTTACAGAGATTAATTGGTATAAATTTAGCGAATGTAGAACTTGGTTGTCAGGACTGTGAAGGATAAAATAAGGCATGATAAAATGATTAGAGTACTTCAAGGTATTTCAAGGTTCATCAGTACAAAGAGTGATTGCAAATGTAAGCAGAAGCAGAGTGCACATTTTTGGCATGACAGGGGTTGATGTACAATGTGAAGCAGGGCATACATTATGTGGGAGGTAATGGGCTACTGATTGACAAGAGCCACGGCTTAGCCTAGATGCTGTTCAGGTGGCTGGTAGTGGTGGTGGGCCTGAACATTTTGGCTGATGGGACTGACTCTTCTGAAAAGCTGATGACCCCCCCTACCAGAATCCCTACCAGATATCCAATGATCAGACAATTCACTAAAACTTACCCTTTGGTTCAGGCAGATGCAGTCCCAAACCAGAAGGTGACAGTTACAGGAAGTTGATGACTGACTGGATGATGGTCTTGTCAACAGCACTCTTCCTGGGATGACATTAAAGTGTTTTAAAGTTCACAACACATTTTAACACCCAAAGCATTATGGTGTTTTTTTGTTTTGTTTTGTTTTTTACTGTCAGTGATTCTGATGAATGAGAATATCCTTGGTTGCATTTATTTTCTCAGCCTACATGCTTTTCATTCTAGTGGTTTATAACATTCTATAACATAACATTCTATCGGCTGTCCGTTACTTTGTAATCTAACGTTACTGACCCTGACCCACCTGACGACCGAGGAGAAAAGCAGGAGAAAAGCCCGACCTGACCCAGTAGGCCCATTTGTTCTGTGTAAAGTATGGAGAAATGTCTGTAGGCTATAAATTGCCATGCTAACCACGGTGCCAGCAACAAGTTTTACAGGTCACGCGATATCATTTAATTAGGCTATTGATTGATTGATTTGTCATATTTTCTGCCGTACAGTTTGGCCGACGAATTTTTTTATTTGTCGGACAACAGCACGTTTTACAGGCCAAAAGGCAACCGAAACCCTATCAGAGCTAGTCAGTCCAGACGAGTTCAAGTCAAGGTCAGGTCCAAAGACGGTTAGACCAAGTCAAGGCCGAGAGCAGAACCATCTGATTCCTGTTCCAGACAAGACCAAAACAGGCAATAAACTGAGCGTATTACTTTGCAAACACCCAAAAATTATGATTACGTGTTGTTGTTGTTTTTTGTTTGTTTTTTAAGAATGAACAGAGATGGAGATCTAGGCTATCTGCAAATCCACTCTGTCCTATAGCCTGCGACTTCCAACAGATCAGTGCACAGGAATTGACTAATTAATTAATAAATAATTAATTAAACTTCTATAGTTTGAGGAACATTACATACACTGGTTGAAATCCCTTAAACTGTTTGTTGTGCTGGGTAAAATAGCCTGTAGTGTGAGTAGTAGGCCTACCCCACTCCGACCGCAGCCCAGATTTGTTTGGTACCCGCCATGATTCAGATCCCGGAAACCAGCCAACGTCAATTACGTCACTTACCTCAAATGGGTGAGCACGTGCAGGGAGAATATCGATATTCCAACCAAACAAAGTGATCAGAATGAGCGTTCACATTTTTATCTGTCGAACGGATTATAAAAGGTTCATAACAGTCCTTTCAAACGGAATGAGATTTAATTCGGAATGAGCCGGTTTATTCTGATTGAGGTGGTTACATTGGGCTATTATTCTGATTAGTAGTGTAATAAAGGGCTCAATGTAAACGCAGCCGCACGTGCTCTGTGCACTTTGCCTGTTATGTTTGAGAGCAAGTGAACTGATATTGAAAATATTCCAGAACGGAATTATGCCACAGATTACAATGTAGGTTGGATGGGATAGATTCAAAAATATTCTGGAGGCACTTTTTGTACAACAAGGAAGGTCGTTATCCAAAATTGCAGGGTGATTTGGGACCACGTGACCTCCCCTACACAGGATGTCCCAAGCAAGGAGAGCAGTGACGTGAAGCGTGCCCACAGTGAACTCGCTCTGTGCACCGGAGTCGAACACATCAAAAGTTGGCATAAAAGTTTTGAAGCGATGATATTTTAAAACAAATATCATTCTCAGGCAATTGCTTTTATCAGGGGTTGAGATACATCGGCAAAATCTTAATAACCTGCGACACTGCGTTCACAGAAACGCTTCGATTTAGTCAAAAATCTGAGTCGAAATCAGGTTTTTCTTAATAACGTATTTTCGCTGGACGTGCCCTGCTCCGTTAATGTAGATGTTTCTCCGAGACGTCCGCGCCTTCGTCCTGATTTTACGGCTGCTTTTCATTCATTTGGCAGAAGAGAGGAACCCGCGTCCGAGGATACAATGAGGCAGTGTGTCGCCCGCTTGCTCAAGACAATGCAGCAAGATGCTACGAGGGACGATACTGTTTCTAAGAAGATCAGGAACATTTTCATTGACTGCCGAGAGATCAGCTAAAGGTTTGTAGCGTCCACTACATCTCCCTGTCTTCGTTTCTTTCTCATTCTCTGGTAGGATGTGTTTCAAAGCGTAAAAATACCCTTTAGAGCCGGTACACAATAGAGCATGTCAACATCCTGTTATTCAGCGCGTACGCTACAGCTGTGATGATAGGATAACGTTATATCATCATTTCCCATACTGTCGAAACATTCTTGTCTTAAAGTGTAGGTTCCATCATATGATGCAGGTTATATCGGCTTAATAAACGACGATTGCGCAATATGGGGTCTGAGTATGTCGTGTCTTATTCCACTAATCAATAATGCTTTAGTCGCTCACATAACCTTTTTTCTCCCCCAGTTTTGAATGTGTAAAAGCGCTCATCTCCTTAGTGCACCACAGATTTATAGTATGCAGAACCATTTATTAGGCTGTATTCATTTTGGTTCAGTCATGTGTAGTGGTGGAAATGGTAGCAATGGAGGATGCGCCTATTATTAACCCCCCTCCCCCTAAGTCACTGGTACATTATCAAATGCACACGCACACGCACTCACACACAAGGTTAGTTTTCATCTATCTCCAAATGGCATTGCTAGGATGCTTTTTGCCACATCAAGGGTCTAAGCCACATCAAAACTAAAATAAAACAAATCCATATGGACATCATAGATGAGAGCTAGATAAATCATAATGGCTTTCAGTATTTACCCAGAACAGTTAATTGTTTACACTTGCACTCGTGGATGAACAGCAAAGCTTTCATTGGAATTTAGACTGCAGCATCTCCATGAGACGCTGCTTCAAGGCTTTGAAGGCAGCCATTAATGTAATTTGTAGTGAGATGATAAACAGAGTGATGTGTGTTTCTGCTTGAGCAGATAGTCAGATTTGCCAAACGCTTCAGTGACTCTTGAATATGTAAAAGCACTCAGCTCAAGTGCTTCAGCCTGACAGTTTGACGGCTATGGCGTATTAAGCTCAGATAATTGGGTGATATTTACTTACAGAGCACACAATCACTCCACAACGGCTTGAAAACTGAGTCTTTTCCCTTAATGATACGCTTTGTAGAAATGATTCACTCTCTTGACAGGTCCAAATGGTGGGGATGTTTTTGCATAGTCTACATTTCATTTTCGGTAAAGTGAAAAACAGCCTCCAAACAGAGAAATGATCATCCAGAGATTCATTGTATTCAGTTGCATTTAATTTCAGATTGGCAAGAAATGAAACCCAATGTCAGAGTCGCACAGTTGTTCAAGGGTCTTAGAGAAGTGCAATGTGGCACCATTGTGGTAAAAGAAAACATATTCCTTTGGCCAGCTGGTATGGCTATGTGAATGTGGTGTAGTCCTTCATGCAGTTTTACTATAACAGCCTTGAATTCATGTAACATGAATAGCCTTTGTCCATGGCCCTGCCAGTGCTCCCATAGGATGGAAACTTATCTGTTATTGCAATACGCAATTCTCGGTTTTGATCCTGCCAAGCTCAGACATGCCCTGTGTCCTATGCACTTCCTGTTAAACAATCGATCCACTTCTACATGTTGGTGCTTGTGCTGCAATTTTAATTTCACAACTATGACACACTTTGGTTTATTAGAGATGATTGTTTCTGTCACTTGTAAATGGGGCGGTACTGAGGTGTCACTGCGCTACCAGTATGTGTACATCATAAATCAGAGTTCTCTTTTGAGTTCAAATTGTTGATGAAGAAATGGGTGTGTTGAATCTGGAATCTGGAATCTAAATTTGCTGTGTCCCCTCCATGTTTGGCATTTTGATTCAGTGCCATGTGGAAGTGTTCCACTGTGTGCTGGCACTGAAACACATCCCTGTTTACATTAACACTATCTCTCACACTCTCTCTCACACTTTCTCTCACACACACTCTCTCTTACTCTCTCTCTCTCTCTCTCTCTCTCTCTGGAAAGATACACTATCTTTTTCTTAGGTTCTGACATTTGAGGCAGACAGGTTTACAACAAAGTTGTCTGTTGTATGCTATCACATTACTGAGCCTTCAGATGAATGCAACTGCGTTTTGACATCAAAAATTACTGGTTGAGTTCAGGTGATAAGTTCAGTTTCTCTCTTGTGTTTCTCTCCCATTCTTCTTATGACGTCTCGTGTCTTCACCGCAATTCAGATGAGTCATGTGTCTCTTGTATGATGATTTCATGATAGAGTGTAGAGTATCACTGCCTCTCATTTTCAGCTTTATCTTCACCCATCCTCTATATCCGTGAAAGGCTTCCCACGACTTCAGCCAAATACGTAACAGTTTGCATGATGACTACAGCATTAAGCAATATGAAGCATGATGCATAGTGGCATTCAAAGGCTTTATATAGAAGCAAGCTAGGACTTGTTTTCCACCAAGCAATGGGTTATTTTGTCTTCTTTTAAGTGTCGTCATAACATCAGGAATCACATATATTTTACATATTCAGGTTTTATTTTTCAATCTTTCTGCTTTAAGCTTTTCTCATCAACTACTTTCGTTATTGCAGAATGAGGCTTCATCCACCGCATGACAAGCTATGACCAGAGAACTGAGTGAGCAGGCTTCTTCAAGACAGCCACCATCGACCAACGCAAAGACTGTCTAGACGTCCCGTCACAGACCCAAGACTTAAGAATGAAGACCAAGTATGCTATAGTCTTCATCTGTATCGTGGCCCTGGTCATCATTGAAAAGGAGAGCAACATCTTGTCAAGGTAAGAGAATGATCAGTCTGTAAGAGGGTGTTGTTGGAGAAGATGAGTTGCTAGAGATGTTAAAATTGAATCCTTTGAATGGAGTCATACTTCCTGGGGAAATAACCACTATTTACAAGGGTTGAGGCCTCTGTTTAGATCCACATATACCCCTGCTGGCCTAAAATCCTGCCAAAGCCTTGGCTTCTGTGTCTCCCCTGCCCTCCTATGTCCTATGTCTAAGTATCTTAAGGGGAGTGGTCTGCTTCCTCTCCTTTTAAAATTGGCAAGAAGTAGACGAGTAGTTAAGTACCCCACCACTGGAAATACATGTGTGCCCCCACTGGCTTAGGACTGAATCCCACAAGAGATCCCTCTCCAGTGTCCTGTGTCTCAGCTACCCTAAATGTCTAGCTGCTTTCCCACTCTCTAAATAAAACATAAAAATGCTAAGAAGGTTGGTGTACTGCCCACTCTGGGTTTGGGTGGCAGGTAGCCTGGTAGCCAGAGAGACCTTCTTGTAACTGTCAAGGAGTCATTGAGCAAGACTCTCAGCCTCTAGCTCTAACTCACTGTACAGTAAGTCACTCAGTATACGAGTGTCAGCTAAATGGTGAAAATATAAAATGTTAGAAGATGACTCAGGAATGTATGCTGCATCATGTGTATTAAATTGATTTTAGCTAATCAAGCCTCTGTATCTTGTCAGGGTCTCTGATAAGCTGATCCAGAGACAGACTCCACAGCAGACCCCACAAACCCCTCTGGACTACAACACGACACAAAATGGCTCCCTGACCATGCTCAAACTGCTGCTCTCCAGACTCACTGACGCAAAAGTCAATTACTCCTATCTCTCTGAGGAGCAGGAGGAGGAAGAAATGGATGATATAGGCAACTACAACAACAGTGGCGGCCATAAGCACATATTACTGTTGGCCACCACAAGAACAGGCTCCTCATTTGTGGGGGAGTTCTTCAACCAGCACGGCGAGAACATGTTCTACCTGTTCGAGCCTTTGTGGCACGTGGAGCGCCTGCTGACCATGGCCACAGGCGGCACTAACGGGACAGTGTTGGCGGGAATCTACAGGGATGTACTCCAGGGGCTCTTCCTGTGTGATTTCTCTCCTCTGGAGAAGTTCATCTCTCCACCGCCCGAGGACCACGTCACCCCGGCGCTTTTCCGCAGAGAGTCTAGTTTATCACTGTGTGAAGAACCTGTCTGCACTCCTGTGGTCAAAGATGTTTTTGAGAGGTATTGTAAATTCTCTGGATATACTCTATACTTCATTAAGCTTATAGTGTTGGTTGAATCTAAAAGAGGAACTAAAATTGTACCTTTATGGCAAGGTAATTATCATGTAAAAACCATCCCTCTCTTTGCCCAGGTACCATTGTAAGACACGCCGTTGTGGGCCGCTCAACTTGACCCTTGCGTCCGAATCCTGCCTCTCCAAGGGACACCACGCCATTAAGACTGTCCGTGTGCGCCAGCTGGACACGCTGCGTCCCTTAGTAGAGGACCCTCGCCTGGACGTGAGGGTGATCCAGCTGGTCCGAGATCCGCGGGCCATCTTAGCCTCCCGCATGGTGGCTTTCTCCTCCAAGTACCAGACGTGGAAGGCCTGGGCGCAGGACGGCCAGGTGCCCGAAGACGACGAGGAGGTGAAGAGGCTGAAGGGAAACTGTGACCATATTCGGATGTCTGCAGAGGTGGGGCTGAGCCGACCCAGCTGGTTGAGGAGGCGCTACATGCTGGTGCGATATGAGGATATAGCCCGCTACCCCATGCAGAAGGCGGAGGAGATGTACAGGTTCACAGGGATACCATTCAGTCCCCAAGCCAGGGAGTGGATTCTGAGGAACACGCAGACCACACAGGAAGCCAGCGGGGTTTACTCCACCCAGAAGAACTCCTCCGAGCAGGCAGAGAAGTGGAGGTTTAGCATACCCTTCAAACTGGCTCAGGTAGTGCAGAAGGTGTGCGGACCCACCATGAAGCTGTTTGGGTACAGGTTTGTGGACGATGAAAAGTCACTGCTCAATAAGTCCATCAGCTTGCTTGAGGAGAAACTGTTTCGCTCCTCATAGCATCAAAGACGTAGCTGTGAATGTTGAAGAAAACACTGCAGATGATGGATCGGGGCCAGGAGGTGCCATTGGTGTAATATTGCACATACCAAAAGTAATGATAACTAATTGTGCCAAGAGACAAAGAGTTTCTCACCGCTTTACTGGTGACCGGGCATTTGGGACATATAAAAGTATCCATACTTACCAGTTATGTGCCTCAAGGAATCAGAAGGGATAAACTTTGCGCTAAATTATGCATCTGAACATTTTTATAATGAGCATGTCACTTGAAAAATACATATTTATTTGCAAATTATGTTTGCTGAGAAGGCTAGTATTCAAGCTTTTTATGTCACGGTCTATATTTCATATGAATGAAATAAGCATAGATGGCAAGCCTGGCTTGTAAGAGATTATTATATTATCATAGCCTATAAGACTTTATTGATAGTTCATCATATTTAGATTCAAATTTCAGGGATAAACTACCTTCACAGTGAAACTGATGTGTATGTGTTTTGTTTGTGTGTGTGTGTGTGTGTGTGTATGAGAGAAAGAGGGGGCAGGGTATGTTTCTGTTTATATGGTCTGTGATGTTAGTGCTAAACACTGCCTATTTCAACCTGATATGTGTTTTGATAGATATGCACTAGACTAGGTGATTGATAGAATCTATTTAGTTTAGACCTGATCTACTTTTTATATGGCTTTACATATTTGACTCAGGTGAAGTGAATGTGAAATTGTATTTTGTGGTATCTTAATAATGATAGTCCATATCTTATGCTGTGCCAAAATATGATCTTGATGTCTTCAACCAAATGCCATATATAGCAATTTGTTTGTAATGTAATTCACTTGTGCCAACCCAACATGCCATAGAAAAGAGGTCAAATAAGGACAGATTAAAGATATTCATAAGGTTATGAACTGAAGTGTGGTCCTACTGTAACCCTTAAAGTCATAATCGGTGAGAGTCAAACAAGCATGGGCTGTTCTACTGAGACTAGTGAAGCGACTACAAATAACAGAGCAACAGACAGTGCCTAAGAGCAAACATGTCTACAGATATGATTATCTACACTATATACATATATTTAATATTGTATGTTTTATAAAATTATGTGATAACAGTTGAATTGCATTACTAGTATGTATCTATTACAATCGATAGCCGCAAGCAAATACTCAACCAATAATGATATATCAACAGAAGGCAGTGACTGCTTACAGTAACATTAGCAATAGAACAACGTAAGTACTTTTAATCTGTTAACCGAGCTAACACGGAACTTATGAAACTGAGCTAAACAGACAGCTTTTCCGGTATTCAAATTAGTTGCGAAACATTTACTTGATGTTTTGACTACCAAAAAATTGGCAGTTAACTTGTTGACCTACGAGTCCAAAAAAAAGAGGCACATCTGCATCTCTCCACAGTCCCTACTCATCTTGGAGTGCTTTTCATCTTTGAAAGGCATGATGTTCACTCTACTTTGTCGACTTTTGAGACGGTCGCTTTCCTTTTTAACACGCTTGCCTTCCTCTGAGCAATTAATCTGTTTCTTTTTACTTGGATTTGCTGTTGATGAAGGTTGACTTTATGTAGGTACCAGTCTTTGTCTGTTTAGCTATGGTGGCTATTGCTACTACCTAACTACCCTGTTCTTCTGTTTTTTCCAAACAAACCATTGTTGAGGTTTCCATAAATGCAAAACGCATCACTTTCCGTGTACCAGAGGATTTTTCCTCAGAAAGTCCTAGCTGGTACCAGGTGTTTTGAACAGCAAATGTAGAAGTTTTCATGAACTGGGTGTAGGTTGAATCATTACTGAGTATCAATCGGCAAGTTGTGGATTATTACTTTAACTGAAACTCGTACTATTGCTTTAACATTAACAGCATGTGTAAATGTAGCTCCTGTAAGGCGATTTTGACTCCTGAGACCAGAAAAAGGCTCACAGCCATACTCTCACTCTCGACGGTATATAGAGGTAAGCACTGTGCATCTAGTTCAATGGCAGCATTATGTTCAGCTTGGCTGAGGCACTGCTGAGCTGGCGTGCTAGTCATGTAATTGGATATGTATTATAGGTTCATATAGTGGGCTTTTACTGCCTTGAAAACATAACTAATAAGAATACATTAGAATTGGCAAGCCTTGGACTCACTATTGGAACCATGAAACAATGAGTGTAATGTTTGCATGAACTAATTCAGATATCCATAGTGGCAAGCTGTATTTGAGAGTAATGACAAATGATTTGCAGTCGTTCATTTGTCACAGTGGGTTATAGGAAAAAAAAAAAATTCCAATATATGAAGTAAAAGGACTAAGTGTTCGTCATGGAGCGGTCCACACAGAAGCACAGTGATGATGATTTTATAGGTGCTTCAAGTCGTAAGTCACTTTTACGACTCACTGTGACTTTTTTTACTCTTTCAACTTTCTTTTTCTCTGTCAGTCACATCCTGGTCATTCTTATAGGAGATTAAACTAAAGACAGAAACACAGATTCTACTTCAGCAACTTAGCACATGGATATAAATGTGTTGGCTTATCCTACAAAAAAAATATTCAAAAAGTTCTTTGTGGGCAAAATGGTGCTTTATGGAGCCATCACTATTTGATGACCCACTTGAACCACTAAATGCTGCTTCACTCTAGTGCCAGATGGTTTCCATATAGAAGCAACATTTTTCAGCAATTCAGTGATTCTAAATACAACCATGAATAGCTCCTCATGTTACATTCTTCGTGTAACATCATGTTGGTTCATCTTGGTTTTGAGATTCTATGACTACAAATTAAAGACGTATTCCTTTTGTAATATATCAGTCATATTGTGGCTGGTGAGGTTGCCTCCGGACAAGATATGAATAAAACCTCCTGTCGCCCAAACTTGTTTGCCCTGATTTGCTCTGAAAATGCGGCCGCGTGGGCCCGAAGAAGATGTTTCAGTATGCTGACATAACACTGGTAATATCAACCCCTCATGGTTTTCCAGCAGTAGATCAGTAACTAAACAGTTACAAGTATTAAATCCCTATTGACTGTCCTGAAGAACTGGAGGAGGAACTGGAACAGGAGGATGCACTGCAGCGGAAATGTCTTTAAGAACACTGACTAAGGCACACAGCCAGTTGTGTTTATGGTATTCTCATTATGTTATGAGCTGAATTTGTGTGTGTGTGTGTGTGTGTGTGTGTGTGTGTGTGTGTATTTTCATCTCTACAGTGATCGGTTGTGGGTAGGCTTGATCATTTTGTGTTGTGTTTTCTTGCAATTGCAAGTATGCTTGTAAGATTGGTGAGTATGCATGTCAGATTTGAAATCTGGTGTGAATGCGTTGACAAGTTTCAACTGTAAACCGACCACATTGGCAGCTTGCCCTATCTGAGTGTGTAGATCACCACCAAGAGAGAGAAGGGGCAATTATCCTTTCCTGCTCCTCTCGGCATTTCCGTTCAGAGGCTTTTGTCTTTCAGTGGAAATACATTTCTGAATATACCAGCACACACAGTCATTACTTAAGCATTTCTCCACCATTGTAAGACTTCACAATAAATGTTCCTCTTCCTTTTTATAACTAAGTACTATATCAGTGCTTTCAGATGTCCGAGGCCTTGGGTGTATCATTTTTTCAAGGCTTGAAATGCACAGAGGCTGGGGGAGGCATGGAGAAAATGAGGATGAATGTGGGATTGTTTACTCTGTCGCATTCTCTGAGTGTAGCTCCATGTCCCAGTGAATTCTGTTGCTAGGGATGCCCAAAAGGTTGAGTGGGAATAACCAGCACCGAGGAAGAAGGCAGAAACAGGGAGCCCATTCAAGTCTGCATTCTTTCTCTCTGTTTCACGCCCCAGCAGAAAGAAAGCGGTTCAGAGTTCACAGCTGTTGGTCAGA
Organism: Centroberyx gerrardi; assembly: GCF_048128805.1. Lineage (NCBI taxonomy): Eukaryota > Metazoa > Chordata > Actinopteri > Beryciformes > Berycidae > Centroberyx > Centroberyx gerrardi. The sequence continues at coordinate 15,920,448 of NC_136011.1, forward strand.
GTGATTTCCCCGCAGATCATTTGCCTGATGCTGCATATCCCCATAGTAACATACTGAGTGAAAAGCTGCAGATGTTTCCATAGTAATAAACTGCAAAAGAGGAGCAGTCTTGGTGACAAATCACTTATGAGCCCAGCTGCCCAGTCTGATGTTCGAGAAGTATTGGTCTAGTTTCAAACGTGTGTTTGTGAGCTACACATGATAATGATAAGTTTTGGAATTTAGATCGGGAATTTACAAAATCACACTGGCCACATTGCTCGCAGGCACGGAGTATAGCAGTTAACTTAGAACAAGCAAACCTCTTGCCTGTCATGCAGCTGTAATTATAAACTATACTGTACCTATAAACTCCTCCCATTAGAGTTTCACTAAAATAGGACTTTTGTCTCCCACAGAATAGAGACGAGAAGTCTGATGTAATTTTGTAGGCTGTAAAGTTAGCATTTCCACCATTTGGTGTGTAGCCTGGTCCAAAATCCCCATGGAAAATATGACTGGGATTTGCAAGAAACCCCAAAACTAAAGTCTGTGCTACACAGAGCCTTACTAGCTATAGCTACTATGCTTTGTTCCATGAAATAAAATACATCAACTAACATCACCTTTGGGGATTTTTCATCCTTCAATTGCTTTTTATATTGAATGTTGCTAGCGAAATGCTAATTGTTTGGGAAAGGATTACAACAGTCGTTAGCTAGCTATCTGGCAGTAAAATGTGTAGACGATAGAAAGTCGCCCATCAGTGTCGTCCACTTTCCCCAATTTCACAATTTTGTTAGCAAAACTATATATTAAAAGTATCCAAAAGATAAAAATTCACAAAGGTGATCCTGGTGGATGTGTTTTAACCCCTGGAACAAAACATATAGGCTTCTATATCTCAAGGGTATCCGTTCAACACAGCCCTTATTATACAAGCCCATCTACAACTAAAATTCACTCCAAATTTAATTTAGTAAGAGTAATTCCACTGAATATTTGATATTATATAATATTTTTTCATGCCCCGTATACCCCAATAGTTAATTATTCTTATTTTTACAAAAGTCACAAATTCTACACTTTTAATTTGAATGCTACATTGCCTAACAATGGATATTATTCTGGTTATCTCTAGCTATTTGCCTGCAGCAAAGAGACCACACTCTTTGCTGCAGGAAAGGTATTTTAAGTGTATAATGTGTATAATGTGTGTATGGGTGAATAATGCCATACACACCCACATGGCAAACTTGTAACTGACACTTAAGCTTTCACTTGTTACTGTAGGCTTTTTGGGATGTTGATAGTGCTTAAGGGTTATTACCCCTAGTGTTCACCATGATTTTATAGTGTGTGAGGAACTAATTTCACTGCAAAATCAAGATAAGGACTTGAGTTTGAGGAAGGCATAGTGAGACAATCAAATAGCAACCATTCTGCTGTTCATGACTCACGGTAAAATCACACTCAATCACACAAAATTCTGGTAATGTCATTTTTGTGGCAGTGTGAGATGTTTGACAATGGTTTTCCTGAATGATCATGCTATTTTGTAACCCTGCGACACCTGACCAAGCACAGAAATGGCACTGTGTAGAACTTTTTGCTTTTTCTATCTGCTCACCCAGGACACACTGACCATAAATTAAATCCAAAATATCCAGTGAGAGGGAGCATTCATTGATAATGTCCTTGGAATAATGGTACTTGAATATGTATCAGAACTCATCAACTGTGTCTGGGCTATCGTCGCATGGGATGGCCTTGTCTATAGTGTGTGTTCAGTGAGGATGAGACAGTTCTCCAAGCAACAGCAGTGTGTGATGTTTGTCCTTGCTTTTCATTCAGAGCATTTTCAGATTTCTGAAGAATCATGTGGTCTAAGATTACTTTAAATTGAGTGGTTGGTTACCAGAAGAGGTTCTCTCAACATAACATCTGAATCCTGCCTCTCAGGCAGGTCAATACACACAACGCAATTTTCTAAAGAGCAGAATTACAAACATGCCAAACAGACAAACCTGAATGACACTCATCAGCTCAGCTACCAAATTAAGGTCAGGTGTGCTTGATCATCATGAGGTCACCTGCCCAGTGGGTGGAGCCCACACATGGATAAACATTTCTATAATGGCTAATAGATTCCTTCACACTGGATTAGATGACTGTATTTGAAAAGTACATTTAAAGTGTAGGACTTGTCCAACATGACGTACACATAGATGAATAGTAATAAAGTAATAATGGTTATATTTCCCCCCTCAGGGCAGGTGCACAGTAGTCAGTCTAAATAAAACCTTTACATAGAGGGCTGGTATCCACTCTCACGTTAGTCACAACACACCCAGAAAGTTTAAGTTACAACTTGGTGCCCCTTGCTATGAGGGAGACATTGGTTCAAAGATTGTCATTCCTTTAAACTACTGTACCAACAGATGCACATATGTGTGCGTATGCACACACAGATTGAATGACTCTGCTGTATGCTGCATGTGTAAGGGAAGGGAGAGGGCCAGGGAAACAGGAAACCACCCCCCCCTTATCTGCCTTCTCTGGCCCCTGGCCCTATCCCTCCTCTTTCTAAAACATCCTCTATCCCACCCCAGCTTCTTACAGTCAGAAATTTGGACAGGCAGTTGTTGCTTTTGGAAAGATCAACAAACGCAAGTTTCTTGATTGGTGGACATCTGAGACCGAATGTTTTATGTATATTTTTTCCGGTGCGATTCTGCATGACTTTGTCTGTGTAACTATACTTCTATGTACTAATGACGTCCCTGGGTGTTATAAATAATAAGACACATTCTCTATCTATCCCCCCCCCTCCACACACACAAACACACACGCACACACACACACGCCCTCTGCACCCCTAGCTTTCTCTCAGCACACTCCCTCTCCTCTTACTGGCCGCCCCTCGTTGGAAGGTAAATAAATCCTGTGGTTGGGGTGGAACACAGAGTGCCCTCATCTGCCTCTGGAGCTGCTCCGCCTGAAAGAAGCCTTGTGTTTGCCTCTCCAAGGTGGCTCCACTCAGCCATGCGCTGGCCATGCCCATGAAAAGACTGGCTCTGTGGAATACCCAAAAATGGACTCAGCCCCAAAGAAAGAAGGTTTAAAACTAGTCAGCTTTATACAGTGTACGATATATGATATATTCAATGATATGTGTGATATATTCAATGATAATTTGAGGCTATATTATCATATTCATAAAAAGTCTGGAGTATTACTGTATACTGGCATAAAATGTTGAATTTCATAGCTGCTATTTCCGGTGATTCCTGCAGAGGGCAGTACAACCCACATGATCACCAAGAGAGTAACTTATCTCTCTCTTCAGTGTGTGTGTGTGTGTGTGTGTGTGTGTGTGTGTGTGTGTGTGTGTGTGCATGTAAATGCTTATATGTGTGTGTGGGCGTATGTTGGGCCTCTCTCAGGTGATTGCTCACATATGCAACGATAATTGTGGTGACATTTTACCTTCCTCATTACAGGAAGTTTTCCTGTAGCTCAAGACAAAGCACAGAATGACTCCTGCCTCTGCCTATTCCACTTCAATCCATTGTCGGCCTCTGTTCCCCTCACTGCTCCCTGGAGCTCAATAGGACGGAAGTGTGGAAGATGTCCACATCAAAGGGGGTGCAGGCCAGCACTAATCCGCAAATAATGACAGGCAGGCAGGGCTGACCTTAACACATGTCCCCTTGCTTGATAATCCAGGATGGTACAGAGCAATCCCTCATGAGGATCATGCTACAACATAACACCTGCACTGTCGACAAAGAGGATGCATGGTGTTAAAATTCTCATGGGATATAGAAGAGATAGAGATAGAGAGAGAGAGAGAGAGAGAGAGAGAGAGAGAGACTTAAGACATCTTAATATGTAACATCTTATTGTGTTTCATTATGTAGGAGGACTGTAAGATGGACAGACAGTAATTTCCAATCCATGATTAGAATATTAGCCCTCTCCACTTGTGTCCATAGGTTGACTCTGACCCATAAAGTGGACACCCTCTAGTGGTCAGGGACTACAACTGGGAAAGACATACTGTATGCCAATGTTGAAAAGCACATCAATCTAAAAAAAAAGTGTGTGGTATAATGAGTATTTTTGAGATGTTAGCTGAAATGAAAGCACTCTGAGCACTCTCTCTCTCTCTCTCTCTCTCTCTCTCTCACACACACACACACACACACACACACATACACACACAAACACCTAGGCTATTAAACCCTCAGGTGGGCAGCGCTTGAGGGCAAAATGCTTCCAGACTCACCTGCACCATTGTTTCCGCTGCTCTTCCTGTGTGAGGAGCCTGTGTTGTTTGAATACAATGGGGTCAGGGAAATCACAGCACCTGTCAGACAGACACTCCATCATTGTGACATAGAGAGGAGTGACAACAAACGCTGCAAACTCTGGGCTCACTACCATCCCACCACCATGCTGGAGGTTACTCACTACCATTAAATGGGGCCAGTACAGAACACACATTGCACTATATTGCTGAGTAAATATCAGTTTATTTGTTCTTTCTGATAAAACATCCTTTACTCCACCTCAGTTTCTTTACAGTAGGAGATTTGCACAGGCATTTGATTGGTATTTGTAACTGAATGTGTTTGAGTACTTTGTGTGCTATGCATATTTGCATGTCTTTGTCTGTGTACAGATTAATAAATATATTTATCAGCAGGAACATTGAGATCCTCTTTTTTATCTTAGATGTACTAAAGCAAAACTGTAATAGCAAGGATAGGCACCAATATTGATTTTTCAAATTGATATCAGTTGCACTCTAATAAAGATATTAATTAACTGGTTTGCCAAAACAACAAAAATTACCTTTGACTAAATTTAGTTAGCAGCTACTTGCTTGGTGCACATGGCTCATTTTAACTAGTAATACACAGTACCTATCCTCAACTAATTTGAGGGCTTCAGTGTCTGTTGATCATGAATGCATTTTAAATTTAATTTGATAACTTGATGTCTTTGTAATGATCCAGAGTTTTATTTTATATTATATTATATTCAGTCTTTTGCTGATTTATCTCTCTCTCCCAACAACCAAGTCAGGTTTGTTTTTTGTTTTTCTGTCCCATTGAACTGCTGAATAAACTGCTGAGATGAACAAAAAAATGGTTTCAAATCTAAACGTTGACAGAATGGCTGTTAATTGTTTCCCACCTTCTGTCAGCTCAGTCTGTGGTTTTATTTGTTCTGTTAGATGACAGGAAAAAGTCATCGAAAGAGGAGAAGGCATCATAAACCAACATGTGTAAAAGAGTGCAAAGAACACGTAACTGATATTGCAAAATTGATATCGGCATCCTCAACAGAAATTGATATCATATGATATTGTGTCCTCCACTAAGTAATAGTAAGCCGCCCTATTCACTCCTTAATCTCCCAGTGAACTTCACAGAGTCAGCCAGGTATGTTAGACTGACATAAAACAAAAGGTAACAGTGTGCAGCTGAATGTCTTCCAGACATCAGGTCCCAATAGGAAAGGTCTATCTGAAGTGCCAGAGTTGGGGATTAAGGAAGGAACTCACTCTGGGAATGTCAGCTTTGTCAGACAATACAATCCCATCATCACTGCTGCCACCACCAACCTCATTAAACTTTCATTATGCTGCCTACAAAACGGTGGCGTTTATCCATCTATTGCAGCCTCGTGTTTACATGTTTTGGGAAATCATGCTCAGGTTTCATGCATAGCTATCAAATCATATCAGTATAAGTCTACACTGAGTACAGTGTTGGCAGCAGTTTAATGATCTTCTCTTAATAAGCACTAGCATTGCCCAAACCTCATTTGACACTGCACTTGCATACAAGTAAATGACAATAGAATGATGTCACTCTTTCCTCTTGTAATGCCAGTGGGCTCCAGCATGCTTCTTCCCTTAGTGATGGGTGTACCCCAGCAAGGTCAGCCGACAACACGCCCCGATAGAAGACTGTAATAACACCAGTGTTACCTTATCTCCAATCGGCCTCCCTGCACCCCTCTGTCAATCACTCTGCTGGGCCAACCTTCTCAAGTTGCATGAGCTATGATTAGTAATTTCTACCATTATTTATCCTTCGTGCATAATTCATGCCCACTGTTCTTTTTGACTGTCCCCCGGGGAGAACACGAGAGGGGAATCCCACCCTGCTCCAACAAAACACAGAGGGCTTGTCTTCTGGTGGGAGTGAAAAAATAATGTTGCATTTTTAATTATCCAACCTTTGGCTGATTTATAATTGATGAGTGGGTGGTGGTAGGTGCAGGCTCGCCCTTCCTCCATTAAGGGAATGAAATGGTGTGGAAAGTGTTGGGTCATTAGGCCGTTAGGGATAGGGTCCTCCTGTCCCGACCCAGAGTCCAAGTATGACAAAGCCGCAGAGAGGAGATCCCATACAGCGGCCAAAGTGGAGCAAGCGTTTTCCCTTCCCTTGGTTGAGCCTCTATTGTCCCTCTGTGTAGCTCTGCTGAGTGACGGTGAGGTTTGTCACTGGAGAAGCCTGCTCCGGTTCACTGTGGATAGGGCTGGTTAACATGACAATTTGTTTTGGTAAAATAAGTAAGTGGGATTGGTTTGAGGGAAATGCCCTGCTAGGAGGACCCCTACCTCAACACACATAATGAATTACTTTGTATTTTTATTGGCTGATTAGCGTAATATTTAGGAAACATCACTCTCCTACACACAGTGAACACTGGAACAGAAAATGGTTCTTTGGAGTGATGCCTAGAAGAACCATTTCTGGTTCCACAAAGAACCTTTCAGACCAAGGTTCTTTAAAAAACTACTTCTGCACTCCTTTGCTTAGACTCCTGCATTGTGTTTTTGTTTATCTGCCCTTGTATAGCCTCATTTGCAATTGCACAATATATACTACTATGGAGGGGTTTGGTTGTTTTCCACATTTATGCCATCACCACCACCCAATAACTTTAAGATTCTTTTAATATCCTAAAGAACCATATATGATTCTTTAGGATGTTAAAAGGTTGTGGAACCAGAAATGGTTCTTCTATGGCATCACTCCGAAGAACCATTTTCGGCTGTGTAGGCAGCATGTAAAGATTACTTTTGGCTGTCACCAATGAATATGATTGAGTGAGGAACTGTGAATGAAAACTGTGACGGAGGGATCTAAATTTCTTTCTGCTTTTGAGGAAACTGGGTTATGGGGAGGCAGTTTAGTAATGGTCATGTTTTCCTCTAAGTAATTCTTAATCACTGTGTTTTCATCTCCAGGCAAGGCAGTAATGACCAATTCTGAGTGACTGACCATGGGAATGGGCACAGCTTAAATCCCCTTCATCCCTGAGTCTGATTCCCAAAGTTTCACACACACACGCACGCACACACACACACACACACACACACACACACACACACACACACACATACACACACACGTTCAGGGTTACAGAGTTGAGTCTGCTTTATGGTGTAGCCACCCTTTGATTCACCGCTCAATGAAACTTGTGACTGTTTTAATTAAGGGGAAAATACACTGACAGTGTAGCACGCGGAAATCCGCCGCCATGCACATAAAGGGCGCTAATGCTTTTCTTCCTGTCGACGCATGGCCCCCTTTTGTCAGACTGACCATTCACTTCTCATTCATTTTCCTTTCCTCTCCTTTCTGTTCTTAAGTATGGCATTGCATGAGGCCTGTGGCTAATGACAGGAAAAACATATTCACAGGGCCCAGCCAGGTGAGAGGGCTTCTTGTGACCCATTGGGATTGACTCTTGGTAAATACACATACATTTCTTCCTTGGTTGTCAGTCCTGGTTGTGACAGTAGAGCTGCTATCTCTGACCATCAGGACAGGGGATCCTCTTTGGCTGCCAAAGGAACAACAGCATATACTTCACCCTCTTCTGTTGTTTGGTGTGCCTCAGGGCAGGAAGTTAACCCTGTAATCCCACAGGATACTGGTTTATCTATAAGTTATAATAATGTATTTTATTCTCTACTTTTTAAGGAGAGTTTCACGCCTTCATTATGATCGGTATGTCAACGTTTCACTCCTTGGATGCCATCTTTAAGTTAAGTAACAGAAAATTATTTTACTTTCTGTTCGTCAACCAATATCTAAACCGGCTGACAGCTGTCTGTGGGTTCCCATGTTAGTCACAGAGGTACAGTTCTCTGTTATTGTGATATTTTGACAGATGTTTCACAGAGGTTTGTGTATGCTGGTGTGTGACAAGTCATCTCTTCCTCTGGGGATCAATGTCTGTCCTGTTCTCTGGCCGATCAGATGTTTATCTCCTGGTGATCAATCACACAGCCCTGACAGCAGATGTGGGTTAGTGTTACCGGCCCCACTGCTGCTGAGTGCTGATGACTGGGCTTCTGTAGATTGTCTGCAAAGGACAGGTAACAAAAAATAAAAGCATACATGAAATACATGTATGAGTTTCGTATTGACAATAAACAGTATATTACGTCTGAAAATGTTTTACATGTATAAATGTGGCAATAATTTTTATACAACACATTTTACTTCTAGACATAATTTATCAACAATCAGCATTATTATTACTGAATGTGTGGCTGTATTTTATTACTTTCTATGATGAATACATTTATACATGCAAGTCTAGATTTTAAGCCATTTGTAATAAAAAAAAATCTTCAGTGCTAAATACGTAAAATACAGTGGATGCAAAATGTTACAGAGTTTAACTGTCAGGGATTCAATAGTTGATACTTTCATTTGCATAAAAACTTGAAATGACCTCAGTGTTTTGATAACAGATGGGATTCTATCACAGCAGTTCACTTGCAAAGAGAATAGCCATTTAACACAGGCCAAGCTCCTCAGGGTTTCTAGTATCTCCAGCCCAAAATAAAACCCCTACAGTGTAAATGGCCTCTCTCCATGCTCAAAATAAATGATTGATGATGACTGCTTACTCACAGCAAATGGGCCTAAGTCAGGATTTTCATTCTTAATGCAGGTGTCAGTAATCCTCCTTTGCCTCTTCAAGTGATGTTTTTAGCCTGAGGAAATGCTTGACCAGATTCCTCCCTTACTGCGTAGAAACAGTGTAATCTCTCAATCCTTGACACAGCAAATAAACACTGCACAGAAGGAGAGCCAGGCAACTTTATCTCTTACTTCCTTCTACATTGTCTCTTTGACAAGTTTCAGGGGAACCTCACAGAGGAAAGAAAAGAGGAGACATATTTCTTAGGTAACAAGCCCAAGGGGGCTGTGGCGGTGGATTGAAGGTTAAGTGCATGTACTAATACTCACAAAAAGGAACTTAACACCTTAGGATATAATGACATTTCCTTTTGGCCTTCCATTTGGCCACCATGTTATCCTCTTTCACAGGATGAGAAGTAATAACTTGCACTATGCCTTAGATTCTGAAATTAAGGGAAATCATTTAGAAAACTGTTAGAACTGTAAACGTAATAACTTCCATTTAACGTAAACCATTAATGTAATACAATTGCACAGCTAATAGTGTAACAGTCCTGTTAATGTAATAATTATCCCATTATTGTAAGAAATGTTACCTCCTGTCAATGTAATAACTTATTTTCCTGTGGAAAAAGACGTTGGGTTTTATGACATTAAGAAGAGGTCCAAAAAAGTACAGTTTACAAAAATGTTATAATTGAACTGATAATTTAATAATAGTTAAAATTCAATATGTAAAAGTCACAAATTCCATTATTTATTATGGTGCAACATCTTAAAAGGGATGAATATGTATGGAAGAGGTCTTTGATGATTATTGAAAGTTGCTTACAGTGACAATAGTGACAATAGCCTAATACTATAATGCTTTAGCATTATACTCAAATACTCAGATTATAGGCTATATTAACATAGTAAAATATTTAGCCTATTTATTCTTTATAAACTATCACTGCCCAAAGGGCAGTTAGGGTTAGGGTTAGGGTTAGGGTTAGGACGTACTGAAATTTTTTTTGGCACTCCTGGATGTCCCAGACCAAAAAAAAACGAACTATATTTGGCCTAAAGCTGCCATAGGTAGGTTTTATAATTTGACATGTGCATTTCAATGTCCAAGTATATGTTTGGCTCATGGCCAACTATCACTTTACACTTTGGTCCCCCATACAAACAATTTTGAGCACCCGTGTTACAACATTTATTGTTGGTTTGTGCACCTTTTTGCTAATCTCTGTTCTTTTCTGCCACCACAGTCAACCTCAAATCCTGTGACATTTATTGTATTTCATACTTCTGCTACCCCTCCTCTCATGCTTCCCTTCTCTCCTCCAAATGTCTGTCTGTGTCTTTCTGTCTCTGTCTATCTGTGTGTGTGAGTGTGTGTGTGTGTGTGTGTGTGTGTGTGTGTGAGTGTGAGTGTGTGCGTGTGTTTGAATGTGGTATTGTAATATTAACAATTTTTTTGAGTTTTTTACCAGATGGCTGAAACACCTTAACAGGCTCTTCTGTCAGTGGAGGAGCAATGGCTCAATCCGGAGGTCTTCCTGGCTTGAGCTCCTGACCCTGCAGAGAAACCTCTTTTCGGCTGCTTGTATCCATTATCTCATTCTGGTTACTAACACACCTGTCTGCCAATCCAAAGGCACTGTTCCCGAAATCCATGCGATGTTGAAGAGATGTGTCAACCCCGACGCCCCAACGATATCCAGAGCACTTCAGGATGGATCTTGTACACCCCTGGTGCCTTGCCACTGAAGAGATTTCTAACTACCTAACTACCTACCTCACCGCCGTTGTCCAGCAGGTTCTTGGGTTGCCACCATGTCAGGCACCAACCACCTTTTGCCCACAGTTCCTAGCAGCCGCTTCCATGACAGAGGTTTTGAACAGGGTCCATTCCAACTTCATCTCCCCAGCCTCCTCTGGGATTCAGGAGAAGCTCATTCAGAGGTGAGAGTTTAAATCAATCCAGACAGAGTCCAGAGTGATTTCAACTTATTCCAGACAGAGTCCTCCACAGGGCGTTTCCAGCAAACCCTCACTACACATTTGGGCTTACCTGGTCTGCCTGGCAGCCTCCCCTGCCATCTGATCCAACTTAGCACCAGATGGTCATCATTTGACAGCTCAGCCCTTCTCTTTACCCCAGTGTCTAGAGCATATGGCCTGAGGACTGATAAAACAACTAGCAAGTTGATCATCAACCTTTGGCCCAAGGAGCTCTGGTGCCATGTACACTTATGAACCTGCTTGTGTTCGAACATGGTGTTTGTTATGGACAATCCATGCCTATCCCAGAAGTCCAACAACAACACACTGCTCAGATTCAAATCAGGGAGGTGATTACTCCATTTTATGCCCCCCAGGTTTCCCAGTTGTTGTCAACGTGAGGATACATCAGCCACTAGGTCTATACATCAACCAATCGGTCTATATTAGCCACTGGGTCTATACATCAGCCACTGGGTCTATATCAGCCACTGGGTCTATACATCAGCCACTGGGTCTATACATCAGCCACTGGGTCTATACATCAGCCACTGGGTCTATACATCAGGTTGAACTCTCTAGTAGGATAAGGAGTTGGCAGGTGTCACCTTCTCCAGCACCTCACTCACCATCTCTAAGAAGGCCGAGTACACCAAACTGCTGTTAGGAGCATAATTTTCTTCTCCTCAAGTCTTGGTCACACTGAAGTGACTGCAGACAAATTACAGAGTTACTACAGGCAAACTACAACTGTGCAGCAGCCAGCCAGGGACTCGTGCAATGAGCCCAACTATATCTAATTGTTACCTCTCAACCTCCTGTAGCAGCCCAGACTCCTTACTCCCCAGAGAGGTTACGTTCCATGTGCCAAGAGCCAGTTTCTGTTGCCAAGGTCCAAAACACCTAGGTCTGCTCCACCCCTGACCTTTGCCTAACAGGTATTGAACCTGACCCCTACCCTTTACTCTGCAGGTGGTGAGCCCACAAGGCTTAATATTCATCTGCTTATCATTTTAACACTTGGTTCCAATACAACATCTCACATTTTACTTTCAAACCACTGTGTTGAGAGTTAATTAATTCTAGGGCATGGACATGGCACATTAGAACATGGGGTGCATTTCATTATCTAAATGGACCAGTTGACCATTGAGGTAATCCAACTTGTAGAAATGCAATGGTTGCCCTCATACAGAGCAGTTCAGTGTGGTGGAGCAGCTAGGGATGGAGATTACTATGCTACAAATAGCCTATTGGTAATCTGAGTATCTGAGTAGCACCATAGATAATTACTACTGTATGACATTATCAATTCAATTATTAGATTATTAGATTTTTTTTTTTTAACCTTCCTGTTAATGTAATAAAACCCATTAATGTATAAAATTGTTACATTAACAGGACGTGATAACATTGACAGGAGGTAACATTTATTAAATTAATGGGAAATGTATTATGTTAACCACTATTACACTATTAGCTGGATTTTTTTGTACGACATTAATAGTTCATGATGTTAATGGGAAGTTATTATTTTTACAGTTGTAACATTATTGACATTTCATTTCTAATAATTTCTGAACATGAACACAATTCAAATTAATTTTATATTCAAAAAAAATATTTATGTTTTCAGGAGAGTGACAAAGGGGAAAATACAAAGTCTGCCACCGTGCTCTTTCTGATATCCAGGGGGCAGTATTGGCTGTACATAATCCAACAAAAACTGACAACATTAACCTTGTCTGGAGGCTGTTTGAGAAGTTGTACAGGTACAATACTCAGATATTTCCTCAGGAGCCCTACATGAAACAGTTATTTAGTTGGGAGTTGACTAAAACACAAATTGAACAGGGAAAATAGGTGTGAAAAAGAGCCTGAGGAACTTTCAGTTTGGTCTTTTTATTTACAACCTGAAAACAAGATTGTTTACTGGTGGTACTAAGCAAACAGATTGGAGTTGGACAGACAGCACAAAGCGGGTCTGATAGAGACACAACAGATCCTGAGGCCCAGGATCAGCAGCACTAATGGGATTAGACCGGCCTCGCACACACCAAACACCAAGCTCCAATGCTATGGTAAAACATCAAACCTCGGGACCTACACAGCCACTTCCATTCAAAGTGAAATACAATTTATCATTATTACAAAATGAAAATCACTTTATATTTCATATTTTCAGCAATAATCATTCATAACAATACATGTTAATCATCAACATTATTACTAGGCACAATGCGGCAATCTGAAAAATCCTCCCTCCTTTGCTGTGAGGACTTTTTTAATCCTCCACTTCTGTCCTGCCCCTAAGGGGCAGCAGAGGCCTGCACTAGCCAGTGAGGAGGCTTGTCTTGGGCACTGACTCTCAGGCGGGACCCTCTCACTTCCAGGACCATGAGTACAACAGTAGGGAACAAAGGACCAAAGTTCAACAAATACACCAACCAATATTCCTAAAAGTATACATGTTTTGTGTTTTACTAGCGAGATGTGTTTGTGTAGTCTGCACCTGTAATATTCTGTCTTTATTTATTGATTTGTACTTACTACAGCACACTGAGGTGTTACAGGAAAAGCAAAAAAGATAACTTTTTCAGGTGAAAACAAAGCTAAGTCTCTGTCTTTCATCGTGTCTCTCTCTCTCTCTCTCTCTCTCTCTCTCTCCCTTTCACACACACACACACACACACACACACCCACGCAGTCGCACACACACAGAGCTCTTTTTCCTTCTTTCAGCGAACAGGTTGATACGGTGAGACCGAGCTGCTGGGTGGGCTCCTCCGCAGGAGTGGAGGGTCCTCAGTTCAAGGCTATCAAGTGAAGTGTTCTTCATAAAAAAAATGAAATGAACCAAAAGTTTGGTGATAAGTGAAAAACGTGGCCGGGCAGTTCCCCGGGTCGGGCTGTGGGATGCGACACAGTTTAATAAAGAGAGCAGGTCTGCGAAGGGAGAGGGTGACGGCGAGGTTAGCTGGAGGGCCAGACAGCGCTAGATGAAAGTGGGAACTCTCTCCCACAGCTGTCAGCAGTTTTTAATGTGAACTTTGCAATTGATTGGCAGAGCCGGCCAGGTTCTACCACCAAACTTTTCTAGCTTGGTGGCTTCTAGTTTCTACAGTGTCGGATGAATGCAGTGGTATGAAGAGTCCAATATCAGGTTTGTCATCTTGAGAACATACTTATACTGGATATAGTACATATAAAAGTGGAGTTATATTACAACAAATCAAAATCTACAATATTATTATCCTTTAATTGTGGATGAATGTCCACTGAGCCATGTGTTGCACTTCTTTGTGGATGAAAAATTCACATTGTTTCATTGTAGTAACAGTTAACTGAGAGGATACTGTAATTCAAGCAATGAAGGCTCCAAATGGGCTCCAAAGAGCAAACGTGTATTGGCAGCTTAATCTATTTCAATCCATTTAAAGTGTGTGAAAACAGCATCAATATTTATCTGAGATATGTGCGAGTGAGCTACCATGTAGAATACAGTAATCTTTAGCCTTTACACAGCACTATAATTGAATCAAGTCATGATCTTTCATCCCTGTAGTTATTTTAAGACATGAATGACACAACAAAAATTGAAATACACCCCCTCCCCTTTCCCATTTCAACAAAAGGTCAGAAATTCAATCACCACTGCTGCTATTGCTATAATAATATATGTATGGGAAACAGCTACAGTTACTGACCGCCAAATTCTTTGGCTGCCTGTGGTCATTTTGTCTTGCCTAAGAACAGAGGCGTCTCTCACTGGAGTTATCCATTAATCCCAGTAGGCTATGAAAAGAGAGCATGAGTGTACAACACCAACAGATACTTCTGATTCTTAACTCTTTCTCTAATTGCGCTTTGCTCACTTAAATCCCCTTAACAGCATTGAATGTACAGTATTCTGAACCATTATTCCTTTCTCAACCACTCACATTTATTTTATTATCAATTTCAATTATTTTGATATTGTGCGGTTTCTGATCCTTGTGTAGTTGATAGAGCTGGGAGCTTTGTTAGATAACGGATACAAATACATGTGAGTACATGTTTTTATAACCTCTGTAGTTTATTTCCCCTTCTGGAATGACAAGGATCATGACATGGCTTTGATGGAGTACATGGAGTACTTCCACAAGAAGAAAAAAGTTATTTATTGTACAATATATAGTTCAATATATACATTATATAGATACAGATAAAGATAATGATATAGATGGGGAGTATTTAGTTTTTTCTTGTGCATTGTTTAGAGAAAGGCACTGGTAATAATCCCCACTCCTTCTTGAGTAGTAATATGTTAATACTGTACTTCTGCCACAAAAATTGTATGAACATTTCTAAGAGCAAAACACAAAAATGTCCAACCTTATATGACTGCATCATTGACACAGTTTTACTTCTGTAGCCTTGTCCAACATCACATTTTGATGTTACTAATCCCATCACCTCATATCATCATTTGATGTTAAATAATGTAACATTATAGCCAACAGCCAGTAAACAAGAAAACCAAGAGAGAGAGAGAGGGGTAAAAATATGAGATAAAAAAGCCAAAAAGTGGGCATAATGTTAACAGCATGATGGAGAGTACAGGAGAGTGGGAAAGAAAAATGTGGAGGGGGAGCTATAGGTGAGGGAGGCAAAGGGAGGAAGTGGAGTTGAGTTGAAATAAGCAGCCTCATTAATGCACTGTCACAGCTTTCATTAGCCCCCAGGAACCAGCCGCACCAATATAAATCACAAATAAAGAGTTGTAAAAAAAAAAAAAAATACAGCAAACTACCCAAGAGACAATCAATAGATTAGACAAAGCGACCGGCTTAACCCCAATCCCTGGGTCAGTGTCTGTGGGTGTATGTGAGTGTCTTTTGTACTTTGTTTAATACACAGATACTACCAGTTGCAGTGAGTTGCCTTGTGTCTTAACCACAGGAGCTGAGTCAGTGAATCCATGAAGAACTTCAGAGCAACTTGTAACAGAAGAGTACAGGGTGCAGACTGACAAACTGAACTGGCGCCTCACAAACTGCCAGATATTCTTCACTCCTAGGACACAGTCTTCCAAAAATAAATGACATCAGTGCCTACATTCAAAAAGACTGTCTATTAAGTTAAACAATACATAGTGTCATTAATTGGCAGAACGCTCTCTCTCATCGTAAATAGCTGATGATTTGGAAAATATTCTCTGAAGTTGGAGATTAGGAATAAATGAGGGGACAAAACAACTATCTTGCAAAATGTTCCCCATGACCTTTGTAACATTTCTACATTTTTGCTCCTGTTTTGTGGAGACATTGGATATTACAAATAGACTGTTTTCCTGTTGTGAAGAAGTGAAGAATGTCTCCTATAGTGATATTTTGCCAGTGTGCTTGCGGTTTCTTGCAGCAGGCATTTTTAAACCCTTGCATCTATTACCTTTCACCGGGTAAATACCTAATGCTGGAAACATTTGTCAATGTATGCGGCTGGCTGAACAGAATAGATTATTAGGAAGTGAGGGGAAAAACACACTGCTTCTCCAAACAGCACAAGGCTAGCCATACAAAGTATGTTTTCACTACCTCAGACATCCATAAGGAAAGAAAGAGAAACTTCTTGCATTTATTAAAACAGCAGCACTGGTCACTTGCAAACATGAATTCTAATTCAGATACAGTGACAAAAAAAACTATACATACAATTAACTGAAGAAATTTGTACCTATATATTAGTTAAGTTGAGTCAAGTGAATTATTTTACTATCCTGCTTTCAACAAGCAGATTCATCATGAAATGTTTTTTAGAGAACAAAACGGTAAAAACAAGAGAAAACAAGAAAGAATAAGCACAATCTCAAATCATAGATATTGAGCTAGAGGTTGTGTGTGTCTGTGTGTGAGAGAGAGAGTTTTTTTTGTGGTTGAGTTTTGTTTTTCTTTGTGTGTGTGTGTGTGTGTGTGTGTGTGCGCATGTGCGTGCAAAAGGTCCAAATGCTAAGTTGTCGTGTACAGGAATATATGATTTGTATTATGGTGTGTTGTTTGGATCAAGCCTCATTAGAGACTGAGAGCTGATGCACTGCAGCTCATTCTCACTCAAACAGAAATCATAGGTGAACACAGTGGAAAAACATAAGTGCGCAAACACTTGTAGTAAATTATTGAATGAGTATGCAAATACAAATCACTGAACAGAGAATGGGCTTGGAAGCTGAAAATGGAAACTTTGGGATGCAATACACAGGAGGCATTTTCAGAGATAACGTGAAAAAAAATTCAAACAATTTTCAAAAAATGTCAAATGATTCTCCTATGAATATATCACAGAAATATCACTGTATTACTATTAGTCATTTTCCTTGAATAGGTCCTGAGAAAGTACTAGTGCAAATAATAATATAAAAGTATGCACCCTTTAGGAAAATATCACTTTAGCAGTTAAATACTAAAATAAATATAAAATCGGTAAGAAAAAACATGTTACCTTCTGTTAGGTTCATGTGTCTGAAGCAGACAACAAAGAGCAATACAAGATACAGCGATACATATGCCAACATTCTCTATGGAGTGAAACATTTTAAACATGTTGTGTGCACAACGCCTCAGCCACTGGCAACAGTCCACTAGTAGGCTACATACAACTAAAATGAACATGGTAGTAGTAAAGAAAAGCTAAACACATCAGTAGTATACCGGCCTCCTGTTGGGTCCTGTGGCCAGTGTTGTGCAAACAGCAGAAAGTTGCGGCGTGTGAAGGGTAATGGGACATCCAACGCCAGGGGACAGCAGGCGGCAGAGTCACACACCGCTGCCGAAAGAAAGATGAAGTAATCTCAGGAAACAAGTAGACACACTCCACTTCGAATTTCGCCCCAAACAAGATTAAAGTGACATTATTCTATGAGAGTGTGGCAAGAGTATTAATCTTACACATAGAGGCAGAGGCTAGACAAACAGAGGCTGGCTGCAAGAGTATGGAAGCACATTTTTTATTTTGTCACTATATGGTGGAGTCCAGAAGAAGCCAAGAGAGCAATACCATCTCATTTTGTAATGTATTGATAAGGTTGTTACCCATTTTAACAGTTTTGATTGTATCCCTTGTATGTAAATGTTATGTAATGGAACAATTCTGATTTTTGCTGCGCATTTTATTACATTTCTGTACGATAGTATTCCAGTTGACAGAGTTAGCTGATTTTGTCTCTGTAAAGATAAATACAATTTTCAAGCATAGAAATATACTGACCAGCTTCCAGGATGATATGAACCACTGATCCTTTGGCTTGAAGTTAAGGTGGTTTGCATGTTGTTGATACATTGGAACCCGCTGTGTGTGTGTGTGTGTGTGTGTATGTGTGTGTGTGTGTGTGTGTGTGTGTCTGTGTGCATGCACGCACACACACATGTATGTCCCTGTGTACAGTATGTGCACACAGATTGACTAGGTTTGGTCAGAGAACCAAAGAGACATCTACCCAAGCCATATAAGGATTCAGCAACATCAAATCCTTTAAATGAGCGTAACATTGAGGTTTTGTTTAGAACCTGTTGCATAAATAATCCATCCCCGCTCCCTAAAACCCCACTGAGAAAGACAGAGCTTTAATGAGTGGGGTTTAAGCCCCTCCACCCATCTACTCCTCCACCCGCAGCTCGGGCTCCTAATGAGCCATCATCATGCAAAACTGCCAGCTTGATACACATTAATTGGATTTTCACTTTTTCACCAATTAATTGACCAGCATTGTCATGTTGGCCAGCCTCCGAGGGCCTCTAAGAAAATGGGGGAGCTTCCCCTTTTTAGTCCCACTGACTCTAATAGCCACTGACTGGAGAGGGGAAGCATTTTTTTTTCTTTTCTTCTTTACTACCGAGATCAGCTATCTCATTATAGGCTTATGACATTTGTTGGAGCCAATCCCTTTGTAGAGAGAAAACAGTTTGTGTGCTGCTCAGTTGAAGCCTTTACAGTTTGTTAACCTGCCTCTGCTAGTGCCAGGGCCCCCGGGGGGAAGCCTGATGTGCAGTGAGTGACTCAGATTCTTTGCACCCTAGAGGACAGACCACAGGGTGAGGGAGAGCAATCCCACGCAGCCTTGTTCAACAAGCACCAAAACAAGGAGCGAATACAGCCATGGCATTTCACAACGGTTATTTGATATGTTGACACATCAGTGGTGTTGTGAATCCTGCCAGGGGGATTTTTGTTCACATGAATCCTCGCAATGGAAATCCACTTGCAAAAGGTGCAGGAGAACTAATATTTTATTCACCCATAGGATTTAATCCTATGGGTGAAAAGAACCAAACGTGTTCTGTTTGGGTTAATGATCTACCTAAATCTGATATTTGGAGGGCAGATCCTAGTTACCGTCTTGAGTTTCTGTCATGACTTTGGTTGTTTAAACATTAACAAAGTCTAAAGCTGTTTACCGTTTCCCCCATGGTGATGACAAGGATAGTAGCAACACTAGGACATGTATACGTATCACTTTGGCAGCACCTGCTCATTCTTAATAATAAATCAATGTTTTACAAAACAAGAACATATCCTGTCTAAATATTTGAAAATAACAATGAACAGTGAATCAGCAAGAATACTGATTATTTAAAATTTTCAATCTAATTAAAAACACATAAAATACCTTGAACAGGCATTATAATAATGTAAGTGGACACAATGGAACTTCATGTTTCCCTTTTTAGTTAAATAGATTATCCTTGCTTCCTCAACCAAACACTGTTTTTTGTGTATTCCATTTTGATCCATTTCCCCCTAAGACAACTGTTCAGCCGGTGACTATCTGCGTAACCAACAGCAATAGCAGCGTTGTGAACAAACCCGCTGCGACCCTGAGAGAGTAAAGTCATTGAGGTGAGTAGCGAACACCAGGCCAGGGCCAGTTATTAATTGGATGAAAGTGTTGCCATGAAGTGGACGTCCTGAGGTTGACCGTACTTTAACCATACCATAGCTCATTCTGACCGCATCGCTCTGCTTCACTGACTGTTGAGCAGCTTCAGGTCAGGACGATGTGAACCATTGATCGGTGTGTGTGTGTGAAGTTAGGATGGCGAGAAGTTTGTTGCTACATTGCTTATTCATATAAACATTAATTATGCTGTAATTGCATTTGCAAACATTACATGCTGAGTTTATCACAAAAGAGGAAAGATCTTCCACTGTGTGAAATGAGTGCAATAAACACAACTTTGGTATAAAACAGTGCAAGCCATCAAATGAATCAGTTAAATACATCAATATAACAGATTGGAAATAATGTAATTATTCTATTCAAAAAGTAATTTTTGGAAAATGTATGATAGCTTCTGAATTCTTCAAGAAAACAATGGAGATTACCGGCGTAGACAGGTTACAGGATGGGTAACCTTTTTTTTTTTTTTGCATCGCTACTTTCCAGAGAACAGTGAGTGTTATTGATCCTCCACTTCAGTTTGACAATTATTGAATATAATAGTTTTCTAAGAGGGTGCAATTTGATGTTTCAGGCATGCATTCAATCTGAAAAGTAAAAAACAATAGCTACAATAGCTCTCTGGGGTCGATAAAAAGACACTCTGTCAGCTACTCTTTTTAAAGGTAATGTTGTTTCAGTAGCTGAAAATAAACCATTCCCCTGAATCAATATCCTTCCAGTCAGAGAAGGTTGAAGGTTAGAGGTCAAACCTGGATGAACTCTGTGATTGGTTAATCAAGGCCAATAGCCTTAATTAATCGATTGAGGATTCAAGAAGAGGAGCGTTTATAACACTTAACGTGTTAGTTTCCTTAATCATGGAGGATTCCATTATTTATGTAAGATTGTCCATTATGTCACATTGAAAAAAAATAGGCGTTTTAATGCCATCAACATGTAATCAAGCAGAACTTCATTAATCCACATAATTAATTGAGCAGGCTTTGCTGTGTTCCTATTGCTACCTTTACTTTCTGGTCGGACGGACATGTTTCGCCATTATTGTTGTCCTATCCCTCCAAGGGTTGTGAGTTAATCTGCATGACCCAGCACCTGTCACATACTAATAAACACAGAACTAATTGACTTTGTTGCCCCACTTATCAACTGCCTCACCAGTCAAAGCAACCTTAGAGATTTTTTGTTTGTTTACAGGAAGACTGCCAGGTGCGAGTCTCATCAACCAAGAAAAATATTGTTTATTATATTAGTGTTATGGGGGCATCACAGTGTAGAATAATGTGTCATATTAAATAATATCAGAATAAGCTTAGAAATACAGTCAGCAGGCCACTGTAGGGACAGAACACACTCTAAGAAAAGGAATTGAAAGAAAGATTAATTCAGATGCTGAGTCCTATCATCTAACTATGTAAATGGCACAACAGAGGTTATAGCTTTTAACTCTGACATGAACTGAGATGTAGTTATTGTCTTGCTGCAACATGAGGGCCCCTTTTTTATTGAGTGGTATTCATAGCCTCTCCTTAGAAGTTGGGGTCTTCAATACAGTAGGGGTCAAAGGTAATGTGCGGCAGCAAGCCGGAGAGATAGTGGCCTCTTCTGTCAATGCGCATTCTAGCAAGTGACAAAAGCACATGAATACACTGGCAACAAAGAGGAGTGCTAACCATGTAAAGCCATGGCTGAAGTGGCCTACTTAGCTACTGATGCTGCAGTGGAGAGAGAGAGTATGTGCCAGTTATATACAGAGGAACCACATGCCACTGTGTGTTCCCACTCTACACTGATCTCTCTCTGTCTGTCTCTCCCTCTCTCTCTCTCTCTTCCTCTTGTTGTCTCTTCCCCTTACACACTCACGTGCACACACACACACACACACATACACACACGCACACAAAGGCTGTTCAAAGTTTTTCCAGGGTATTTCTCGGTTAATTAACAGATTAGTGGTGTGGGGCGGCTCTGAAGTTCAGAGGTCAAGACTAAACCCTCTAACTGGGAGGATAATCAGTGGCAGGTGGGTCCACACTTCTCCTGTTGCCCCTCACAAACCCCTCCTCTCTTGACTTGACTTGTGGCAAAATAAGCGCACCCCCCCCCCATAGGCTGCACCAATGCCCTTGACTCCAGCCACTCCTGATGCACCTGAAAGAGAGAGAGAGAGAGAGAGAGAGAGAGAGAGAGAGAGAGAGAGAGAGAGAGAGAGAGAGAGAGAGAATGCAGCAGTGCAGGTGGAGATGGAACAATATCTGAAGGAGCATCTTAGTTGGAGAGGCCTACATTGGATAAGTTCTGGAAATGTGCCATCCTTTTGTACGCACTGCCAGGACCCATATTTACAAAACTGACCAGTGGGATTCTCTGAACACAGTTTCACTGAATGGAACGCGGACTATAGGACCATAGGCCTGGGGCGAACGCTATAAAATAGAAATACAATAAGAGAGACGGGTGCAAAGAATGAGGGCTTGAGTTTTTTGTTTTTTTTTACCCCGTCTCCATTCACTCCTCCCATATTCCATTCCAGGTTCTGCTTGGTGGAGAACTCCATTGTGAGCTTCTGAATGGGAGACTTTGGGAGTGTCTCTCCTTCTATTAATTAGGACTGGCCAGCGTTTCCGCTCCCCTGTGAGCCCCTTCATTATTATTTCTTCACATTCTTTTGCAAAAGTTAACCCCATTCCTTCACTCTCACTTCAAAGACCTCCGAAAAAGATGCAGTCCCAAAAAGAATGGCCCAGATTTAAGCGTTAATGTTAGAACATCCATTTTCTGTAATGGCTATAGCAGGTGACATTTTTTTCTTCAAAAATATATATTTATTTATTGTAAAAAAAAAAAAAAAATCAACCTGTTTCACTCCCTTTTGCAGCAAAATGCAAAAGGGCAATATCAAAAATACAAAAATAAATTCTGAAAAAACTCTAAACATAAAAAGAGCATAGTTATTGGATGTAGGGCTAATACTAATAGACAAAATTAGGACTACAGATTTCAGCGATCTTTACAGACATTCCTTATTGCTGTACACTGATTCATGAAGTACACACACCCTTATTGAAATCACGACCTAAAATACACCTCCCCTACATCTGTGGTGAACATCAATGAGCAAACAAGTCCTGGGGTGCATTCTAACGCTGCCCAGCGGGCTTCCATTTGCTGAAAAAAAAATCACTTTGCCTCATTAGCTACACACATTCTTAGTTTGTCACAATGCCTTTGCTTGAGTTCTGCTAACAGAGCCCCCCCTCTCTTCTCTTTCTCTAGGTGGAGACTTCAGGGGCCAGAGGCACAGTTTGGGTGAGGGAGGCCTTTTCTTCCTACCCCTCTCCTAGCTGGTTTAAGGGTTGTAATTATCTTTTGCTGGGGGAGGCTGTAAATTGGATTAAAGTGGAGGGTCTCGGCTGAGTGGATCACTCCCCCCCACCAGCCCTCCACTTCCCCCACCATCTCCCCACTTGGTGGGCCACACGCTGATAAAGTGCGGAAAACCGGATTTGGATTCAGCCTCAGCATTCATGGCTTCCTGCTGGAAAAAATGAAATTTTCCGACAGAAGGGGCCAGTATGCCTGTGGTATCTGTCCGTGTGGCGTGTTTCATCTGGCCTCACTCTTCCAGAAACACCATTACCTACGTTATCAGTCTGAACCGACTCAGCCTGACTGGACTGGGAAGCCTGGCCAGCTACCATCCATACAGTCTTTGACCATCTCAATAACGTAGGTCTCTTCAACACTGACAGGGACATGAATTTTATTATTATTCTTCATTTTTCTACTTTGATAGGCAATTATCTATTCAGGAGTTACACTGTTATTTATAGGACTGAAAATACCCATTAATAGAATAGAAAACTGGTAAACTCGCCACCTGCTATTTCTGTTATAGGACACATTGTGGATAAAACATTAGAGATTAGAGTGAAAATCTGGGCAGTAAAAGTCAACATTTTGGTGGACAAAGTAAGGATAGCGGGGGAAAGGATGAATATTTTGGGGTGAGGTCGTTTTCCCGGTGATTGTAAAATTCTAATCCTGTCGTGGAATGTCTCCAGGTCTTTACGGATAGCTGGGATACTGGTGCGTGAAATGGCAAGTCTACCTTTCCAAATGATGTGAACCCTGTTTTCCCTGAAATCGCAAAAGCTTTTACAACTCATGGCAGGTGCAGCATTTGCATTGAATGGACTTGTCTCTGGAGATTGGTGCTTATAACTATATCTGAACCCTGCTTGATCAGAGAATCTTGGCTTCCACTTTTTTTTTTCAACCGTTGCAAAAATGATCTATGTATTCAGATATGTGTATGTGTGTGTGTTTGCGTGTGTTTGTTTCCTTGAAAGTTTATTTTGAAGTGGAAGGAACTTGCCTCTGATAATGCAGGGTCCAGAAATGATGCTTTATATATATTTCATGTTGAAATTGTAATAACTGAATGCCATAACTCCATTAGAGATGTTACATTCCATTCCATTGACAATGGAATGGAATTAAATTAAATGTAATTTCTGCATTTATCTGACTGTGATGTAGAAGTGTTCTACACTTAAGCTACAAAAGTGACCAATGGTGCTCACACAGGATAAACACGTTCACATGCTCAAACTGTATCTTCAGGTCAAAAGTTTAGATTTCTTACTTTTGTGAGCAAATTTGTGAATGAAGGAAGTGAAGTAGCATAAGGTTTTTCCTCAAAGGTAATACCAAACTGGGTTGAGTGGTCCCTCTATTGCGGGTATAATGACCTGAAACCTGAAGAGCAATGAAAGAGAGTCAATTGAGGAGGGTTTTTCCATTCACATAAAATGTCAATGCATTTTCCAACAGACACTTGCAAGGGATCAGTGGACCCTCAAGTGTTCATGAAGAAAATAACCTTTCAATACTACGCAGGGATGCTACTCGACTGAGCCATTCCACGACCATAACACCTTTAATGATTTAACAAAATAGCTTTGGCATTTTAGGAAGATAGAAAAAAATTGTATTACAGTAACAGTGGTTCAGAAAAAAAAATAAAAACATCAGCAGTCTATTTGGGTTTACTTATGCCTTCAAGCAAGCAACATGAAATGATCGAGGAAAAAGGCCACACAGAGTGCAATCCAGTAAGCTATCTTGCTTCTTGGGTTTTAGTTACCAGCGTGGAGGTGTTTTTCATAAGGCCCTGGAATAACAGAGCTACAGTTATCTGGGATGCTCGTCTTTTGATGTTCCCCCTGCCTCCCAGCCTGCGCTCTTTTCCCGCTCTCAGCCACCGAGATAAATGGGAGGGAGTGCTGTTGGTAGGAGATTCCTCAACACAGTGGGAGCTTAGGGCCGTCACTACGAGTGTTTGTCTAAGATATGGAGTGTTTGTACTACTCCCCACTACTAATTCATTTATTATTACCCACAAGAAATACGTCCGGGAAAAAATGTGAGTTACTGGGGCTTTTTTTGTTCCATTGTACATCATATACCACGGATCCTCTTTTGTTTGAGTTATTGGAATTAATAAGATAAATTTGAATCTGACTTTTTTGGTACAAATCATTTTAACTCATACAAACTCTGCTCATTAAATGTATTCAGTGATGAACACAGCTTGCTATACTGTATGTAATGACTGTGAAAAAGACCATTTACAATGCATTATTATGAAAAAGACATCTGCAATGAGCTCAACAGCTTTTCAAAAAACATTTTGAAGCAATAAATGTTCACATACATCTTTAGCTTTAATGTCAATCTTGTAACTTTTAATGAATACAAAAACAAATAAAGCTGTATTAATAACAGCACATTCTTAAGGCCGACATTGTGTGATGAGCCCGCTCTTTTGACTACACTGTTTACAAAAGGGCTTTGCTAATCCAATAGAGGTCTATGTGCGCTGCCCAAACTGGCATGTGAATAAAGGGGAAAGCGGATCACCCACGGATCCCACATACATAGACCGGATATGGGGCAGCAATTGAGGGCATTCTGTGTCTGTGTTTATTAGACAGTAGTCAGAACCCCCTTTCATCTTTAATTTCCTGCTGTGTCATCTGAAGACAAAGATCAAACAGGGGACAAAGTGGCCCTCCACGCTCCAAACTTCTCTGAGGCGAGTGAGGAACCCCCACCGCTCACCCACCCTGACCCTATCTCTGCACTTCCTCTTCACATGGCCCTCCTCCACAGGACAGCCCTTCAAGGTACAACTTATCAAAGCTATTTGTCTGCAATGAGCCTGTTCATCCTGCGTTACTGATTAGTGATTGACTTGGGAACCACTTGTATATTAGGAACTTGATTGTGTTCATTGACGGACACCGCGTCACTCCCAAAGATTTAATGTCCTGTACTTATTCTTCTGTATCTCCTTGGTGTTTACCCTTCAAAACGGCCATTCAGTGTGCCGCTCCTTTCTCATCAGAAGACTTTGATAGCCAATCTGTGTGATCCATGTCAATCAAACATCTGTTCAGGGTTTTGTCCACCGCTGCACCTGCTGACCTCCAGGTGACCTGCACAATAAGCAGTGAGGCGGGAAAATACAGGAAGCAATTTACTCTCCCAAAGCTACCTTGGAATGGGAGAGCCAATCAGGGCTCTGCGCGGCGCTGTCCATTTCTGATTAAGCGTACTCTAGACCTGGCTTCTTATGTTTGATTTTCTTTCTTTTTAACTGCACCCACAGTGTTACATAGGCAAAGGGGAGGTGAAATTTCTCCCTTCCAAATGGATTGCAATTTCCCCCCATTTAGCACCTGAAGGTAATTAGCTTGAAGAGATTGCAGAGTGAGAAACACGTTCATGGAACATTAACTCTCGCACATTCTCCAGTTGCAGGGAATTAATAGGAAAGATTAAAGTTTAAAGAGAGCAAATGCCATTAGCTCACAAACCCCCTCTCAGGGGCTGCAACCAACCCATGCTAAACCAATGCTGCCTTTAAAATGGTATTTTTTTTTCTTTTTGTGGAAATATGTTACTTCATGATAGTTTTCGTTGTGTTTTACATCCAAAGTTTCGTAGCTGTGTGTGTGTGTGTGTACGTGTGGCTGCATGTGTACATGCTGCATGCTGTAGAGGCCCAATAGCCTGCAGCTTTATACTGTACTCCCTAATGACTTTTTGTGTGTCCTCTGAACTGGCCCTACATTATGTTAATCACCAGCTTGGCACACACTAAATTCAGTAGCAAGCCAGAGAAAATGTAAACACATGTGACGATCAGCATCAAAGATACAGATTTTGATCTGTTTTTTAAAGGCACTTTCTAGTTATTGAGCCTTCTTCGCTGTGCCTTCTGGGATGTTTAAGTATCTATATGTGTATCTAATCATTTATTTCCATCATACATTGAGTTTTCATTCGGTTATACTTTTCTCCACTTATTTGCCCATTTAGCCATTCATCCATCAATCTATCTACCTTAAGGGGATGGAGGAGGAGACGGCAATTGGCAATGAATTTTTAGAGGCCATCCCACTCACAGATTCCATCATAGCCTGAAAAATTCTGGGAGAAAAAAAAATGAAATTGAGACATGGTAGAATTTATTGCCCAGAAAATTCCATTCTACTATCTGATTTGAAAAGTCCAGTCCTCCTAGCTTCAGAAAATCTATTTCCCCACATTTTAATACCCCGCATAGCAGTCCTCATAATTCATTCGAGTGTGTTAAGCGCAGTTTTATTAGATCTGAAACAAATTTTGGTGGGGATCCTATAGGTCATTAACCATGGAGTAATTTTATCCTTGTTTCCCTAATGATGCCATAATGGTGAGTGAATTTCTTAACTAAAGACCAAAGAACATTGTGAAGGTCAGCTTCATCTGCAGGCTCCTTCAAGCGCTTCTCAGAGAGATTGGAAAAGTCGCACATTTTTGAGGAGTCATTAATAACCTTAAAGCTGAGAGCCTATTTGCGTTCTCGCTCTCTACCTTTTAATTTCCCTGCTTTTTCTCTCTCCTGCTCTCCGTCTCTCTTCTGTTCTTTGATTGCCCTCATGCAGAAAGAATGGAATGCTGTGTGTGTGTGTGTGTGTGTGTGTGTGTACGGGTTAGTGAGAGTCAGAGAGAGAGAGAGAGAGAGAGAGAGAGGGAGAGAGAGAGAGAACAGAAATGGTAGTGCAGTGACATACAGATCCCAGATGTGATGCTGCTATAATTTGAATTTTATGCCTTTGTTATCGCTTTAATCATTTTCTTTATTCGTTTTGTTTCAGTGGTCTGGGAGAGACACCTGATAGGGTAAACCACCTAGGGACCCATTTTTATTTGGAATGTGGTGCAAGGTCTAATTAGAATTTGAATTTTGCTGAGCCTTGAAATGGCTGGTACTTTATCCTGATCGCCTTAGATATTGTTCCAAGTCAATCATTTGTCATCGCAAAGCATGCTGGGAGGGCTCCGCTAATGAAGCTCTGGGTTTGTTCGGCATTTTTTGCTGCCCTGGCATTTTTGTCCATTTAGGCAGCCTGATGTAAGGACGACAGTGGTTATATATCCATGTTACGACACCAGCAGGAACACACTGTGGTTGGACTGCTGGTGTCACATCCATCTGAGGTCTATCACAATTCACCATCTACAGACTGCAGGGCGGATAGGATTTGAGACTGTAACCTACAGTACAGTATGTATTTTCCCTCATCAAAGGAAGTAGCACACACCAATCTGAGAACTACCTCTCTGTTAATGTCCTGCACAGTATTTACCTGAAACATGCGTGGGATAGATAGTTTCAAAAAATAATAACACAAAAAACCCCTCTAAATTGCAGCTCAACAATCAAGATAGCCTAATATATAATACCAGTTTGTGTTTTCAGTGCAGATTTACAGCCTAGCCTGTTTCAAAGAAGCCACAGTGTGAGACCGTAGTGTGAGTAGCTCTCATTTAGATGGATTCCTCCCAGGGACAAGGGACTACTAGCTGTCCTGTACGTCGCTGTGTGAACAGGAGAAGGTAATGGTGTTTTGTCACAGCCTATCTGGGTTAACGTGTGTCCTCCTCTCAGGTCCCCTCTGATGCATTTTATTTCCCGAGCGCAAGAGGCTCCTTTGGAGAGATTGGAGTTGACAGGCGTTAACATTTAGAAATGTACCAATAAATGGCATTCATGGGTGCTGATATGCAGTTTTCTGGTGGTATATGAAGAGCAGTGTAGCAGCCACCTGTGCAAACTGCAAAATTAGAGTATTAATCTGGCATTAGTTATTAGAAATTATTTATAATATAGTTATGCTGTGCTGGTTGATCACATAAACAATGTGCTTCTTTTGTCTTCCCATTTGTGCAAAATGTTTGGTATTCAGTTGTATTATGAATTGTTTTCCCTTAGATCTGCATGAGTGGGCAGGTATCTCCCGATCATACACACATAGGACTAGACTTTTTTGTTAATTGTGTTTAAATCTAATAGAAATGGAAGTAAAAAGTCTGGAAAGGCTGCTTTGAACTCCTTTGAAAATAAAATAAAATTCTTCTGACAAGATGATGGATCACCTGTAAGTCTACCTGACACTGAAATTAGGGTTTTTAATGACGTGCTGCCTCCTCCTAGATGTGAAATTCAAATTCCCTCCCTGGTCTCCCTCCCTGTCGTCACCTGTCCCTTTGACTCGCGTACGCCAAACACAGGCACTTTGTCTTTGTCACTGGGAGCAGGACAATGTTTTTCACCAGCAAGCTTTTGTATTAACCAATCTCATATGGAACTGAGGACATAGCTCATTGAGCACTGTGTTGTTGTTACGTGAGCGTATTTTTCCTTTCGTAGGGACCAGGCACAGATTCCTTGTAGCACTCATTTTATCCCAGCTATAGAAGTCTCTTGTTTTGTTCTATACATCATTACTGCTGCATTCAAATTTTCTTGTATTCACAGTTATTATTTATAGTGGCGATAGAATATATATAATACTCAAATTTTGTGTTTATATACTAAAAAATATGCAAAACTAAGCAGATTAAATACAATTACAGTACGTGTTTCATTTAAGCAATGCTGAGAGATATTTAGAAAAATCACAATGTTTATAGAGCTTTTCAGCCACGCAGTAAAGTTAAAACTGCACTAGACAAGGAAGTGATTTCAAATATGTGATGCTCTCCTGGCACATCAGATGACTGTGGCATGGTGTCACCTGTAATCAGGTGTGGCACCTCTCATGAACACCCGCATCGGCTCCCTTGTCACCCCGCGGTGCTCTGTTTCTACTGGGGCCACAGTAATCCATCCTGAAGCATGGAGGAAAGGACTGGGCTAGCTGTGGGACTGGGGGCAGCGGGAAGCAAATGAAAAATCAATGCTACTGTGACACATTAACTTATCCCCCAATTTCATAACTGGCGTTAGGTGTCAGGAGAAATCTGTAGCGTGGAGGTGGCTGGCTGGGCCTTATTGGCTTTCATGGCCACTGTGTGCTCTCAGCTGGTGGAGGAAGTGGGTGAAAGTGTTGAGTTAAAGAAAAATAATAACAGACAATGAAAACCCAAGGACTTTATCAGTTGTTGCTGCTGCGCTCGTAGTGAGCTACATACAAGCCTAGGCTGTCCTTTGGGCATAGCTGAACCAATAAAGCCACATTATCAGTTTACCTGTGCATAAATTTACACATTAGATTTGTCACTGTTAAGTATGCCTTTATTATATATTATATTATGTTGGCCATTTGATGAGTTTGTTCAAAAATGAGATATCCACATTTAGAAAAAAAAAAAAAAAAAAAATATATATATATATATATATATATATATATATATATATATATATATATATATATACATATACCTATCATACTCTTTGTACAAATTCATTGGTGGTATGAAAATAAAGCGCATTATGAGTTGCTAGGACAGTTATGAGCCATCTTAAGACCTATGCATACAAAATAGGTATTTTCTGAAAGATAGAAACATGTGTTTTTGAAATATTAACAGCTGAATTTCAGGTTAAAAAAATCCAAATGAATACCTAGTGTTTTGAAGTCAAACCCTTCATTTGTTAAAAAAAAATACAAAAAAATACAAAAATAATAACATTAAAGGAGAAAAGAATTTGAAAAAAAAAATCACTTTGCCTTTGAAGTTCCTCTTAATTCAAAATAAGCATGGCATTGATCTGTCACATCATAACAATAATCTATAGCAAGGCAGTGAAAATACTGGAGAGAAAAAAAATAGCCTTCACTTGGAGAGCCGGCCTAATCAGTACTCTCTCTCAACTGTTAAATGTATTTAAACACTAAATTAACAACCCATAAAGGGCCTCTGGTACACTACATTCAAATTAGAGCCAGTTCTTATTTACTGCCACAGAACTGCAAAAGTGACACTTTCCCTGATCACATTAAGAAAAGCAACGGAGTGACCTTGGCGTAATGGAGGTGGATGAGATACGAGCGCCACCACCCTCATCCTCAAAAACACACAGATCCACTGTATCCTCAGCCAGCAGGCGGGGATGAAAAAGGAGAGAATGATAGAAAGAGGATGACTGTCCTCATCTACAGTATCATTAAATCATCAGCTAATGGTGTTAGCATCAGTTCAGCTACTTATGCTGAGGCGACCCAGTGAGATTTATGGGAATGACATCTGAGAGTTAGAAAACAGGAGAAGAGAGAAATACTCCAGGAGCCTGGGTCTCAATTCTAGGAGAAACCCAGCCGGCTCCCAGTTCACCTCTAAGTTCTGCGCCGGGAGTGTTGGTGTCATCTTGTTTAGTGGGAGTTGATCGTTCACATATTTAATGCTTTAATTACACCTCAACAGCTGTGCACAGTGATTTAAGTTTATGGATGTGAAAGCTCTTAATTATGAAGCAAAATGCATAAAGTCATTTCTGATGGTGGATGCAGACAATTAAATTTATTTAAGATTTTCTGCAGTGGCAGAGTAAATGGTTTTCTGGAAATGACCCCTTACTGAAATGCACAATATGCTATAATATGTTCTATAATATATGATCAGTGCAGGTGGAAGCTATCAATCAGGAGCTGTCACTGGAAAGTAACAGAGAAATTATGGAATTCTTGTATTTCAATTTTACAGCATACAAGAAGTGAACAATTTCTCAACACACCAAAGGACACGTGTGACAGCCAAATATGCGAGCCACACAAAAATGCAAGGACACACTGAGAGGATGTAAATCACTGTGGTGAGGTACATGTGGGTCTTATTGAACTGCTATGATGGAGACAACAGAGAAACTCACTATTTTTCACTATTCACCTTCCTAAGCCCAGACATTTCATTTGCCTGATCACTCTTTCCCCTCTGATGAGCCCTGATGTAGATTAATGATGGGGATGCAGTATATGCATACAAAAACACACATGCTTATGTGTGAACACATACACACACAAGCATGCATAGATATCAAACAGACATGTACCGGCACACTGAGAGACATCCACACGTATGCACACACATGCATGCACACGCATTCTACAGTATGTGCTCACTCAAGCACCGACACAAAGACCAAATTGCATAGAAACAGCATTTCTCCTGCAAAGAATTAAACGTGTGCAAATCCTGTCCACTTGTGTGTGCACATACACACGTATGCATGCAGTGGCTGTAGGAGGCTGGAGTTAAGCAGCTGTTCAGCCTATTGTTGAGCCTCCTGCGCTTTGTGTGCAAGGAGAAAGAAAGGAGAAGAGTGAACTGTGACAAGCATTGAAACATCGTGTGTGTATTTGTGAGTTTGTGTGTGTGTTTTACAGGCTTAACTTACTGGCTCCCATCAAGGCTTCTACCTTAGGATTGCAGGGGGCTCAACAACCCAGCCCAAAATGAGAGACCACCATCGACTGTATATCCCTGCAGGATAATTCTATTATTTGTCAGATGAGATGTATTGGTAGTCTGCTGGCCACTGACAACCGAACACGTTAAAGGTACTGATGTGCCCCCTCAGTCAAGTTCTGCTTGCATTATTTGGCAAATTGACTCATGAGTGCCGTTTGGTAACAGGCTTCCAGAAACATAATGTGGCACATTTTTCTTTCTTCCTCTCTCCGTACCCTTTATTCTCTCTCTCCCTCTCTCTCTCTCTCTCTCTCTCTCTCTCTCTCTCTCTCTCTCTCTCTCTCTCTCACAATCTCTAGCTCTTTTTAAGACTCTGTCCTTTTTTCCAGCTGAGTGGCTGAGGCCTGGACTTGGACTGATGATTCAAAAAAAGTAATTCCCTTAAATGTTTTTTAAAAGCCGCAGGAGCTGTGGTATCATGGCCATTATTGATGACATCATTATTATGTATAGGATCTCTCAGTGAATAATAACCCATTATCTGTCATTTTTCCTGTTTTTGGCACTGCAAGTTGTAAAGGTTAGGTAATTTATTTTAATGTTCAAAGTGTCAGCTGGTATTGCCATGCACTCCTCTCCCAATATATTCCACACTTAAAGGCATTATTGTTTCATTTTACCCCAGCTCACAATTCTGGAAAAGTACTTCTCATGAATTAATCCACAAATTCTCATTTAATTGTCTTTGGGCCTTACTCTGCTTGACACTCTTTTCTGCAGGTCAGGACGAAACACTGAAAACCTTCACCAAGACTAATAAATTACAGCAAACTACATTTTTTTTCTAAAATAACCAAACCACAAATAACCACACATAACCTCTATAAAATATTCCCTTTCCCAGAAACTCCTTTCCTCATAATCCTTTATATATATATATGTATACACAGTATATCTTTCTGAAATCAGGTTACAAATGTGTTTTACAGGGAAATATGCAATCTAGTAATATGCAATCTAGTTATTTTCTTTCATTTAAGGGTTTTTATTATACCATGAAAAATAGGTGGACAGATTCTGTAATATGAAACATGGAACATAGCAACAGAAAAAAGGCCCACATACAAAGACATTTCTGTACAGCATATTCCCCAAAGATGAATAGCTGTTTGGTGGTATGGTCGTGCAGAACAATGAGAAGGATTTCAGGAAAATGGGCTTTGGGGTGGCATTGTACGCATACATTGTGGAGGGGGGAATCAGCACGCTTGAGCGCATTTAAATTTACACAAACTCTCTAGGAATGACAGTGATAAATGTTACACTCTATTCTACAATATGTTTAATGCATAGGTCTGAGGAGTTAAGTTTTCCCCTCTGGTACGAGGCTGCTGCTGTAGTTACCACTATATGTTACATCAGATTCCCTTCCATTAAAATGCCAAGTGGCACAGTGAAGACAGCAGAGGAATATGACACTGAATTTGTTTACCTGTCACCTTCCTCCATCCCTCATTTTTTTTCTTTGTGCGCATGTGTCTCCGTGTGTGTGTGTGTGTGTGTGTGTGTGTGTGTGTGTGTGCATGTGTAAAGGGTCAGGCTTAACGTGTTCACTTTTTAAAGAGAGAGAGAGAAAAGAGAAATATACATGGAAACGACAATTTCCCCGCCATGTATAATTATGCAACGCTTTATTCTTTGTCCACAGAGAGAATACAAACTTATAAAATATAGCAATGATCACATTTTTTTAGGGACTTTGCTTCTCTGATCAAACCGCAGCAGATGCATTATGCTACTGTGAGGAGGACTGTTGGGCCTCCAGCACATGCTGAGAAAAAGAAAAAAAAAAATCTATGCTTATCAGTGAAGACATTCAACTGTGACTGGTCACATCGTGGTGCATTTCCTGCGCTCTGCCTATGACTGTCACAAAACAACCAGACCACTGCTGTTGACACACACGTTCACACCGCAGAAATGCTTGAGCTCTATCTCTCCCTCGCTCTCTCTCTCTCTGTCACACACACACACACACCCACACACACACACACACACACACACTCATACGGTCATACACGTACCTTCACAGGCACTCATATGGATTATAAACAAGAGTAAGTTAGAGACTCTGACCTGCATTTGATCTCCTGTAAGCAGGGTCTGCATGAGCAGCTGTGTGTGCTTCTACTGTATGTATACCACTGTACGGGCTGATAAGATAGCATGCAAGCTTGATCTCTCTTAAGGATAAGTGTTTTGGCTCACAGTACACCTGGAAAGACATTGTAACACCTGAGTGGATGTTTTTAAAATATACTGTATGATAGGTTACTATAGGGCAGTGCACCAACCAGGGATTACACACACAGAAGGAGGAAATGTAATGTTCACCCTTGCCCTATAAGTTTCAGACAGATGTTTTTGAGCTTCATGGTTGTAACTCCTAAAATACTGAGTGTAATTACAATTCCCAGGAATGTCTTTTATTGTTCCTCATTCTTGCTACTCATTCTTGCTACTTCAACTTTTATATAGCCAAAAATACAAAAACATGATTTCTGCTCCAAAATGCTATATAACCATGAAAAAAAAAAAAAAAATTCTTAAAATCAAAATCGTCTTTCAACATCCAATCTGTTAAAGCTTTCTAATTTTAGCATTAACAAAGATATTGTTAATGTTGTGCTATCAATCATTTTGCGAATTTGTGCCATTTTTTCAAATGGTGAATGTCTCTTTTTGGAACAAAACTGACAGACAGATGATCTGTTGACTGAAACAGTTTTTTCCACATAAAAATATAAAGTAGAAAGAACACCAGTATGCTTGTCATTCTTTTCCAAATGTTTGCTCTTGTAACGCAGTAGCAATAGTTTTCTCTCATCTGAACAAAACAGTATCACTGGTGAACAAGTGCAGGAGTGGGTGTGCCCAGATTCTGGCTGCACACAAACATTATATTCTTTAGTTTTATGACCCATACAATAGCCTGGGCCAAGCACAGCTCCTGGTGTACTGTAGTAGGCCCACTGTAAAGCCTGTAATATGTAAACAAACAAGCCCGAACTTTCTCTGATTTACAACATCAGTGGGTCTTGGCCGGGGATCCTTCACCACTTCCAACAGGCCCGAGCCAGCCAGCAATTCCAGTCGCAGACAGCTTGAGCACTTTCGATTTTATACCTCAGCAATTTTTATAGCGTCTTTAGCTCTGCACGCACAGACCTCACTATATCCTCTGGAAAGAGAGAGCACGAGAGACGTTGGGAGGAAGAGGCAAATAACAATATTGGATGCAAAAAAAAAAGAAAAAAGAAGAAGAAAACAGGCGTTGACGAAGGATGCTAAGTAGCTAGGTCATGTGACTTGTTGTGTTTTGGGCTGTGATTGGACACTGATGCAGGATGTGGCGCCGTCCTGGCTCCTGATTGAATTGGCTGATGGTACAGTACTGTCTCAGTGCTTCCTTCTCAGATTAAGTAAGGTAGAGTAGCCAAGCCTCTGAGGGTTTTAGCATCTGCGCAAGGTTGCTGTAACTGATACTGTGAAGTTATAATTAAAGGTTCCAACTGAGAGAGCCTTGGTTGATGCAGTGCACACCTTAACTCTCTCCTGGAGGAGAACTAGAGGGGTAAAGCGGGAGGCAGGAGGGCGCCCGAAAACTGCATTTCAACTACTGCCTAAGAGCTTGTTTGTTCCCATGCAGATGTGGGTGCAGCACTGGAAGGAAAACACATAGCTACAACAGACCAAGTATTTCTTATCTCTCTTCCATTCCAGGACAAATATGACTGTAGTCATCTGTGTCATTGAAAGAAATTGCCTCACTCCTCCTGTATGACCAAACGCTACGACTGCTTTAAAAACATCTTTCCTTCTGAAACTCTAAATCCTATGCACCATGAGTATCACACTGAAATCATGGTTGAAAAATATTATAAGTTGATCCCTATAATTGTATTTCAGAACTGATTATTTCTCTATTCTCTTATTTCGAACTTGGAACACTGATAAGCCACAGTGAGTCCATGTCTTTCACCTTGTGAACAAGGTTAGCTCTTTCAATTGCCACACATTGTCCCCCATTTTTCATTTACCTGGCAGAAAATCAGATGCGACAGTTAAATTTTGACAGTAGAGAAAATCTACTCTTTGCCATTAGAGCTAATGTCATGTTTCTGTGCCAATCCCTCATCATTTTTGGGCCTCATTGCCTATTTTTCTCTATGATATTAAGTATTCAAAGCTCATTTACATTCTTATTTTTCAATTTGCTGCCGCAGTAGTTTAATTTATTCCATATAATTTCTTTTTCTGAGAGGGACATTAATCATTGACTGTACGTTTTAGTGCCTCTGGGATTTTTTTAATCAATAAAATAAAGGGATAAAAGCTTCTACACTGGGCTAGGTTACAAAGGCTGTGCGGAGGATTTGTTTTCTTCAATCCCTTCTGTTTTATCGGATCTTTATGTATCTTCAAATTCAATTATCAGTCATAGTGTACCTATTATTGTACCTTGTTGATGAATATATTGAAGTTCATTATCTTTTTGCCTTTAAATACATCTTTCTTTCTGACCACTGAAGAACTTTCCAAAAAGTTATTTCTATTAGTCTTTCTTGGTTTTGTTTGTAAAGCGGTGACAAAAGCATGTCTCAGAAATAACACTCATATCAATAAGGGCCTCCCTGTAATGCTTCTGGTAGTTCTATATTTCTGGTCTGTTAAGCTGGAGGCCTAACCACTTTCATCCTCTTTCTTCCTCCCTTTTCTTGTTGTTTCT
Organism: Centroberyx gerrardi; assembly: GCF_048128805.1. NCBI lineage: Eukaryota > Metazoa > Chordata > Actinopteri > Beryciformes > Berycidae > Centroberyx > Centroberyx gerrardi. Next base: position 15,957,850 of record NC_136011.1, read on the forward strand.
TCATCCTTTCACATTCATTTTATGCTTGGCTATTCCGTAGGCTATCAGTGTATTAATGCCAGGGCTTAAGCCAAACAGCCTCCGTGAGATAAGCCTCCGGGTCGTCATGTGGCTGTTCACAGTTCATACTCCACTTTCCCCCCTTAGTTGGAAACCCCTAAATCATTTAATAATATTAATCTGTTTTTGTGGCCCATTTTTCTGCTTCCCCATTTTCTCTCAAAAATTTCCAGTTTTTTTTTTTGTATTTCATTTCCCTGTACCTACAAGAGACATTACACATCTTCATTTGTTATTGACTTGTTTGAGAGCCTTGACCTTCCATAGGTGTGAGTGAAGGTGGGGGTTTGATTGGTGGCTGATGAAGGGGTCTGGGGAGATGGAGGGGGTCTGTAAACTCTGATACATAATGCTGTGGGCTATAATACTTTGTGCATGGCTGGTCGCAGGCCTCCTAATCACAAGGAAAAGACCCCACTGTCTCACTCCATAAACCCGGCCCAGTAAGAAGACAGCCATGGGGGCACAATGTCACTTGTAAATCCCAAATTAAACTCAACTGCCCAAAGCTTCCCAGCGTAAAAACACCCTCTCCTCAATCCCACCTCCCCATGTTTTCTCTCTCAGCCTCGGAGAGAGTAAAAACGGACATGGTGGTGATAGCTGTCCAGGTGTCAGCGGTGTCAAGGTTGTGGAGTGGTCAATTTGTCCGCTGGTTGGCCACGTTTGACTTTATGCATGTATTTCATGCCACAAAGCTTCTGAAGCAACTGGGCCTGCCAAAGCCCCCCTACCCCCCACCCCACCCCATCTCCCCATTCACTCTGCCTTGTCACACAGCTCTTGTGGAAGTATGTGTTTACAAAAATAAATGATGCTACAGCGGGAGTGCGACGCTGATGAAAATGTGTATGTGTATCCTCTCTTCAAAAGCCTCCTCCTCTTTGTCATTTCATAGATTGAAAAAGGAATTTCTTTATATGCATACTGGCTAGTTTGAGCATGCTATAGGGGAGGGGAAATGGTCTCCTTGAAGGCAATCTGTTCATTAAGATAATGTGTTAGTTCCAATTAAACTAACATTAAAACGGTCCCCATAAAGAGTTGGAGTCAGCGTTTTTCCTAACTTGCTCTTTTAATTACATCGTTCCTCTCCTGTCATTAAGGATATTAAAAATTCATTAACAAGAATAGTACTGCGTCACAGCAACAAATCAGAGAGACTTTCATCTCATGTTGTCAAAAGATTATTGCCATTAGGGATTTCATCTGAAAAGCGTTAAGTTCCCTTAAGCAATGTTTCAACACCTGAGTGTCAACAGGTTACTTCAGTGGTAAACTGTCAACTTGTTAAAGCCACACATTTATTTGCAAGGTGTTTTAATATGGGATTTAATGGAAAAAAGAGGGAGACATTTAAATGATGAATGAGTTTTGGCAACATAGGGCTTTATGTGTTGTATTTATCCATTTATTAAATGTACATTTATTTGCGGCGGCATCCAGCGTCCCCTCTAATGTGATTCCATTGCCGGCTGTTATGTTTTCCGTCAGTTATATTTCTCGCTCCTAATTTGTTTTCATCAAATGTGTTTATGGCTAGCTGAAACTGTTTTACAGCTTCACTATCGAACCGTGCTGCTGCTGCTGCAGGAAATGAGTATGTCCATGAATAACATCAGCCCTGCCAGTGTGATCCTTGCCAGAGAGAAGGAAAAGGAAAGAAAAAATCTGCATCTACTCCATATTATAACTACAAGTTTATCCTTATGTTACATGCACTTGGTCTACAATTTACAGTATATGAAGCTGACTTGCTAGTATAATAAACACCAGGTTAACTTAGCTAATGAAAAGGATTAAACTGATAAAAAACACACGGGAAATGCAGCAGGTGTTAATGTGAAAATAATTATGGGTTTGGCATGGAAGTGAGGAATAATTAAATGAATAAATGTAAAACAACAGCTTTGAAGTGTTTCATTGGCACAGAAATGCACTTTGTGTCCCAAATATTTCCCTTGTGGTATCTGTTAACAACTTCATGCAAATCTTAGGTATTAAGAAAAGGAAGCAAAGCAAAATGTTGCAGAAATATTGTAAATATTAGGCCAACCTTTTTTCACATGCATGCCAGAAATGGCTATTTAATGGCTGGAAACCGAGACTGTCACCTCCACCATATTGCAAGTGCTGCTCCTATCCTCTCCCTGTCATGTGACGGCAGATATAGTCAAGAGGACTCAGAAATCGAAGTATGAGGACTCTGCCCCTCTGCTGGCCTCCCTAATATCAGCATTTAGTCATGTAATTTGTATGAAGAATAAAAAAAAGAGCTAACAATGATTAATTGTCAAGATCTGGCTTCGCTTCAGAGCCTCCTGCAGACAGTAGGTAAAGGACGCACAGAGCTGATGAGGCTGGTGAGCTTCTTAACATTGATTTGATTTGTTTCTGAAGTGAATTAGAGCATAGAAGGAAAAAGTGCGGGGCACCCCTGCAGAGCCTGTATTTAGGCCAATATATGTCACTTAAACACAACGTTAATGCCATTTTCAGAAAGGGGGGGTGGGGGGGTTGGCTGAAAAGCAGCGATAGGATTTTGTATCACTTACCATCTCATCAGTGCCTGTGTTAACATTAGTGTAATGGGTGTTCAGAGCCAGGAGTGCAAAACAAATGGGTTGCAGTACTTATTTTTATTAATTCTAATACAGGTCTAGTCATGAATGGAGTTATTGGACCAGTCACCAGAATAAAACAGAAACAAGGCAAAAAAACATTAGAATTTAAAGTAACAATGAGCTTTATTTTCAGTTATAATAATGAGATAATCTGCAAAAGGCCAAAGATACAGACAAAAAAATTAAAGTCCAATACGTCGTTACCAAGCAGTGTGACCAGTGCATGAACCCTTTCCTCATGTACACCTTCACTGAAAGCTGAGAAAAAAAAACTTAACGTCACTACATTATTAATATTCCATTAGGAGCTGTTGTGAATTCTATCTCTGTGCAGCCACCATTGTATCACAGAGCACTGAAATATTCATATCCTCCTAATTAATTGGCATCGGAGGGGTGCTTTGTTTTGTTTTTCAAGTAGTACAACAGTAAAGTAAACCCTGAGATTAGACTGAAATATTCAGAGTACACCCACGGCAGGTGATGGGATTAGTGTATGAAGTTATGGAATAAAAAGAAACATTATCTATACACTTCCTAATCCCTTTCATTATCTAAGAGATAACCAGAGATAATACAGCCATCTGGGTGCTAGTGTGGGCCTTTCTTGGGGGAATTGTTGCCAGGATAGCTGGTTATTGACCAGGTAGGTAGGTAGTAATGTTGCCCCCCCCCCCCCCCCCCCCTCCCCCCTCCATGACCACCAACATCATCACCACCACCCTTCCCACAAGTGCAGTTATTGAATCGCATTACGTTGCTCTGTGGGGCTCCCATTACTCACCCGGGCTAATCTGTAATGACTGGCTATCATCAGCCAGCCGAGCCCAGATGGGTTCTCTCATTGATTAGACTCAGACTAAAAAAAACAACATAAACAAAAAAAAAAACACAGATCTCCAATGGCCCAACACAAAATACTGATTATGAGAACCTATTTTCACAACTCCCTTCACTTCACTCCAATACCACTCGCTCTTATCCCAGTTATGTATTTCAGCATAACCTCCTCTCCCTAAGACGAATATGCTATTGATCAGGTGTGTGTGTGTGTGTGTGTGTGCGTCTGTGTGCATACGTGTTTTCATGTACGTGTGTGCATGTTATTGTGTGAGTCGTGGATGGACAGCTCTGAGCCTCTGTTTTTACATACCGGCCCTGTTCTTATTGGCTTCGGTCTGGGGACCCATATCCCAGCTGTGTTGGAGATCCATCAACCCTGACAGGTCTATTGTACCACCACTCTTCACAGGCTCTGACCAACGACACACACTCAGATATCACTTTCAATTAGAAAAACATTCATACAGAGGGATGGAGGTGGATTTCAAATGACTGCAGCAAATAACGGGAGGCGCACCAAGCTGCTAATTTTACTTTCTGTGCACCCACAAAAGAAAGCTTGGTCTCTGTTTACCCTGATAAGTGATAAGACTCAATAGTTAGTATTGTGACAAAGACAGGGCTGAAAAAGTTACTTTCCAAATGTAATCTGTTACAGATTACTGATTACCTACTTAAAATTGTATTCAGAAACATATCCCACTGGAGCATAATCTGATTATTTTTAGATAATGTTCACTTTTGGATTACTTTGCCTCTAGGTTTAATCAAATACGCAGTTAATTCCGTGTGCGCATGGAACTGGATAAACCATTAGAGCCCTAAGAGGGTGAAATCTTTGTGAAATAGATCCTTTATTTCAAAATGAGTGTCAATAATCTCACAATCTAAATGCCTTTTCCTTTTCAAACATGTTTCTCAGTAATCCAACAAGTAATCATCTATTTTCCTACAAAGATCTGTAATCCAAATACTGTGTTTTTATAGTAAATCTAATTGAATACAATTAGCATTATTTGTAATCAGATTATGGTAATCCTTTTACATGTATCTGTTACTCCTTAACCCTGATGACAGCAGATTTAATATGTCGGCATCATAATTTATCACTAATGCTGTAGTTCCAATGGGAATAACTGGGGTGTTTATCTAGGGGGGGAAAAGGTCTATTTAGCTTTATTTTTATCATTATTATTTTTATTTTTCAGGGAGAAAGAGGCTGCCTCTTATATTGAGGCTTGTTGAAAGAAGCCATGAACAGACAGCTATGCCCTAGAACAAATGAATGACTTCCTGAGCAATATTAACTTCAATTCATGTGATTCAAAGAGACAACTCAACACCAAACTAAACAAATAAACGGGCCTGGATGGTCCTAAGAGGCCCGAGGATTCAGAATTCCAGAAATGAATGGGTGTTTGAATGATTGCTGCTGTGACAGGCTTGCTGTGATAGAATAACACATTCTGTTGAACAAATAGGCCCTTGAGTGCCGGCTGGTCCCAGGGGTCTGTCTATAGCCCTGAGGCTAAGGCTTTCAGAGAGATGGGCTGCTCTCAGCATGGCTATACCCTGACAAACACTGTCTGACTGCAACGCTCCATCCCAATGCTAATACAAGCATATTGTTAACACATACAAATATGCATACACTACCAGTCAAAAGTTTGGACACACCACGTTTTTCTTTATTTTTACTATTTTCATCAATACAATGAAATAACACAAATGGAAATATGCAGTGACCAAAAAAGTGTTAAACAAATCAAAACTATCTTATATTTTAGATTCTTTAAAGTAGCCGCCCTTTGCCTTGATTGAAAGGCAAAGGCTTTGGAAAGAAATTCATACATTGGCATCAACTTCACTATTTATATTTGTCTAAGAAACAAACTTCAAGCATTTAAGAATAAGCCTTTAGATCAAAATGGGATAATGAAAAACATAATACATTCAATCCAAACCTTTGACTGGTAGTGTACACAGCTAGAGTGTACTGTACATTTGTGTCAGAGAGAAAGACAGAGAAGGACATAGGACAGAAAAAGGAGAGAGAGGGGACTTATAATTTATTTCACTATAGATCTGGTTCAGCTAAACACTTTTGTGCTATGGCTCATTCACTGGAACCGATAATCTTACCTAATCCTTCACTCTAACTCAAGCGGCTACCGTTGAAGATCTCGACCGGCCATCAAAACACACATAATGTATCTTTACCCAGGAGAAGAAACATACAGTAACATCTCCTGTCATGCTGTCAGTGAATGAACATTCCTGCTCTCCAGGGTTTACCTTGCTGTGGCAGGCATGTTGCACAGGTTTTTCTTACATGAAAATGCTCCAGCTGGGGGTAAAAGCGCTGGTGTTCAGTGGTGTTCAGTGGTGCCCTAAGAGACATGTTGCTGGTGTTGTAATGGCATGAATTCTACACTGCAGCCCGGCAGCCCCACACAGCACGCTCTTTGATGATGTCACAGGGTTAGATAGGCACCATTGTAGATATGGGCTTCCAGAGAGCCACTACACACTGTTCTAGCATCTGTTGAAAAAGAAACACCCTCCCAAGCCCCTTTGACACAGCTTTTTTTAAAGGGGAGCTGGACAAAAGCCACAGTTTCTTCTGTGATATCCTGTTAAGGCTGTTCTGGAGCCAGCCAAGCATAGCCCTCCTTCAGAGAGCTGGGGCAACATCATTCAGCTTCCTCCTTGTGATCCAAGGCACACAACAAACCCTGTGGTCCACAGCTCAGTGGCCAGGGAAAAAGACCCGTCACACAATGTCTTTTACCCATACGCACATTCAGAAGCATGCACATTATGCATCGCCCCCATTTGGGCATGTACTACACAATACAAACACACGCACACACACACACACACACACACACACACACACACAAGCAATGCTAGTTTCAGTCTAACAAAAGCAGTCTATGATATAACTTTTGACACACCGTTTTTTTATTACTTATGTTACTTGATAACGTAGCTTCCATACTTCAGTTTACTTATGGAGACGTAGGTCTTTAGTTTTACTTTATCTACAGTAGTTGGTCAGCAATGACAGACTGACGCGTTATCTTATGAACATGACCTGCAACAATTGTAAAAGAGTCTGTGACATCACAACAAGTATCTGCTGTTGAATGGTTCTCATGTTGAGTAAGAATGGAAAACAAAGGTCTTTGTGCGGTATGCTAAGAAGGAGCATACATGTTGGCACTCCAATAGACCCTCTGTTTCCACCGAGCTCAATTAGACCAGAGCTAACTCTGTATAATTAACACCCCCAACAGAGTAATCAAACAGAATCTAAATTAATGGCAATGGCGATGTATTGAGGAAAGGGGTTGAGGGGTGGGGGTGGACAAAATACAGAAAGCATATCTCAGGGGCAAACATGATAGAATTACAAAATGAGCAGCTTGCAAACTGTCTCAGCTTTGATGAAGAAACGTTTAATTATCCCCCTGGTGGAAAAGGTCCCCTATTGTCTAAAGCTAATTTGTCCCTTTTGGCTACTTCCCTGCCCCAGAGGCCTGTCTGTCTCAGGTTACCCCCCTCCTCCTTACCAACTCACTGCCACCCTGGGTATCAGCATCTCCCAGCTCCAAAGACAACCACAAGCCTGAGTTAGGCCCAGACAGTATTTTGTTTGTTAAGTGTAGCCCAAAGATCTGGGCCCTTGGGAAAAGATGAAAGGAGGAGTACCGCCTCCCTCTCAGGGAAAGGATCAAGCAGGTCAATTTCCTCTGACTTTGTCCTGTCTTGGAGTTTGTATTCCCTCAGTCCACAAAGGCCACCATTGGACTGGACCGGAGGCTCAGTCTCTCTCAGTTGCCCTGTCCCTGCCCCCATTTGATTTCGCGGAATAATAGATGGCAATACATGCCTTCAAAGCACAACTCCTTTTTTTCAAAGTGAAAGAAGAGATAACACTCCCTAGAATGGACGGGACATCCAAATAGAAATAGATACTGTATAATTCTCCCCAGTTTCAACACAAACTTGTGGCGGGACACTGTGAAAACAAGAGTCTTGTAGGAGGAAACATTTTCTCTTGAACATGACTGAAATGTTGTAAAATGTCCTCGTATTTTATTTCAACTATTGTTAAATCATCACTACTGTTCCTCGTCTTTTTCTACTATTTAGCCTTGAACGATTTCTCATGCTTTCCAGATAATGAAATTAAATACATTCACATTAGGCCTGACAGTGGATCCAGTTCACATTTAAATGCAATTTAAAAGGGGCATATATTTGCATAGTGAATTAAAATTAAGACCTAATTATGCAAATAAATTATCGAATGCGACTGGGGATGGTTTTCAATTCAGTTAATATCTCATTCTGTGAGACAATAGTCACTTGATAGTCCAAACGACATTGCACCCATTTTGCTGCAGACCCACACAATGGTGTTAAATATTCAGGTGGTATTTAATTACAAAAAAAATAGAAGCTTATAAATTACAAGCTATGCTTCTTAAATACACCTAGACAAATCCTCCTCCCTTGGGAATTAGGTTTCCTTCATACATACCCCCTAATTCATTTTGTATGAGCCCTTTTGAAACAGATAGCAGTGAAATGGATAGAAGAAGAAGCATAAGAATAAGCCATCATCAGAGTTCATGTAAAGTAATTCAATGACCAATGCGTGCATTAAAATAAAATATTATGTCATATGAAAATATAAATATAAAGGTTGCTGTTGTTTTAAAAAGTTGACAAGCTTGCTTAGATGTTGGAACAAGAGGGAGGACATCTTTGAATTTACAGTCTTTCTCAGAAAATACATCGTACTACATTCCACTTAGCAGACCATTGAAAAAGGTTTTGTTACTATGGAAGGCTGTAGGGGCATTACATCAACATGTATACTTTTTACAATTAGATGAATGTATTGATGAATGTGAATTGTGTATAATTCTGAATCATTGTGTATCTGATACAAACAGATTCATTTATATCTATTGAGCGAGCGTGTTTATTTATGAAATCAAATCAAACTATGATGTTTACAAAGTGCTGACTGAAACAATCGATTAGCATTTATAAGAATTTTTAAAGTTAGTAAACATCTTCCAAATATGTATGACCTCAGAGCAGGAGCAGCTCAAATCCCTAAAGAGCGCTGCTCTGATGAACATCAGGGAAACTCAATGAAAAGCACTGCGGCCAAATCAACTGAACAAACAAATAAACTATCTCCTCACCACCATACCCAGTCTGACACAGAACAAGCACAGAGGGTCAAACCAGATAAGGAATCTCATAGTTTGCATGAATAAATAATCTGTCAAAAAAAAAAAAAAAACTCACTCAGACAAAAGATGCCTCCAGCAGGGGTCCTCCCTTGTACAGGGAGCTGTCAAGGTGCCTGAACAAAAATCTTACCAAGTAATCAACATTAACTGTTAGGCCAAAAAGACACTTTCATATTGTATATGAATATGTATCTCTATATTTAATTAGTAGCCATTTAAAACCATGCCATTAAAAGACAAGATGTATCTCTTTGGTACTGGTAGATGATTTTTATGTTGAAGAGGTCTGTTGGTAGTAAGGCTTAATTAAAAATCCCATAAGGCTAAGTACGTATTTAAAAAAGGAAAGGAAGGAGGAAAAATACAACTTTCTTTCATGCTGATCCTCCAGTTTTTGGCAATGAAAGTATGGGAAATGAATAGCAGTGGGTTAATGAACTGGCCAAACATGACATTTGCCTCAGTATTAATTAACAAAGTTGTAAAACAGAGATAGCTGTGAAGGCAAGCTGTTAAAGAGAGAATACTCTTGTATAAAATTGCAAGACTTTTGTGGTTTATTTTCATTCACTCTCCTCAAGATCCTCAAGATAGCTGTGATGTAGCTTCACATTCTGCCAGTTAATTTCTTCTCTTTCAGAAATGAATAATCTTTATCAAACGTAACCAGGTTCTTCTACTATGTATGACTAATACACACATCAGAAATCATCTAATACTGAGCACAATCTTATAGCGGAAATCAGAGAGGAAGATGAAAAGCATCCAGAAAAAGAAAACAATGTAATTGCAGTGTAAAATTATAGTTAATCAAAAAATAATAATGCTTTGTTTCAGTATCCAGTGCTTTGTGATTTCCCTTGCATAAGAAAATGTGTGATTGCTCTGATCTCTGACCAAAAACAACAAACAAGCAAACAGGCATAGAGGCATTTTATTCACACAATCAGATATTTCATTAAAGCAATAATATATACAGCTTTAGAATGTTTTATTTCAATTGTGAAAAGGTGACTGTGTTTTAAACTGACAGCTAAGCAGGTATCAGAATATGCAACTGTATGTTGTTTTAAACTTTCCTTTATGATATGACTAACACTGTGCAACCAGGCGGCGCATCGAGGGGAGGTGGTGGATGAAACAGGTGGAAGGTAATGAAGAGTATCATAGGGTAATTGATGACCCTTCCTCAGCATTGGGGATATTGTTCCAAGGCTTAATCTTTGTCATCAGAGAGAGAGAGAGAGAGAGAGAGAGAGAGTGTGAGAGAGAGAGTGAGAGAGAGAGAGAGGGAGAGAGAGAGAGAGAGATAGAAGCATACTGTGTCAACTCTCTCTCTCTCTCCTGTGGGTCAAGTAAACAGCCTTCTCAGGGACGGCTCTGGGGCTGGTGTCTGACCAGCCAGGCTGAAAATGGCCCTTGTCCATTGCTGCCATGTAGCATTTCTTTCCCCAGCTGTTTGTCCTTTGTCATGGACACAGCTTGTAATAAGAAGAGCCAACATATTTATGGAGTGGCCGACCTCGCTGGTACACAGGTCTTTTATCTGCTGGGCACAAAACAGCTTTGTTACTCTTTAACAATTCACAAACCTGCACAGTGGTGGAGAGGGCCGTTCTGCAGAGAGCGAGATACAGAGAGGGGGGAGTGTTCAGGAGTGTGCATGCTGCGCACATACTGCAGGCTAGCATGTGTGTTTACGCGTGCATGCACGTGTGCTTGTGTGTGTGTTTGTAAGCAAGAACATCAGAAATATATTGCTTTATTTTTTCGAGCCAATCCTTTCACTGAGAATGTCTTATTTTTTTCTTGAAACTCTTAAAAATCTTTGGTCTGACTCGGTTCTGACCTTGAGGCCAATTAGGGCGTTCATGGCGAGTGATTTGTTTTGCTGTGTGTGGTGGCTGTCCACTCAGCAACATTTATGAGTGATTAGTTAAGCTTCGTCTGAGCTCTATGAAGAACCTGCGAGGAGCGACAAAGCAACATTCAGATGGCTCTAGTAAGGCGAGTCCAGGGTAGGCTTAGGAGTGAACTTTGGTAGAAAAAGAAATGAATGATGAAGTGAACAAAGAAGTCCTTTGACAGCTCTGGAGTGTGTGTGTGTGTGTGTGTGTGTGTGTGTGTGTGTGTGTGTGTGTGTGTGTGTGTGTGTGTGTGTGTGTGTGTGTGTGTGTGTGGGCGCACGCACATGCCTGCATGATGTGTGTGTATCTGTGTTTTCAAGAGGCAGGCAGGGGATTCCCTTTTAAAAGGCAAGTCAGCAGCAGGTTATAGTGGTGCATTAACAAGAAACATAAGGACTGTAAATCTACAAAACATATTGCTGCGTTTCGAAGGTACCATGTGATATTGTTCATAGGACGAAGGACAATGGGGACAGGTGTGTTGTAAAAAAAGAAAAAAAAAAGTAACATTTATTTGGAGAATTTCACAAAATGTATTTGTGCTTAATACATGTGACCTTATCAACCCCTAAAAAATTATGATATGTTAAAAAAAAAGATGTTATTTAATGCATTATAGTAACTACATTTAGTTTTTATTCTGCCATATAGTCTGTCGTTATATTTCATTTGGTGTTTAACATCTCAATTCCAAGACTTTTATCAAGGTTAAAGAGTAAGAAAATGACCTCCTTAATCAATTAATAGTTCACATAACATAATGGCAGTTGTATCTAATGAATACTGTTAAATAGCCTAAATGCATTTTAATCCTCTCCATCAAAGCGTGATTACAAAGGACGGGTATATCAAGTGGTCCTTTCATTTGGTTAACATGATCAAATTGACTCCTATGTCGTGAGAGATGACACCAGTGGTAATTAATTTCTCCATTAAGGGTGGCCGATGTGACAGCCATGCAAACAGAGCAGACTGACTGGGAGGACACGATAACTTCGGCAAACACAGAGAACCCAACTGCTGAGGAGCAACGGGTAATCACATTATCCGTCTGCGGGGACAGCGCTGTTCATTAAAATAAAACAACACGGGCTACACTGTCTGTCGCTAGATCATCAGCATATTTGCAGATCCAGCAGATTTTCATCGTGGCTATGCATTTACATATAGTAATGAACTTTTTAAAATTCATTCCAAATTAGTCAAGTGAGCTAATAAAGCCTGTGGGTATTGCCATCAGGAGCCTCACTCACTCGTAGTTGTACAGTTTCTATTATTCATTTTTATAAACTATTGAGCAAATGAAACAAAGTGATTTATCACATGAAGACAGAGATGCTGTGATGATGAGATGTTTATTTAGTTGATATTCTGTGCATGGGAGGAAAGGAAAGCCTCAGATCGGTGGGCTTATGAACTGATTGAATTTGACTCAAATCTCTCCTCTACTGGATTAGTGTGCAATGTTAGAATGATATAGAGATGCTAAAACAATGAAATTGGAATATTTTCTAACAGTGTTCCCATGTATATTTAATGACCCTTAATCCATAAGGATTGCAAACATTTCACTCCCTTTCACACTACTCTTTCTTCCCCCTTCAAAACCTTACTGCCCCTCCCTAATTAATACAAATCATTTGTGGCTGCTTCTACACTACAGCGTGTTAAATATTCTGTGTATTTCTCCATGAATGTGTATAAGTGCGAGGCTGCCTGTGTGCCTGCAGGCCGTCTGCTTGCCTGTGGGGGTTTTGATAAAAAGTGAAACCAACAGTTTCTTTTCCAGCAGCGAGACCCGGGGGCTTCTCCCTGGGAGGGGCAATTGTCCAGCATTTTCACCACAATGCTGCCATATGGGGAACAGAAGGATCAGCCACTGGCTCCCTCCCAGCGCAAAGGCAAACACCAATCCACATATGCATAGAAGTGGTCATTTAGAGCCACCACATTTTACCATAACAACAGATGAAACACAGGAGTCATTTTGTTTCCACTAAGAGCCATTGTTCCAGGGGCTCACTGCCTCTTAAGCCCGCTCCATATGAGCCAGGATAAACTTAGGGGCCCAGGCCCTGGTGTAAATAACAAAGGAAACCTCACTTACATGCTTCCTAAATCCTATCGGAAAGGGAAAAAAACACTCTCCATTTCCTCATCTCCGGGAAATGAGCTTAACACGGACAAATGAATTTCTAAGTGGTTATCCATTTTGCAAGTGTTTTGATGCTCTTTGCCAAATAATCTAAATAAATGCTCAAATATTTTTTCTGTTAAATTTCAATCCATGGTGATCAATAACATGTAATCATAACTGTGAAAATTGCACTCTATCTCTCTATATCTGTTATGATGGACACAAACTGATTATAAATGAGCCGTCCTTAAAGGGCTGTCACCAAATATCAGTAAATTATTAATTTAAGAATCATTTACAGATTAACTTTGGTTGAACAGCATCCCAACAGCCTTCCCAGTAGGTTCAAAATTGGGTTGTGGAATATAATGGTTATTGAAATCCACAATACATTTTTTATCATAAGAAGTTATAACTTTGGGTTTTTTTCATTTTATTCTGATTATAGTGTGTTTGACTTTAGAAGCTCCAGCATTTCACTTTTGTATACATGCATGTTTCTAGGAAACAACTAAAATTCAAGTTTCATGTTTCAAAATGACTTCTATTTTTTTTTTACTTACAAATAAAACATTAATTTTCATGTATACATGTTCGTATCTTAGCCTGCCATTGTTATCTATTTAAAGCTAATTTCTAGTTCAAACAAAAGCTAAGCCGCATACTGTTTTCTTAGCATTTGAAACAACAGCATGTAGCTGTGGTTTATACCCAGATGCTTACAACTAAACGATTCCTCAAAAAGTTTTACCTTCAAAAATGTCTCATATGCTAGTTGACAAACAACTTTGCGTCAGCAGGTGTCAATGTTCTCCTTGCTGTCAGTTCCTTCATTTTATCATTGAAAGCAATGAGCCAATCGGCCATTTTGTGCAGGGGTGCAAGTGGTTCAATGTGTATTTCAAAGCTGGTCAGCCAGTCAGTCTGCCACTTAAGAGCAGCGATATTGTAATAATGACTCACTGATGGGAAGGTAGCAATGGAGCTGAACATCTCACATTCCTCTAATGCTGCCTGATCATTACTTTAACGGAATAATGCATTACCCCTGCAAACAACCTCAGGATCGCAACTCTTCCCAGCAGCTACTTCATTCTGGTACATGAAAAAAGACAATCCATTCAAGGTTAGGTTAGCGGGAAAAATCATGCAATAATACATTACTTTTTGAATGCATATTACAAGCCATCTACCAAACTTTGACATTATCTCCCAAAGATGATGTTGACATCATCCACATGTGCTAATCATACCACTATTAACAATATTTTTCTGTGTTCAAAGCATCCTTTAATCTAATAAATGGAGTTCATTATTATGACAGACTACTAAACACTTTGCCCATGAGAGAGAGAGAGTCTTACAGTTAAAAACAGCCAGGGGTCATTTTCCCCTTCTGTAAATTCAGCCTTGATTCTTAATGTGAGGAGATCATAGTAAATCATGACTGCCTGTGAAAGAGCCATAGAGTGTGCCAGCCAAGTTTATTGGATAAGAAATGTAAGACTGCAAACTTAGTGGAAGTATTTATCAGGGGCAAGCTAATGCACTGTGTTTAAGCCACATCCGATCCCAGTGAAATATTATACAGAGTTTTAATATCCAGAGGGTGTCGGGCTGGAGCGAGAGGCAGTCAGCTGCTTCAGTATAACCAAATGTTACAGTATAAAACAGCGTGTCGCGCTGCCATTTGACATGGTGGAATGAGATTAGATGGAATTCATTTCTAAGTGAGGGGAAATTACAAGCCTATTGGCACCCCCCACCCCGACAGCAGCCTCCGCTCACCCCCACCAGTGGCCCAACAACGGAAGGGTAGTCGGGCATGAACAGTGACATGAACAGGGAATGACCCCGCAACCACATCCGTAGCCACCTTCGTTACAGCAGGAGGAAGCTGTGTTGTTTTAAAGGTCAGATCAGCGTGAGGTCACACAAGCATATGTCTGGTGTTCACGGCACACGGCAACACTATAGGTAAATTGTAATAATTTTTTCAAGTGGGAAAATTATGAGATTTTACAGATTTGTAATCGCATTTTCTTTCCATTCGATGACATGCACTACAACATAATAATTTGAGGATAATACCTCAGGAAGCAGTAAAGCATTATCACTGAATTAATCTGTTTTATAGAGCCTCATTCATAAAGAATTCTTTGAAACAATACAAATGCCATTTGTTCAAGTCTTGCTGCTCATTGTTCCTATGGCGCTGTGACCAGAGGGAGGCCCTTGACATTGTGATCCTTTAACACATGTCTTAGGGTTTCCAGCACATCAGGATGACACCTCGTGAAAGGGGACCTCCACCTTTGGCTTCTCCAGGAGAACAACACGTGTCAGCGGCCCCCCGTGGGCCCTGTCAGGGGGTGAAGAGGTTAGGCGCTCTGTGCGGCCGCACAGATCTCGGTCTTCTTGAAGACCACCATAATGACTGCTAATTACGCTGCCATCTGTGGGGTGGGCTGTGTTATGTAGACACCTGTTCATTAAGGAGGAGAAAGAAAACTTTTCTCTCGGCAGCGTGCTCTATACAAAAACAGAAATGGTGGATTCAGTAGTCATCCTGGCCCGCGTGATTCAGATCTATTGAAAATGTTAGATTAGCTGACTCTGTTTATTATAGAATGAAGAATTTCAGGCTAAAATGTTCCACCAAAACCTGCTAATGCCCCCGCCCGAGCTCCACATTAACCCGCATAATACAATTTATTCAATGTGACATTTTTTTGACAGCAATATTAGCAGAAGATAAAAAATAATAAAACATAATAAACCTCGGAGCATGCAGAATTGAATTCTTCTGCACCGCTAATGAGTGAATGAACTTTGTGGGATACCTTTCCAGCTTCGGAAGGCATCAACAAGGTTAATCAGGCCATCGGGCAGCATTAGTAGGAGGGTGTTTGGAGGGGAAGCCAATAAAAAGCTCTTAGATATCTGTTGAGGGGGTCCACAGCCTGTCAATTCTGTGGCCCTAAGAGGTGATCTGCCATTACCAACTCAGAGGAGACTAATGAGAGCCATTCTGTTGCCAGCACCATGGATAATATGTCAATACTCACTATGTTGAATGCTGCCTGTTTTAAATTGTTTTTCTTTTACTTTTACATCACTTTATGTGTCAGTGATAGATGCTTCATTCTTTGGAGATTTTTGCAGTGGACAAATTGTCAAAGTATTGTCAAAGTAATTACTTAATAATGCAGAATTTCTAATTTTCTAAACCACATATAAGTACAGCAGAATTTCAATACTATGCTGAACTTTCATACTCCGAAAGGCTGTAAAGCCGTCTCCCCCTCTTTGAACATCCCCAGACACATTCATCTAATCCCTATCTTTCAGTTTAAGATTTATATAAACGGATGATTGCTAAGCATCACATATTTCAACATTTTATCTGTTGAGCTTATGACTCCATTTAGCTTTAGATCCTCCCAGAGTGAGCCAGCACAGCAATCATAAAGTGAGGGCCAATTAGGATGTTGACGGATTGATTTTGGAAGATGAATTTGGGATGTAAAAGGTTGACATAGCTGCTGTGTCTCTTTCACTGCGTGTGTGGCTCCCAATTAAGTGAGGAGAGGCAGTTTTTTTCTCTCCAGGATCAGAGTGTCTCCCTGACAGATGAGCCACTAATGAGAGCAAATCTCGCTAAATCCTCAAGAAACATGATGAATTGAATCATGTTCACCCCGTTCATTTATTGTGTTCACAGATGAGACAAAATGCAACATTTATCTAGTCAACAAATAGCAAATGAGTAGGTGGGTCCATCATTCAGGCTGTTGTTCATGCAACGTCTGACTTTTTAATATAATATTAGGCTGGGGATTATGCCGCAGACTTGTATTGTTCCTGATACTGTATTTTCTATCCTCCCTGTTTTTAGTCTGACTTGAAACATGGTATGCAGGTTGAATGCAGACATATGTTAAGTCCTGAGGCCTCAATCTGCCTCCCTCCCTAATATTTATAAGACAAATTAAGGAGGCTATCTCTCTCATTATCACACTCCAAACACTCACCATATGTATCCCTATTATTAGACAACCAGCAGAAGATGTCCTATTTTCAAAGGTAAATTACCAAGTCTAACCTTAATTGGTTCGAAACGTTGTTTAGCGGATGGTATCAAAATCGGGCTTGGGAGAGAATCCGACAGATGGCTTAGTCTTATGACTTGTATTAACACCTTCGAAGTTTAATGAACTGTTAATTGCTTTTCTAATACATAATGGGACCATTGAAATACAAGCGGTAATGCAAACAGATTAGCGTGTAGACAATAGATAAACACACGTCCTGTTCAATGTCACCTTTAAGTACCTTGAAAAACAAAACAAGCTGGAGGACGAAAACAGCCAAAATATTCCTTTAGAGGTGAGGGAGGAATTTTAAATTTGCTGTTGACCTGAAATTGCACAATTTAAACTATTTATGCAGTCTAAATTGTACAACATTGTTAAGTTATCAGGCTCTAATGAACTTTGTTTGTAAAGCATGTCAGCCTCCCTGCATCATGACCATCCAACAGTACAACAGGCATCAGCATATTAGGTTAATATATGATACAGTTTTTCTTTTTTTTTTCATACTGCTCCACTGTAGAGTTCTGCCCCAGACACAAGCATTTCTTTCTATCCCTTTCCTCTGAGAAGGTATTTGGTGTAAAGGTATCTCTTCCGACTCACCTGACTAAATAGTAGGACTCTTAAGCTCCTGATTCACTGCAATACTTCATCTGTCTGCTTTAGCTGGGCTCGTAATATGGTGTACATTGTACTTGAGCAACCATAAATGCACTCCTACCTTTGGAGGTAGTACTTTATTAAATTAAGCCGTCTTTAAGGTCAATATATTTCTCTAATGAGTTGTCTCTTTTGATCATCAGAGGTTAGATTGTACCTTGATCCTCACTCCCTTTAATAGTGTTGGCGTCACAGCTAAGCTAACACAGCGCTGGTGTTTTTCATATTTCAGCTTAAAGTCAGCGCAAGTAATGCTTTGCATGCTTAAAATCCATTTCCATAACTAAGTGTAATTTCCCCTCAGTTTGTTCCTGTTTAATGAGGTGAAGTCTTGTTTGTATGCCTCCCAATGTCACCAGAAAAGTCATTCAAGCGGCTGTGTCAGAATTAAATCAAATTAGCATTACTACACTGCCATTTTACATCAAACTGTTCGAGTAAAAACATTTAGCTTTAGTCGCTTTTACATAAAATTCGTTTTTCCATTTCCAAGTGAATCCGTTGTTTCATTCAGAATTGTTGGCGGGACCTTAATGATGGAATGTGTAAATGACTTGGGGGGGTGGGGGGGGGTGAGGTAGCGGGAGTGATAGTGAGGGAGAGAAAATGACCAACATTGATTTATCCTGGCTGTTCTCTTGTCTGGTTGGTGCCGTCAGAACACCTCGCTGCATCCCATTCCCTCCCATTATCTCCCCGCGATCACCGCAGTCCAACGAGTTTCCTACAGGGTCATAAATACTTCCCCCAGACCCCATACTGCTTCCACATCATCCTGCAGACACCGCCTAATGACAGCGAAAGACAGACAATGCATCCTCTCTCTCATGACTGCCATGCCTCTCTCTGTTCATACACATTTTACAGTGGGTGAAGAACGTATACCTACACCATGAGAGGCCAGCAGCAGCATGTACCACGGAGTCTGCATTTAAAATGGTACATTAAAGCAACATGTCTGAAAATATTGCACATGATTGATGTATGTAATGACAGTGTTTCCTAGTGTGAAAGTCAGTTTGATGTTTTTCCTGGTACAAAGGTAGCCAAGAAAATGTAAAAAAACAACAACGAAAGGAGGAAAAGCTATGCTGTCAATCATGAGCTTACATGATAATAGAAATATGCGTTGAGTCAAAGACTTCCAACACTCCTTGATGGGAAGGAGACAATCTATTAGAGACAATGAATCAAATTAATTATTTTGACGTGCTGGTCATCCGAATCAATTAGAGGGCAGCAAACAATGAGCCACCAGCATAAACAAAGTCCTTTTTCCCCCAAACATTCCCATCCACAGCCCTATTAGAGAGAAAGCGACATTCATCAACCACTTAGATATGAGACTAAAAAAAATGAGCGGCATCTGATTTGCTACGGCTGTGAGGCGGGGTCAAGTGGGCGGTCAATTGTGTCATTGTTCCACTGATCAATTGTGTGTACAGTAAATAGCAAACAAGTTGCTTTTCATTTACCCGTTTTCAGACGGAAGCAACACATTCCAGACAAAACTAATGACCTCTGACTGAAAATTTGGCAAGAGTGCGGGCCTTGAATTTCTGAATGTGCCTCCGCCAGTGAGGTTCTCTTCCCCTGATATGGTATTTTGCTTTGAGGGAACATTCAGGGGGACATACAGACGCTGAAAGAATGCGTGCTATGGACATATCAATGTCTAGACCAAAACGACGGCATAATGTAATCATCTTATAATTTCACAGGTATTAGGGCGTATCCCTTCACGATAAATCCATGACTGAACTACATATAAGTGCTCCGTCAATTTATTCAGACATAACCCTATCTGTATTTGGCAGACCATATTTAGGGACAGTCAGCTGGCAGAATGAATCGGCCACCCACAGATCCCTTGCATTGTAAAGCTGCTACATGCTCTATTAGTTCCCACTGTTCAAATGTATACATTAAAACCAGCAGAACAAAACCAGACAGCAAGCCATACTCTGTACCATGAAATCAGAGCATTATCATCCTTTGGACCAAACATGAATATTCACACCAAGCATCAGTTTACATCGTTAGGAACCATAGAGTCTGCCAATCCAGGCCTTGATGTGATGCTTTGAGTGACTCTCTACTGTCATGGAGACTAAGCACATATTGTAAACTGTAATATATGACCTCACATCGAGCATATTCTTTGTGGGGTCTCGAAGACAAGCCTTGCACTTGGGAGGGACACGAATGAGTGAACATTGCTCTATTGAATAAGCCTCCTAATAGAATGGCATGTTTAGGCCTGTCATTCAAAGCAGAGGAGCGTCGTGTGATGAGGAGGCTTGGTAAATGAGTATTTTAGCAGGCATAGCTAATGTCTACAAACCTGCAGTGTTTAGTTTGCTGTTAAGGATGACATTAACAGAGACATAGACCCAGGGATGCTGATCAACCCCGAGGTCCTAACACATGGGATGGTGTTTCTGGCTCATTTCATGCACCGTAATCAAGGCTTATGTACCTTTGTGTGAAGTTGGATGGATGTGTGATGTGTATGTATATATATATATATATATATATATATATAATATTTAGATGTGTGTCTTTGTGTAACTGTCTCTTGTCTGCTGAAGAGCTCTGTACTGTGTCTCTTTCCCTGTCTATGTCATTGTCGCTGTCTCTATCTCTTTGTCTTTCTGTCTCCTCGCTGATCTTTTTCCGTCTGTCTCTCTCTCTCTCTCTCTCTCTCTCTCTCTCTCTCCCTCTCTCTCTAATGGAAGTGTGTGTGTGTGGGGGGGGGGAATCAGCTAATTAAGGATGTAAATGGAACTGAGGAGTGACAAAGAGCCTGCTTGTAATTCGCATCTAAATTGTCTCTTACCTCAGCAGAAAATTTATCACAGGAGACAATGTCAACTTTTACATGGGGAGGGCCATTTGCATTTTTCGAATTCATTACAAGGGTGGCGCTGCAATCATAAGCCGTGATACAGACCCCTACCCTCCCTCCATCCTGCTACACCCACCCTACCCATAGCTACCGGGTAGACGATAATCTGATGGGTTCCTCTTCACTGGTCACTCAGCAGTGCAGGGGATGCAGGGAGAAAAAGAAGGACAGGAGGGAGGAGAAGGGAGAAGAAGGGAGAAGAGAGGAAAGGAGAGTAGAGGACAAGAGAGGAATAGAGGAGAGGAGAGGAGAGGAGAGGAGAAGAGAGGGCAGAGGTAGCGAGGAGAGAGGTGAGGATAGTGAGTTGGGTGCAGAACATAAAGTGGTCCACCCCCTTTTGTGTGTGTGTGTGTGTAGGTGTTTTTGTGAGTGTGTATGTGTATGTGTGGGCGTGTGCTTGTGTGCATGTGTGCAGCAAAGCCACACCACTCTCCCGAGCGACAGAAACCTTGTTGTGATTTATGCAGCCTGAGATATGAGTGCTGGTTACGCAGTAGCAAGACATCGATCTGACAAAGCAAACCAAACAATAAAGAGGCGAGGAAGATGATGTGCCCAGTGGAGTGGAGAAATGGAGAGTGTACCTATAAGAGCTAATTATCTGAGCACATAATTCTTCAGGTTAAGACAGGGGGAGCTGAGAGCCAGCCAAGCCACAGCTGTCTGAGAAAAGGCTTGGCTATACAATGGGTCCAAGTTCCCAGACCCTGAACAGGACTAATTTAAAATAAAAAAGGATAGCAGTGCAACTCTTCAATAAACTAGGCTTAGCCAGATAGGACCTGGATTAATCTGTGTGCAGCAAACTGTCCCATATGTAATGGTTGATGAATGGTAAGAGGGCTAAAAAAAAAAATAGTCTATGTAAGTAAGTATTTTTTTGCAAATTATGATTAATCAAATTTGAAAGCCTGGATGAAAGTGACAAATTTCCTCGATATTGCAAAAAAAACATTTTTGCACTCGCTTGAGGAAGAAAAGGTCCTTGTCGATAAAGATAAATAGAGATGGTAACACATTTGCTGAATATATTAGTTCATGCATTAGAACATTGCCAAGTGCCAACTTTTGTTTGTTTGGACAGCATGTGATACTGCCATTAGCTGACACAAAAGGACAATAACAACTTGCCCAGTAATAATCAATTTTTGAGCGTTTTTTTTTTCTCATGAATTTGTTTGCTGACATAGTTCCATATTCAGGAAACTTATTCTAACACAGTCTCATAAAATGTCATGAAATGAGCATGAACTCTGAAACACAGATTACATGTTGTAGACACAAATTCTGTGAAGATTCCACCACAAACTGGATTATGTGACAATAGCACGCAGTGGACACGCCATTTTCAGCTGTTTGTCACTGAATGAAAATGAAATGAAAAGGTTAACTGTTACGATTAAGTTTAGGCAACACAACTTCAGTTAGGGTTAGGGTTAGGCAATTAAAACAATTTGGTTAAGGTTAGGTAAGGTTTTGGTAATGGTTAAATAAGAATAACTTTTGCTATAAAATTTGAACTTCACTCACAAAGTTCTTGGCATGAGTTGGGAATTGAACCCGGGTTGTCGGAGTTGAGGGCTAATCTTTACAACCATCCACCTCCCCAGCCACAGCACCCTCACTTTCCACCACATTATTTTAATATCAAACTACAGCTGTTTCTAGTCGTGCCTCCGTCATGTAGTCAATGTATCGACCTTTTGCTCATTTCATTACATTTCTGAAGACCGGACTCATTTAGTTACTTCAATCCAGCTGGTAGGAAAGCATTTAATTCACATTTTCTTTTTTGCCACTTTTCTAAAGTTTTCTTAACATTTGCAGTTGGACAGAAACATGCCTTTAAAGAGGTTTTCTTTTACTGACGATTGGATTCTTCCAAGAATAGCCTGTTGGATGGAGAGTTTAATCTATTGATCTAAACTTAGTGCCTTGATAGTTAAGTACTGAGTGCAATGTTCCACACAGAAAATTCACAAGCTTACTCTTCCTCAGATGAGGAGATATATTAAAAGGCATTGGTCAGAGGTTATATAACAGCAAAGGCTGGCCCTCATGGTTTTAACAGCAACCCATTACAGTCATTGAGCGAGTTCACAATGCACAGTTCAAATACGGGCTTCCAACCTCATGTCACTTCTCTATAAGCCGTGAAAATAATAATGATAATATTTGCAATTATTATTTCCTATCTTGCAAATCCATTCTCTGCTTCTGTAAGCAGCGATCCTTTAATTAGACACAAGCACACAAGCACACATACACAAAGGCTGGGGCGGTGGGTGCTCACTGCCATTAATAACACTATATAAAAGCAATGCCAGACAGCCTCTGACACTTTTAGTAGTTTGGGAAACAAGATGTAATCTGCGCTCGGTGCCAGGAGCGGCCTGGGCTGTGTGAGAGGGAGAGGGAGTGCGGCCTGTAACTCAACGCAAACACAGCACTGTGAGTACATCACTGATGAAGACATTATCTGTGAGTTATACACAGACAGACAACGGGTGGGAGAAGTGTATAGGAACCATAGGACAGAGAAAGTGACAGATGAAATGGCCGTCTGAGGCTAATCACTGATGTGTACACTGTTAGTCTTTCAAAGACTGGCGTGCTGTGAATTAAAGGGAAAATTCACTCATAATTAATTACACACAATTGTTGTGTTGGAATGTGTAGAATTGATTATGTTGATGCGTTGTGTTGTGTTTTTTTTTTGTTATGTTATGCTGCAATGTGTTGTTTTCCATTTTGCTTTGCTGCTTTGTGCTTTTCTCTGTGCCTTGTGTTGTTTTATATGGCATTGTGTTATGTCGCAACATTTTGTGTTGGGCATGAGGGTAGAGCAGAGGATGGGGTTCCGTTTAGTGGCACCCTTGGCACCCATCTAACCTTGGCATACTGCTGGGCATGCTCCACTGGCCCTGAACATGCTGAGGTTTGAATCCAGAAATGCCTCTGTGCAGCACAGGCCACCAGAGGAGAGGCGGGAGGCTCCATTAATATCCCCAACAGCATCACATAAGTCAAGACTCCATGGCCAAACCCACGGCCGATCAGATTTCCAGTGTATCTGCATTACCTGAAGAGCATATGCCTCAAAATGAGATTCATCTTCCGAAGTAAGTGGGCATAATGTTAAATGTCCATAACCAGTTTGTATACATTAAAGCTTAACCGTTTTGGAGGACCAATTAGAGTCCACTCAGTTCACGCAAGGTCAATCCATGTCATTGTTTGCTTGTTTGTGTGTTTGTTTGTTTAATATAAACCATGAATTCTAATTCTGGAGGCACAGAATGGCCACATTAACCAGGCATGGCAGTCTGGGAAGAGGTCCAGCTGGAAGCATGCATGGGATGCTGCATTCCCCCGACAAAACTGGCTTCACTGGCAAGAGCTAAATAGTTTCTCATTTCCAAATGGTCAGTAAAAAGAGAGAAAAAAGGGAAGGCAAAATAAAATCAAATATTTAATAGTAAATCTTTGGGCAGCCCTTTTACTTGTGGGTTCTACTCCCTCAACAGTCATAATTACACCATGATTTGTAGATCAGCTTTCAAAGGTTTTATCTCACCTGTGCCAGAAGTCACTGATAAGAAGGAGGAGGGTTATACACTATATTCCCATTGGAATGTAAGAAACATGATAATTTCAAAAAACCTATTTCACTATTCATCTTCTCCTCCCTCCTATGTGTTTTTTTTCAGGCTGGCTGGCTGGTTAGTTTGTTGGATGGGTGTCTGTGGTATGGTGTCTGTAGGCGGATATGTCTGGGTTAGGGCTGAGTTCAGGAAAAGTGCAGCAGAGGGGGTGTTGGGTTGGTTGGGGGTGTGGGGTGTGTGTGTGTGTGTGTGTGGGGGGGTGTTCCCTAGTGACCACAGCTCATTTTCAACATGGCAGACACCCAACATCACCCTGACCTACTGCTGTGACACATATGATGCACAGCAAACACATAAAAACAACAAAAACATGTCAAAATTGCAGACACAAACACACACACACACACACACACACACACACACACAGAAAGACAGAGAGCGAGAGAGAGATGTTGACAGCCATGCAGTGCCATATTCATATGCAAACATGTACACACACATACACACCTCCTGTATTTCTCTCTCACTCATAATTGCCGCTGTTGAAGGAAATGTTACGTTCAAATTGACACACATTAAATTATACAATGGATTTTTGAATGCCTTTCATTGGCCTTGGAGTCATGAAACTATCTCAACCTAACTAAAACTGGGGTGGTGATACTCTCACATGACAGCAGTGATATTAAGATGGCCACTCAAACCTCCTCTCCTCCTCCCATTCCCAACACACTGTAGAAGAGCAGCACTAATCTTTGGTCCTCTTGCCCTCATTGGCCTTTACTGTGTGTAGAGCCGCCTTTCCCTCACACTTTCATCAGAATCCTATTTCCCCCCACAGCCTGAAAGCCCCCTCTGAAACTCTACCCCTCGCTCTACCATTCTAGGCGGCCTATGATGGATGGCCGCACCTCAGGTCCTCTCAGCCTGTCCATCAAGCCCTGCGATTAAAACACTTGGAATGACCAACATTTTTCTCTCTCTCCCCCCATCCCCTTATCCCCCATGCCACCCCTTCATTCTCAGGCCACCACCGCTGCAACCCTCGGCCCCTTCACCTTTCTCACCCTCCCACCCCCCGTCTCCCTCCTTCCAACAGTCCTTTCCCACTTCAAGTGCCCCCAGAACCCCACAATCCATCTTGTGGAGAAAAAACATCATTTATTCTGTACTTCCCAGATAATTTACTTTTTCTCTCCCTCTTTCGTTCCTCTTTTCTTTTTCCCCTCCTTTCTACAGGAATTCTCCATTTCCCTATAAAATGAAAATTCATCTGGAATTACATCTTATGTCATCATTATGTTTATTAAGCGTGGATGATGTATATGAGGAGCTGCGGCGTGCCGCTGAGTGCTTAATGATGCATAAGATTAAGCCGAGCCTCTCAGCTGTGCTGAGACTCCCCTCTGCTTCCCAGGCTGCAGACACACGCTGGGGGAACAGGCTCCAAACGGCCATCAGGTGAACAGGGGAGAAGGGAAAGCCTACATCCTCTTTGTGTGTCAGCAGAGGAGGAAAAGTGTAGAGTTGGTGCAGTGAAAGGAAGAGTTGCTGATAGAGGAGGATAAGAGAGTTGGCGACAACTTCAGAGAAAGGGAGAGGAGTGGGTTTTGTATCAGTCTTTGTGTCTGTTGGGTGCAGACAAGCTCACTGTCTGAAATTCTGTCCACACATATTAACTACTGCAGTCATTTTCTGGAATAATTATTAGCCTCTCCCTGTTACCTCCTCTTACGTTCCATAACTCCCACTACATCTCTCCCTTTTCCTTCTCTCATTTTCTCGTGCTTTTGATCTTACTTCACACACACACATGCACACACACACAGAGGATTTGCTACCGGCCTCCCTCTAGCATAGCAGCAGAAGCACCAGCAGTCTATGACAAAAACATTATCCTTCTGGTGCTAAACAATCCAATAAACCTCTCCACAGGGAAGAACTTAACCTCTCCTCTCCTCTGATGCTGGCTTCCAGACCACGTGACGGCTGCCACAGTAAATTCAAATCATTAGTCTTCTCACTCCGCCATCACACAGGGAAGGAAAAAAATCCGCCTCTATTAGTAATGGAGACCTCGTCAGAGACCTTCCTCTGAGAGCCCTGCCTTCCCAATTCCCACAGGAAAAATCCCCAGCAAAAAACTAATTCTACTTTTAATAATCTGTCATCAGGACCAGAGGCAGTCATAAATTATGTGGGGAGCATGTGCGGGAGCGGGCCACGAGAGGGAACTCAGGGGGAGAAATCAAAGCCTGAGTTTGACAAACTTTGCCGAAGATAAATAATAACTTACAAACAGGATTAGTTGTAAAGTCACGGTTGAGCGCCCTGCCAAGCGGTTTTCCTACCAGCCTATGCAGGATGAAGAATTTACAGACACACCTGTCATTAGCACCCCCCCCCAACCCCCCTCTTCCTCCACACCTCCTCCATCCCCTCATTCCCACTCCCCTGGTCTCTCTCTCCACTGTCTTTGCAGTCCTGATAAACCCCTGTTGCTTTTTCTTCTCACGGCAAACATTGTTTGTATTTCATCATTAACCCTCTGGGTTCCCAGGGACAGGTGCAGAGGGAGTATGCAAGTGAGGCTGTGTGGATGTAGGAGGACAGGAGGAAGCGATCTGGTTAAGAGGCGGTATTAGCGCAGTGTGGCAGGGGAAATGGCCTCTTCCTCCAACCTTAAGTAAATAAACATGAATAACCCATCATCCCCCCCCCCCCCCCCCCAAAGCACTAATAGCAAATGGAACGGGTCGACTCTCGGAGGCTGGAGAGACACCATCGATTGGGATGATTGGTGCCTGGGCCTCTGTGTGTGTGTGTTTGTGTGTGTATAATGTGTGTGTGTGTGCGTGTAAGTGTGTGTGTGTGTGTATGTGTGTGTGTGTGCGGTACAGAGTTGGGGAGTGATGCAGTCAGTATGGGAAGAAAGGGCTATGAGCCGTGGGGTTGTTCTCTCACTGTTTCCATGTCAATATTTGCTGGAACGATCGACATGCATCATAATCGGCTCCCTCTATCAAACCAGGGCTAAAGGCCCATCTCCATCAGGTGACAGAGACCAGTCAGGTGATGAATTCCCCCCAGCCAACCATGAGGGAAGGAACTGGCTGGAATAAGACAGGCATGTTCCCACAAGTCTGTGTCAAATCTCTATTGATTTAATCATCAACAGAAAGCCACTCTCTTGGCTCACGCGGCGTAAGGTCACTTGCTGTGCTGCAATAGCCTACTTTCTTAACCTTGCTAGGCAACAGGGAGAAACTGGCATTAACTAGCAACAGTGTTTGTTGTTCTTTTGTTGTGGCTTGCCATAATATTATAGGATTTCAAATTATGTGCACTGCAAAGGATATTTGAGTAGTTGTAATACATGCCCTCTGGGACATACATCTAACATTTTTGTTCCATCATAATAATTTCAATCCATATACTGCATGGTAAATTGCAGTTATAGATACGAAAGTTGTGTTTGAAATTAAACTATTGTTATTTCTAAGGATGTTGCTCAGCTGATTTAAATAAAGTTGGTTTCAATCAGCTGTAATTGGTTTCTTCCCCACTGAAAACAACAAACAGGTTCATGTTGAATACCAAACACCACACCGAACGCCCCTGTGCTTCTGTCTCATTGAACACAACATAAAGAACGCACCTCAAGCGTGTCCCATGAAAAACCCTGAGAAAATGCATACATGCAGTACTGGGATTTCAACCCTGCAAAGTCAAGTGCTCAATTTTCTCTCCATTCTCTGGCGATACCAAAGAAGCTCAATCATACTGGGACAGTAATACGAATCAAGGACAGCTCACTCACTCTCAATTGCAGCTTGGTCTAACTGGGACCGCGGGTAAAGCGGAGACTGGGTTCTCAATTCAAATGGGAGAGTGAGTAGGCCAGCCGGACTCTCCAGCACGTCTCCAGGCTGATAGATTACCTACTGCAGTAAGGACAAAGGGAATGAAGATGACTACTCTGCCAAAGCTGGCTACAGATGAGACATGCACGGCTGAATGACCATGGTACACCTCACCCATTTGTCTATGTGTTCAAGCTTTGCACTACGTATGACAAAGGAGGCCATACACTATACTATTGACATATAAGTCTCACCTTTATGTCTTGGAATATCTTGTTCCAACTTTCATTTTGAGTTTAATTTTGAGGATTCCTGGGCATCCATCAACTGCAGCAACCACTTAATGTGCCATGCATACTGGTATTTATTATGCTAAGTATGCCATGGTAAAATGAAACCAAAATCATGTTTGTCAACAATGTCTCAATTAGTAAAACAATAAATTGAGTGTTTAGTCATTGTTTAGATTTCTACAATAGTCTTTTGTAGCAATTTGTGCTATATGACCTTAATCTATATAATCTTTAAAACTGTAAATGAATATGTATATAAACTATAACATGATGATATCTGTATAGTTCTAAAAATGCATTGTTTTGAAGGTATTTTGTTTGACATTGGAGGCCTTATTCAAAGCACAAAGTCTTATAATTCTGTGAGCCAGCTTTTATTTTATTTTTTTGCAGAGTACATGATGTGCCATTCTCAGAGATTAACCTAGATGTTCTTGAGGCCAGGTTCACTTGTATCTGAGCCACAGTCGTATATTACAATGCAGCTGAGGTGGCAGTGGCAGTAACTCATTCTTTTCTATTCTATTCTGCCTCTGCATATTCCACAAAGCCCCCGCTGCTCTGCACTTAGAAGGTCACCTCTTTCATCAGCTATTCTATTTGCATTCCAAATCGTACGTACATGAAAAATGTGCCACTGAGTTTTCGCTGCGGCCCTTCGAAGGCAGATTAGATAGAATTTGCCATACGAACCTTATGCACGCTAACCTTTGCAGATGGCCCCACTATTGTGGAGAAATGGATTGCCTAATAAACCATATCATCCGACATATTTGCCGCTTGGCTGACCAAATAGAGGCTGTGTTTTTTGAGCAAATTCCCTTTGTCAAATTTGTCAGTGTTCATGCGGTCGTTTTAGGTTTGGGTCACAGAGGGGAGGAGGCGAGATCCTTAGTGTATCAGGTTAAAGTACCGACCAATTTGGACTGTTTCTGAAGATGAGACAATTTTTCCACAAGATTTATTTCATCAGAGGGAAATATGTCATATGCTTTCCGTTTGTTTGTTGTGTGCCTCCTATTCTGTTTCCCCTCATTCACAACCTATATACTGTATAGTTAAACAATGATGGACAATCGTCAGGCTATCACTAATGATACCATACTTGTTCCATCTGTTTAATTGAGCCGACTTGACTCATGAATATTGCATTATGGATAACATTAAGTTAGCACCTGCCCTATCAATTGCAACGCCTCCTGCCTTTTCTGTTGTGTTAAAATGCATCCGTTCTGTTCATATTTTGCTATTAGGGAGCACTTTATTTTATGCTACACCAGTTTTGTGTTGATGGAAGTTCAGACTTAACACTGCCATTTAAAGCTGCATGAAGTAATGTTTCTTTATGATCAGCCACTAATCTGAGATCCAACTTTATTATTCATCATTGAATTCATAACATAATTTCACTTTTATCCACAATTATCACTGGTCTAGACGGTGCTGAGGAAACAATGCTACTTCTAAACCTTACAAGGTTTTCACCAGAAATCTAATTTCACAGCGGAGCCCTAATTCATCGCTCCCAGAAAAACCTCTTTCATCAAACTTTGCATATGAGCAGCCAAGTGATGCACAGGCTCTTAACGGCATGCTTTGCCTCCTTCGGTGAGTTGGCCAACCAATCCATCTTCCTGAGTGTGCTCAGAGCCGAGGAGTGGGCAACCGATGCTCCCGTCACTGGGCTCCTGCGGGAGATGGATTGGGGCTCCATCGCCCACCTCCAGTCCGGTACCAGCCCAGTGGCACAATCTGGACCTCAGTACTGAGAGGCACGTGGTGGGCCTTGTGGGGCTCTATGAGGGGGCTATGAGAGGCAGTATGGAGGATGCTGTGTCTCAGTCACTCATGTAGAATCCAGATCTTCTGCTCCACAGGAGATGGAGCTGGACCTCCTGTTTGTCTTCCACAACAGAGTGAGGGTGTCCAAGTCATTGCCTGCCTGTGCAGATTCTAATGCGGGCATTTTATCTATGACAAAATGTCACACAATAATGTGATCATCAGCAAAAGAAAACTTATTGACATAAGTTGTGTTGCCTAGCATATTCAATGGCAGAAATTACAATGTACCGAACAAATGTGTGACCTCCATCTTAAGTTATGTCCTTCATTGGCTGTTAGTCACTGAACTGTCTGATGGGACAACAAATACAATAAATGAGACTCCTGATTCCTCCTAATCTAATAC
Organism: Centroberyx gerrardi; assembly: GCF_048128805.1. Classification (NCBI taxonomy): domain Eukaryota; kingdom Metazoa; phylum Chordata; class Actinopteri; order Beryciformes; family Berycidae; genus Centroberyx; species Centroberyx gerrardi. The sequence continues at coordinate 15,988,314 of NC_136011.1, forward strand.
ATCTTTTAAGATGTACATCCACCCTTACAATAGCCTGTCCTTCAGCTGGAGGAGGAGTTTGTTTCATTTCTTTGTGTCGTTCATCATGACTGGCTTTAAAACTGAAGTGAAAGCTTCTTTTATTAATCACAAAGCGCTCAAGTCAAGGCTATGCACTCCGTCGCTTGCATCCAATTTACAGCAGCGATAATTCATGCTATGCTAAACATTTCTTGTAAAATGTCACTTTGTGTTTGTAATTAATTTCTAAATTAATAAGCAAAATCTCTGAGTTATGGCATCAAAGCATTGAAAACCTTGGTAGCTAAACAATGAATCAAGGTGCCACCTGGAATGATCGAGGCGATAATTAGAATATGATTCTAATAAGAAATGAACACTTCAGAAACTTGCCAGTTTGTTTCACAGTAAAGTAATGCAACAAATGCGGAGGCGAATGACAGATTCTCTTCTTTAGCATCTGATCAGTATTACCTATCAGAGGCTAGAAAATGAAACAGGCCTTCCCTCTCCTCTCCTTCATATCAGTGCTGTCAGTCACTCTGTCTTCTTAATGTTGGGACCAGGGTGGCCTGTCCATAGGATTGCAGCCCATGCTTCCAAGTAGAGAGCTGTGTGTTAAGTTACCTCCTATAAGGGGTATCGGGTGTCTCTCGTCTGATGCTGGTTATGGGCCCTTGATCAAAAGGAGACTGAAGAGTGGGGGGTCAAAATGAGAGGAAGAGAGAGACTGTTTCTGTGACCATGGAGCTAGGGCAAGAGGGCAAACACACCTGTCACATACTAAACAAGTGCATAATCTCTAATGATAAATCACATCTATTCCATTAACTTCAAACTTTACTACTGCGCTTTAAATAGAACAATGAGTCAATCATGCTTGAGGTGGAGTGTAGGGGGATGTTGATCAAAGGAGCCGTTCTAATGTAATCTTGTAAAGTGTAGCCTTTTCATTTAGGCTTCTTCCTTTGGTACAAGTGGCCCATCTCCGTTCCTTCAGTGCCATTGATGGCAACATCCATAACCTGTCCTCTGATATTTCATTCCCATACGAGTGCCATGAACCTAAGATGTAATCGATACACAGACACACAGGCCTCCTGTGTTATTACAAGGGGGACAATGTCTGCTCAGCTTCCCGTGCCGTTACACAGTTCAGGCTTCCAATTAACCTGAGCGGATCCCCATGCCAATCACACAGGGCTTCTATCGACAAGCCGCATGAAAAGAATAATGTTGTTAGGATGATGTAGCTCACTGTAGGGGGGCTGATTCTCCCCCTCCCAGTGCTGACAGCGATGAGTGTTGTAGTCATTTATCACCTCCTCTCTGGTCACCGAGGGGCCAAACAGGGCTGCACGCTCCTCACACCCTCCCTTTGCTTCACCGGACCATGCGTTAGAAGGACCACCAGCCTGATTACAATATAAAGCCAAGAGATGAATCTGAATGGTCCTGTGTGAGCAACAATGGTTCTACATTCAAATTATTTTTACAAATTCTTGAATCAACGCTGCAATGAGAGGGAGTCAGTCAGCATCTCACAGCATGTGCGTGCCTGCTGTTGTTTGTAGTCTCCTTCTAAACCCCAGCGGCCATCCTGTCAAAACAAAGAGAATCATTAACTTCTGCTTCTTCTGAGTTTTGTAAGTTGGGGTATTGCAGTCAGTGGCAGAGTCAGGCTATACTGGCTGGAGATGGAAGAGGCTACTGCAGAAGTGGAGCTAGTCAGATGAGTCATGAATGGATGAGTCCACATATAGAGCTGATTATAGGATCATTTTCCCCCTGTTAATGCCTGTATATCTCCCTCCATATTTCCCAGCCTTTTCTTCTTTTCACCCCTTTAACTTATCCATTCTCTTGCCTGTTTATATCATCTTATTGTACTTTTCACAAAGTATTCAGAACCTCTTCCATATCTCCACTGGTTGCAAAGACAGTTCAATGTAAAAATGGTATTTTCAAGTACAATAACTGAGCTGTGTGGGCCACAACACACAGGTATGATCACAACATAATCCTGAAGTTGTGATCACACCTGTTTATTTGTGAACAGTGACATTTTTTATGAATCCTGTCTCAGAACAAATGTGCTATAACAGGATTGGGACAGGAGATCAATCCATTTATTTTTCCCATGTCTACCGAGAGACAACATACAAATTGAGACTGTATCTAAGTTACAATAGCAGCCAAGTGTGGCCTAGTAGGATTTCAGGAGTGATTGAGAGTGTGTTTAAATGCTCAGGGCCAAACTCTAAAAGCATTGTTACATTGACAAGGCCGACGCAGAGAAAGAATGCCTCTCTACAATTACTCCCCCTTTCTTGGGCATTGCTGCCATTGGCGACTTTGATATTGATTATTGTGAAAAAAAAAAAAATATCAGCTCAAGGAGCACAATCATAAAGACAAATGCCGTTCCACTCAATGCCAAATCCACAAAGACCTGAAATTCTTTGAGAAATGTAACTAAATTTTTAACAGACTTTACAGAGAAGCTCTCCTACACCCCTGAATGTAATAAAAACATAAGAAAAATAAGAAGAAAAGTGTTGACAAATGTAGACAATTATGACACACTCTCATATTTTTCAACGTATTAGTACCTACTTCCACCTCCACATTTTCCACCTTTGTCCACTTTTGTCTTCGCACTAGTCTTCTTCTTCCTAAGTTTCTCACCCACTTCCAGAAGCTGACCTCAGCCTTGGTACAGTTGGCAGAGTCTGGAGCTGCAGGACTGAAGATCTTTCTCTTCTCCAGTTTAAGCTGAGATCCTGTATGAGGTGGACCTGATGTGGACAGTGTTAAATTACTATATAATTCAAACATAAAGTAACCACTTTAAAAAGATCGCCAAAACATATTACAATTTCAAAAACAGTTAGAGGAATAGACTGTATAGGAAGTCCATGATGTCTTATTAAGAACAATGATATTCCAAAACTCCATTCATAACAGTGATCAATTTCACTTGGTTTGTACAGCTACAGCTCTTACTTGAGGCTGTCATTGCAGATTTAATGTGGCCCACATACCTTTAAAACTTTCCATTTGTTATGTTTGGTCATCCCATTAGTTGCCATTTATTATCATTAGTGTGATAGAAGCCTCTTCCTTGCAGAAGCAGGAAAAACACGCTCCATTTTCACATTAGACAGAGCTCCACTGGTGCGTCAGATTAATGTTCCTTTCATTCCAACAGAAAAGGTAGGTGGAACGTCAACTTTAGGAGCAGCATCATAACTATCACATTATGCTGTCTGTTTATTTGTTTATTTGCTTGATGCTTTGTTAAAGGCTAATTCCTGCTTTTTTCTTATGGTATTTAGAAATAGAGTTTTGACCTGAGTGTATTTTAAGAACCAGGTGAAAGTGGAATTGATGCTTTGGCTCTCTGGTAGAACCATCAGTTACATTTAGCCACACTTAGGCTGAATGAATAGGAGTTATTGGGCAACCAGAACAAATTAGGACAATTCCAAGCCTCAAAGTTCAGCCAAAATCATCATTTAGCATACAAAAAAATATTTTTGATTGAGGGATTTGACAGATATTATTAAGTACGGTATATGCAGTTTGAAAGCATGTATTTAGGATTAGTAGAGAAACAAATCATTCCAGGTTTACCTGGTTCTTAAATCTTCAAAGAGGAAACCCCAAAACAAAACTCTAAAAGTAAATAAATAAATAAATAAATAACAAATTGTCCTTTTAACTAAATGTCTGTCAATACTAAAATGTGCCTCATCCACTGCAGTATAATTTGGGCACCATGTTTGTTTTTTAAGTTAGTTTCATCCTCCTTTACGGAACCAGACTGAACTGGATCCATCCACTTGCAGAGGGCAGGTCTGGATGTGTCAGCCTCTCCTTCCCTGCTCAGGTTCATGTCCCTGTCCTGCCCAGCGTGAGTGATAAGTAACAAGGCCCCCAGCGAACAGGACAGGTGTGTCGCTGATTCATTCTGTATTACACCAAACGTGATTAATGGTTTTCTTAATGTATTCATGGCAGTAATAGAAGTCCCTCACGACTAACCTTGCATAAAAATGCAAATGAATAGAGACAAACTGCGTAAAAAACACAATGGGCAGGGCTAAGCCAGGAAGCCTTGGGAAGTGGGTGTGCATATTTCTTTATTTCAGGGAGAACAACTTAAAATTGGAGATTAGCCCTCATTGGGTTGGAATAATTAAAGAATCATGGGCCTTCATAACAATAATTCCAGTTTAAAGAAGAAGGCCACTAAAACCAATCCAAAGTAACATGGAGGCTCAAACAATTGATCTGAATACTTTCTATCTGAACCATTATCCCTTCAATATACTGTAAAAATTAATGGATAGAATTGTTGTTTCTGTGCTGCTTTCCAGGTAATACTGGCTTCAAAGAATGGAGACTTTGCACTGCATTGTAAACATTTAACTTATTTCTAATCTTTATAGGGAAAGTCGACTGAGCATGCATGCTCTTTCCATGCAGTCCCACAGATCCACACCTGGGAGCTGCCCAGCACAACCAGTCTTACAGTTAAGCAGCTCCACTGGAGCAGTTATATAAAAGAATAAACATTTTAGAAGTTTGTTTGATTGAGTACATCATGACTGCCGAGGCAATTCGTTCATTACAAAGTTTTTTTTTTTCTTTTATCATAATAAATAATGTTGATTAATTAGCAAGTCAAAATCACTGAGGATAATCAATGTAGAATATATCACTGTCACAGGAACTGTTGAATATTTCATTTACACCAGGAGCATTTTAATTACAAAAGTCCTAACATATTAATTGGGACTTCGGAAGTAACATAACACTAGAAAGCGAGGATCTGAAAAATAACTTTTGGATTTGCATAGATATTGAATAATGGCTGTTAGTTCTCTTCTGTTGTGTGTTGGCTTTCCTGTTCATTTTGAGGTTGATTTCTTTGGTGTTACTTATTTGTGACACTTAGTCATTTAAAATATTAGTAATAGCTTCACCTCTGCTGGTTGAGTTAAGGTTATTAAAACCGTGTTTGTCCATTGCTTTAGTTGGAGAGTTGATGCTAGAGAGTGCAATTCTCACATTTGTGCTCTTCCACAAGCCAAAAGACAACAAATGTTAATAGCATCTTTCTGTTGAATATTTTAGCTTCTCTTTGCCTTGGTTCTATTTTGTTTGGGTTTTGAGTTTGTCACTTATTATAATTCTAGTAGCAGTCATCAGTCCTTAATGTCTATTAGAAACCTCTTCCTATATAATTTTTAGTGAGTACTTCTATAATTTTGTTAGTACCAAATTTTATGATTGATTTTTGGTTTAGTTTTGGTTTAGTATTTTTTGGTTTAAGGGGAACTTTTCTATTATACGTGTCTTTTTATATGTGTTTTCTTCATATAATTGTAATTCATGAGTGATTTTTAGATTAGTTTTTATCATGTAAATCAGACATTATGCAAAGGCTTCTACTAGAACGAAAGAAACGGTTGAGCCCTTCTATGTCTAAAATGTTTCAGGGGCTAAAATAGAGGGAGGGTGTTGTAATATTTCTTAAACCAGCCGTCTCACCAGGCTCCAAAAAGCATGTCACAGTGCTTTATGAATCCGTGACACACTCATATCATCCTTTATGAAGCTGGCAACCGGCTTCCTAACACACATGCCCATCAGAGCCAATACCATCAGAAGGATGTGGGGCAGAGATGAAATTGGGCTATTTAACTCCCTGTACCGTAACATGCTAATGCAGGACAATGACTCGCTCATTGCTCGCTATTATGGAATATACTGGAGGCCCAACATGAGGGCTGCGGCAGAAACAATTGCATGATACATGAAAATGCATGCTGGTCCTCTTACCAGCGTACTGACAGCGCACTGAGAGTGAGAATCCAACTTTTAGTTTCAGTTGAGGTGTTGTTGAGGAGTAAGTAGGCATCTTTTGAAGTTGGAAATGAAGATTGATGTCTTGCATTGCAGTTATTAATATATTGATGGTGCTGTCAAAAACATTACAAATAAGATTTTTTTCTGCTATATTGATACATTAGCCCAGGTAATTGATGAAAATCCTGTAAAACTCCTTAATTTTTTTCCTTACACCCTATTTGTCTGCCATCTGCTCCATTTAGAGCTCCCCTGGGGACGGTCGTGATAGGTTGAAATCACTGCTGATGAGAGTCCTGAGTGCTCACAACTCACAATCAATTTCAGTGTCTTACAGAAAACCATATTCTATACGGAACAAATATTTTTCACAATGAACATAACAAATAATTCAGCGTGAAACAGTATTTCAGTTATGATATCCTGTATTCTGCATTTATTAGAGCTATTAGACTTTCAAAGCAGATTTTCAAGTGCTGAAATGCCCATGTGTAGACGCTTGAAGCACCACAAAATACAGATTAGGCCTAAAATATGTATGCTTATGGGATGTGAGGAGCTGCGAAGAAGGAGGGGGGTGTCGTTTAATCTCTCTGTAATCATGACGGGCGTTGATGTGAAATGAACTGTGGCCACTCTCCTTGACCAGTTCCCAGTGGTCAGTGGTCCACATCCAGGAGACTAGATTGGATTTATTGCTACTGGGCCAAAGGTAACAAATACATGCAATATAAAGGCGGAGATGGATGCCATTATCGCTGGATGGATTTTGTGCCCATCATGAGGGGCAATCACATGGAATAGATTGATACTGCAAGCAATACCTTTATATTAGCCTTATATATCTTAACTGGGCAATTCACTTACGGGTAGGCAAAACAGGAAGAGCTTGCACCAGGGAATATTGACAGAAAAAATTAGATATTATAGTCAAAAATGCCTCACAGTTCTTCTTTCTTTCTTTCTTTCTTTCTTTCTTTCTTTCTTTCTTTCTTTCTTTCTTTCTTTCTGTCTGTCTGTCTGCCTGTCTGTCTATCACAGCTCTTCTCAAAAGCCATAATCAAAGAATCAGACAGGTCCGTCACAATGAGCTCCGAGTATTACGATCACTCAAAAGCCATTATCAGCAGATTCAAAAGGTACGTGTGCGACAGAACATCTAATGGATGGTTATTTTAGACCATAATGCAGCCAGAGGTTTCAGTCGGCTGAGGTGGAAATATCTTCATCTCATCAGCAGGGTCGGCCGGAGGTTTCTGGGAGTCCTCGGAGAGATGAGATGAGGTTATGAGAGGTCATGTAGAACAGCTCAGTGTGACAGCAAATCGGAGGCCACCCCTCCGGATGGAGTCACGTGAAACAAAAGGAAACAAGGAGATGAAACACAAACACAAACCTCTGTGGGCAAACTCCGCCACCTCAGTGCCTTTCCGCAATCCGCCACACCGCTGACTTATGGGCCTCATTCCATCGTAATGAATGAAGACAGAATCTGCCAAATTGGATATTCATAAAAGCCCTATAATTTGATATGCGCAGGTTATTTTTTCTTTACCCCTTTTAGAATTTCTTGGCTGTGTAAGGCTTTCTTTATTGTAATATTTTATTAGGAAAATAAAGAAAGCCTACATATATATTTTAAAGTGTTTGGTAATAGATTTTTAATGTTCATTTGTCTATGCCCTGAAGGCTTGGATCTTTGACATTTGAAATAATTGTTGTTCGAAGGATCATCACCAGGGGAGGGTTGTGAATAGTGTAGGGACGATTTGAGTAAATGACTGTGTCAGCCTGTTTATTTGTAACATGATTGCCTCAGGCACGGCCGCAGGACAGCTATTAGAGGGTCTGGCCATAAAGAGATAGAAAGGAAAGCCCAGCTATCACCCAAAAGTTAGCACTTAATGTGACAACTTATCAGACAAAAGCTCCCCACAGAGAATGTGAAAATGAGGGAAAGAGAGGGAGAGAAAGGGAGGGAGGAAGAGATCATCACCCACAGAAAGAATTACCCAGTAATAATAATGCTAATAATAATGAGAAGAAGAAGGAAAAGATGATGAAGAAGGAGAAGAAACTGTGTTATAATCACAATCCTAAGTGACAGAGTGTCAGAGATCACATGTCTATTCAGATTTACAAGCGCTGCCCCATATGTTTAAGCATATTGCAGAAAGCTGGCCAATCCATGTTGGCCTGGGGGCAGGCAGGGAGCAGAGGACATCCAGCCCTCTATTTAATTAGATGACTCTAATACCTCTAGCCTGTGGCAAGCCCCAAAGTCTAAGTGGAGGGTTTACAACAATCTGTAAGGGCTGCTAAATAAATGCTGCGGGTCCCAATGGGTTTGAGATCATGATAGGCTGTATGTCACTCCAAGATGTAAACACAACAGGAGGAGAGAGAGAGAGAGGGAGAGAGAGAGAGAGAGAGAGAGAGAGAGAGAGAGAGAGAGAGAGAGAGAGAGAGAGAGATGGGAGTGTTTTATATGTGTTTAAAGACAGCTATCAAATTACCACTATCTTCCTCCATTTTAAGGCTGTGCTCACACTCTTTTCTCCTGTAACAGCAGTAACAGAGAGAGTAAGAGCTCAAAGGGCACAAAGAGCATTACATCATTGTTGATGCTATAAAGCTATCTCACTAGTGTTAGCTTGCTAACCTGAAGTAACAAAGGGGCTACCGTTGTTGGAAATAAAAAAGAGAAAATAGTGATTCCTCTGCTTGCATTTAAAGAAGAGGATGAGGAGCCCATTTGGAAACAAAGGATGTCGCTAAATTAATGTTACTCACTGAGGAAGCTTACTTCCCTCCAGCTAGGCGCTAATTTTTATCTCTGTCTGACACTGACGTAATGCGCGACGCGGCTAAAGTTGAGACACGTTCACCTCGGAGCGCCCAGGGGAGCTCCCCAAAATGTGCTGCATCTAAAGCACAACAGCGAGCACACAGCCTTAGAGAGCCGTCCTGTAGCACTGCAGGTCTCCACGACGACTCTGGCCCGGCAGAAGAATGCTTGTAATCTCCTCTGGCAGGGACGGATCCCGTGGCTCGGGCCGGCTGTGGAGTGGACAGTCCTATTGTTGGTTAAACCTCAAAGGAAAGGAGGGAGATAGGAGGGCAGGCAGGAGGCGGAAAGAAAAAGACTGGAAGGCATAGGGCTTTGGAGGGAGTGAAGGGATAGATGGATTAACAGTATGTATTGGAGTTGAGGTTAGGGAGCAGGTAGCATCTTCCTGTAATCCTGCTCATAAAAATCACCTTTTCCCTGCTATAATCCTGGAAATACCATTGACATCCTGGTAACAACTTCAATAATATTCAATAAATGGCTTTTCCTTCTTCACAGCATTTATTTTATAAGAAAATAAGTTACTTTTTTTGAAAAGTTGAATATCTATTTATGAAAATATTCATTATACAGTTAGATATGAAAAGGATGTGAGTCTCCTCTCTGTCGCATCCCTGTGGATGGTGGGAGGGAGAGGAAGAGTTTCTGTACAGAGAGAGAGGGTGCTGTGTGTGTGTGAGAGAGAGAGAGAGCGAGAGAGAGAGAGTGTGTGAGTGTGTGTGTTTAGGGGGGTAGAGGAGGATGGATCAAGGTTTTTGGAGATTATGCTAAATCAGGGCCAGTTAGAAAAGGGGGTGGAGTAGGAGGCCAGACAAAGACTGAAGAGGATGCTGCCACTGGCATTTAAATGGGCAAGAGGGTGAGGGATTGAGAAAAGCAGACACCAGACCAGGAGCAAAAAAAAAAACAAAAAACAAGAGAGAGAGAGAGAAAGCATAGAGTTTCTCCGCCGTGGCAGACACTTTTTTCTGGCTCCTCAAACAGATGCTGGGGCAGATGGTGGTGAATTAACAGAAGATGGGAGAAGAAGAAATGAGAAAGCCTAAAACGGGCCCATGGAGGGCAGACATTAAAATATTGTGTGTGTTTGTGTGTGTAAATGTACGTGTGTGTGCATGTGTGTGTCTGTGTGTGTGTGTGTGTGTGTGTGTGTGTGTGTGTGTGTGCGCACGCATGGGTGTATGCATGTGTGGGTGTCTATGTGTGTGTGTATGTGAGTGCTTGGGTCCAGGGGAGAGGCTGTTAAACAGTAGCTCAGCTGGGAGGACTAAAGAGGATGGGTGGAGGATTCCCACTCAGAGATAGAGCTCACGATAATAATCACAGGCGTGAAATTACAATGCTGATATTTGTGGCACCCTAGGGTGTGGTGTGGTGGGGCTACCGGAGCTCGGAGGGCCCACATATCACCAGAGGCCCGCGCTGGCTGACGGTCATCAATGATCAGAAGAGCGGTCCCCTGCCCGCATCTCTGCCCACTGTAAACCCAAATCATTCAGCCAGAGTCTCACTGTGGGAGAGTTTCACCTGTGGTGTCTGCTGACAAATACCAGGAAAATATAACAGTTCAGGGTTAGTGAGGTTAACATGGTGCCTTGTACCCTAAATACCAGAGGTGGATAGTATTTTAATTAAATGTATTTGAAATGTATATTTGATTACGTTTGTGTTTCTTTCAAATTTGTATTTGCTACAGCTAAACAAAATAAGATGTAATTTGTACCAAGATACTTTTGGAACAGTATTTTTGTATATCAAAATAGTGAAATTATGGTATTTATAAGAGATCAGATTTCCATAAAATAAAATAGGCATTGTCGAATTCAGATGTGGCACACTTTATTTTGGCTATGGCACAGTGAGTGCATTTACATGCATATTAATATTCTGTTTATATTTGAGATATTCAAATATTAGGTTTATGAGTTGTCGTATGTAAACACCATATCCCATTTACAGTAACCAGGATAAGCCAAAATCCTGAATAAGAAAAACCTGAATGTGCTAGCTGGGATATGCTGATATTAACCAGTATATTCTGGCATTTAACACCATCCCATTTATTGTTGGGTTTGGCGAACAGCGCTGTTTCCATGGAGTCACAAGCATCAAATAATGTGCCATTAATGAACACAGCAGGAAAACTTTAGAACTTTAGACTATCTCCATGAATACAGGTATATAACTGATCATTCCATGTAAACAACTAAGACCTTAGCCGGGATAAGGCTATTTGGAATATTAATGAGCATGTTAACACACTCAGTAATGGACACCTTGTCAAGCCAAGTCACTGACCAACTCATGTGTCACATGACCCATCCTGATGGATGTGGCAGCACCGATGCCCCACAAATCTGCACTGCAATAAACCTCTGAAACAAGCCTGTCTGCCAGCCTATAAGGTAACAAAACTGTAAATATTACAGCAAGTAGTGTTTCAAGTACTGTGCATTAGGGTCAAACCAACTGAGCATTATAAAAGAGGTTGGTGAAAATAATGACCTAGCTGGTGCTAGCTGGAGGCTTTATCTGCCTAGCTAGCTAGCATGTTTAGCCACATGATTTGGATTAGTCATTAACCATTCGTAGCTTCTTCAGCAAAAGTTCATGCCACTTAAACAAAAACTAACCACATCCCAAGCACAAGTAGACATTAGTTAATTAGTTAAAGGTAGTTAACTTAATGGTTAAGTTAATCATTAGTGCCATCGCCTGTATTGTTTTGTTCCTCATTGATAATCTAAACTTTACTGCTCTTACATAACAAACTAATTTATTATTGAAGCAATAAATAACAAATGTATTGTGCATAGCAATGCCTCTTACCTGTTGTAAAATCACTTTGAGGCAAGGCCATGAATGGCTTATTGCATTTATTAAACAGCAGTAACACACCATGGTAGTAAAAACAGAATTAAAATGTTAAATCTTTTATTTTTAATCAACACTACTTCAAAAATAATAATGATAATAATTAAATGTTATATGTGCCAAGCAGTATACCCTTGTTCTTGCTAATCAGCGTGGTTGTTAAGCGACACACAAGTACAGGTATGATTTTTAATTAGCACAATAATATTTAAATTATGCGATCAAAGGTGTGCATTTATCATGTAGAAATATATGTTTTAAAAGAATTGCTTAAATATTCACTAAGAGGAAGCCATTATAGTAATATATATAAAGAGAAATCTTACATCAGTCATATTCCCATATAAAATGTTGTTTTGTAAGTTAAAGAAAATGTCAAAGTTGAAAGGATGCTAAAATTTACAGTTTGTTCATTGTATTTCTTGTATTTTCAAAATACAAGGTATGTATATTAAATAAATGCATGTCTTGACACCAGTATTTTGAAATTCATTTTGATACATTTGATGAGCAACTGTTAATAACTGTAATTTGTAACAATATGCATGTTGATGTATTTTTTCTGCTCTCTGATAATTACAAAGGATTATTTATAACACTGAGCAAATAACACTTTACAGCACTACAGCATATTCTTCCTGTTAACACTGGAAGCAGAGGGAGAAAGGTGGTTGGATGTACTTGACATGAATATCCCCAGCCATGAGCCAACTTTTGACAAGATATGACACCACATTTTCTCCCATCCACTCAGGGAAGAGGAAAAAAGAAGCTCATTTTCATGTCCATCATCTCCTGCTCTTGCCACTGCCTCTGTGAAGGCCTGCCCCCCCCTCCTCCATTCCCGGGGTGAAAGTGAAAAGTAGATGTGTTGTCAGGGTAAAACTGATAATGGCAGTGGGACACAGACTGATCCCAATTGCCCTGCTTTCAGCCCCTGCCACCCCCACGTTCCCCGGCACTAAAGGGTCCACTGACAGATGGGACGGGGCACTGTGGGACAGAGTGCTGAGTTGGCATAAAAAGCCCACCAAATAGGCCTTTTTCTTGGCACTGGCGCCCTTCACAAATAGTTTACTGTTGGGATCATTGTTACTGTTGTCGTTTTGCCCTGCATTCATCATGTGGAAGGACACTTTGAACCTTCCACAACCTTTCAAAAGTTCAAAGATAGAAAAAAAAACACACAAACCTTATTTTATTCATTTACCTTTTTCCAGAATTGCAGTTTTAGATTTTTTTCTTAATTGAAACTTTTCGTAAAAGTTGATATATTCAGTAAGGTGATATAACTTGGCACGAGTTCCATTTGAGGTTGAGGTTGCATTGCTCATAAATTTATGTTGATAGTTCATGGCCTTTGAAATGACTCCCTTTAGTTTCTCCATGCTTTTATCATGCCGTCTGATTACAGCCTCTTATCAGTTTTGGGGTGCATTCAAAACTACATTCCAAAGTTTCAGTGAGTCTGGGAGCGATGCCATTTGGGCACAGTACCTCTGCCCTGCTGTGTTTATATTCTGCCATTTGTGAGGACCTGAATGGCTACAATGCACTGTGGTTATCACTTCGCAGGCCCATTTCATTCAGATAATCTTCACCTCTCAGCAGAGGGAGAGATAGCTCAAGGGATCTATCAGCAGAAAGGAGCGAAAAGTGAAGGTCATTATAATGTCATCACAAGTTATCCTGCTGACCCCAAAGTCCCAGAGATTGTATATTGTCCTCCAGAGAGTAGATATGGGACATGAAAGAAAGAGAAACGGAGAGAGAGAGAGAGAGAGAGAGAGAGAGAGAGAGAGAGAGAGAGAGAGAGAGAGAGAGAGAATGTTGACAGACAGGAGCTGAGAGAAAAAAAAAACCTTGATAATAACAATAACATATTACAATAACATATTTAGGCAGGAGAATGTTGCATAGAAACAGGTAATGTATAAGCTGCCTGTTAGATTTATACCGGAGAGAATAGTCTGGTAAAGATGCACTTTATCTTAAGACATGAAAACAGCCCTTCTGCGCTGGCACAATCCCAGCAGGGACTGGTGCGAAATTGCTGTTTTTACATTTCTGTATCATTCTTCCCATAAGGAATATGGATAACAAATGAAATATTCAGCCCCATTGTCTGATTTATTCCTTTTATTATCCACAAATATCAGCCCGGCAGTCAAAGGATGCCTCGCCTCATTCAGGGGGCTCTACTCACTTGGGACCTGACAGCCTATCAACTCTCCTCGCATAAACAGGTCAGGATCGTGTGAGCGCTCCAATATGTTATACTTTAAGGTTTTCACCATGCAGAATCTCTAAATAGAAATCGAAAAAAAGTGAAGAAATAATTCCCTTAAGGTATTGTTGCGGGGCCCTTTTCCCTCTGAGATGAGAACGCTGCGCGCACATCGCTTGAAATACGAAATCAAATAAACAACATTAAATCCACATAACAACGGCAGACATTTAAATAATGGTTGCTGTTTCTTTTTTCCCTGACAAATAACACTCTCGTCGCTAACACATCCCTCCAGCATGTGATTTCTAGTCATTGGGTTGTGATGAAAGGATGATACTGCTGTTAAAGGAGCGCCTGTTTTGTCCTGCATGTGCTGTTTGCAAAGCAGGAGAGACAGATGCCCAGTTATGGCGGCGTCGTAACACAATGAGCCTCATCAGCTATTAGTAATTGACCATTAATGAACTCCCTATGACGGCCCACTGAGGAATATACACAAGGGCCCCGGGGACCGCAGGGCAGCGGGGGAAAGGGCCTCATGGCATTAACATACTCCCAAGGCTACAAGAGGCTTTTAAATGGCCAATCAATAAACAGCATTAGTTCATCATGCCCTCTGAGGGACCCTGGAGATGTCTGTTGTGTGATGAGAGGCAAGACAAAACAGGGAAAAGTGCGCAGTCAAGAGTCCTATTCAGTCCTATTGCTCGGAAACTAAACACAAGCTACGGTTGTTGTGCCCAAGGTTGTGCTGCCCAAGTGCAACACTTTCTTAGGGTCATTTGAATAAATATTCCAAGGTTAAGCATCAAAGAGAAAGTGCTATATATCAATATTGTGTTTTATGGCCCTCAAAAAAAAAAAAGATACATTTATGCCCATACCTCTCACCTGTGCTGCCCACTTGCCGGGGGCCTTTGGTACGTTGTGAAAGCAAGACAACATCAACATTTTAACTGCTTCCGTAAAACCAGGACAAGGGCATCACAAATATCATGTGACATTTACTGTACATATCCCATTAGATAGCTCTGAATAAAGGTAGAGCCGCACTGTGCCGAGCGGTTTTATTCTTAATTTTCTCATTTGTGTTATATGGCACTATGAAATGGATATCATTACATAGAATAGCACTACCATACAAATACCATGCTGTGTCCTTGAAGGCGGCATAATAAATGGTTCATCACTGGCAACCAAATGGCAAGACAAATTTATGGCTACTGATCTCTCTCATCATCACAGCAAAGTACTCAGTAAAATTTCATTGTAACTTCCAGGGAAATAAATAAATTTGCCCCCTGACCTTGAGGAAAAATCCCCCCCCCTCACACCCAGCTGAGATGATGGACCCGTCTGCTTCCATCACTCTCGCCCCTCTCTCTCTCTCTTCCTCCCTTTCAATCTCCCCCTCCATCCATCTCACCTTCTTTCGTACTATGTGTCCATACATACATAGTAGGCTAAAGATAGGTATCCCACCTTCACTCGCTCCACGCCCCCACCCCCCGAGATTCACGTAGCATCTCTCTGTCTCCTCCGCTGTCTCTATCGAGACCTCAGCCCCCTGTGGAGCAGAGATAGACAGACAGAAGAGAGAGAGAGAGAGCACAGAAAATGGGAGATATGGAGGGTGGGAAAGAGGGGGAGAGGGAGAGAGCAGAAATGGGAGCTTTGGCACAAGAGAGTCTAAGTGTGAGGGGTGGAGGCAGGAGTGGGCGAGAAATGACAGGAGAGGAATATGCAGCAAGTCTCTGTTTAAATCAAGATAAAAGACAGAAATGGAAAATAATAGAGGGAACAAACCCCTGGACGCTGGCTCTCTCTAATGGAAACACATGGCTGAGGGCTGAGGTGTTGTCAGCAGTCTGCCTGCGCACACTGACATTCCTGCCTGATAATCTGGCCTGCCATAAAATTAGAATAGCAAATACCCCACTGACAGAGATGCATGTCCCCCCTCTCTTGTGCCACCATAAAAAACTCCTGCCGGTGACTCTGAACGCCACAAACTTCAATTTAAATTTACAGCGCCGCGAAAGGAGAAGTGATATGCATTCAAAAATTTTAATAACCTATTAAGTTATGACTTCAATTTCATTTTATGAATATTTTCCTTGGGGAGCGCTGCCATCACCAGAGAAAGACAGAAATTTAAAAAAGATAAATAGTGCCATTAATCTACAACATTTCCCTTCCATTATTCTTGAAAATGAGAAGTTATTTTTGCTCAGATCTTGATATAATTAGCTCCTTATACTTGACTCACAAGCCAGAAAATGACCATGTTCGGAAATTTGAAATCTGTCATTTGGTTGAGTATAAAATCATCATTTGTCTTAATATATTGTCTATCTGACAAGCCGCAGTATTTGAAGTTGATTAGGTTTCAGTAGCATTATTAATAACAACTACGGATCAGAGGGAGGTAAGTCCTCTCTGTCTGAGAGAGACACACTCTTTGAAATACAGCTGTTGCAGAGAAGGTCATTAAGTCTGCTTTGTTTTGACAGAATTAGATTACTGTACTATAAATGCTCATAGATCAATTATAACTGAACAGTGTGCCTTACTGCATAAACTGGTTTTAAGTCACAAAACTATTAAACAACTCATCACAACTCCACTTTGTAGAGGGTGAATGTGGGAGTGCAGCAGGGTATAATAGCTTTAATCTGTCTGTTGTTTGTCTCATGGGCATTAAACACCATCTTGATATGAGCGAGACTACAGTGCACACAGGAGGGGGTCCTCATAATATTTAATAGGTCATCAAAGGGAATGGGGGGTAGACTGCTGACATTTGCCTGGATAGTTAGGAGAAACCCCAGGAGTTGTCATATGACTCATTACCAGAACACAGTCGACTTGGTCGCATCATTGTTCAAAGAGACTGTCTGGCAGAAATATCATAATCCAAGAGATATAACTATTCAAGTCACAATGGCCCCATTAACTAGCATGTGATTTTGGTTCTTGTTTCCGTCCTGAAAATAGAGACTAATCAGTTAATAAAATATATTACTGCTACTGTGAATGAAATAGTGGCAGCCAATACCATGAAAAACAAAGTATTCTGTGTTTTTTAAATCAGAATACAGTGGCCAGGGAGCTGAACATAGAAGAGCTAAGTCTATTTCTCAGAGATAGATATAGATAGATAGTATTTTGGCTCTTTCACTCTTAGTGCAACACTCCCTCAAGCATCTAAACACCTGCCTTGCCACTTCCTCGCCCATTACCTCTGGTCAAAGATTAAAAACTGCAGCCCTCCAACACAAAAGAGGTGATGGGACATCATTTGGAGCTGTACCATTTTCCATGAAGACAAAATGAAATAGGGAGACTGGGCCAGCTGCTGACCTCCTCGGGCCTGCAGGACAGCGGGTGTCAAAGGAGGACGGTGGTGCTGAAAAGTCAGCGTGAATCTGTACCATAACATGGGTCACATCAGGTTTCTGGCCTCAGATTATGACCTTAAAAAATAAATTGGGATTCTTAAGTAGTCAAGTCAAGTTAACTTTTGTTAAATTTGTTTAGCCTTTAATCACAGTTACAGTCTCATAGAGCTTCACAATGCCCACATTATGCAACAATAAATGAAAATGAAAATGACGCCCCCCCCAACCTTTAACGCCCTAAATCTTGAAAAATCACCTTAAAAATCACCCATCAACTCAGAAAGTTTGTCCTTGTAAAAAGGCAAACACAACAGAGGCATTTCAAAGGAGAATTCAGCTGTCACATTCCAGACCCCTCAAACTTTGGACAACCCCCATAGCCCTCCACAAAACAACACTACAGCGCTTACATGCCCCTCACACATTGATTCCCCTCCCGAGGGCCCAAACCAATTTCTCTTGTTTTCAGACACTCTCCCTGCCTGAACCTGCAGTGGCCATCAAAGACATTCATCCATCCGCCCAAGATGACTATGACTGATCTAGCCACCAAACGATCAATTTGTATCCCTCTCGCTCTCTCTCTCTTTCTCTCTCTCTCCTTCTTTCCTCGTGTCTCTTTCCTTCTCTCGTTCCCCCCCCTCTCTTTCTCTGTCTTTGTCCCCTTCACTTCATTCTCTTGCTATTTTGTTGATGTGCAGAATATGATGAAAGAGTGAGAGTGCAGATCGCTTTGACACCGTGGCATGCGAGAGTAACAATGCAATCAGTATTTGACCTTGGAGAACAGCTAATTTATATGTTCATCTATCTATATTTTTGACACATGTAACTTTTCATTTCAGAGAAAGCCTACAGATCATTCATCCAGACGTACAGTAATAATTCTTTACCAAGAGCATTTGATTCTGTGCAGGCTATTTGATCTTTGACATGTTGAGCCGTTAGCTTACGGGATCTCCAGACAGAATTATCAAGAGACAGCTGACATAATTTAATAATAAATCAAAGAGGGCACCCTCAAAACTACACTGTAAGTTAATTCAAAGGGGTTTCAGTATGCCTGATTTGTTGAGTGGTGTATGCCTCTCCATCATTCATTAAGCTGTAATTGGATGTGATGCTCATCCAGGAATGTAGCAACCTCAGATTCCTCCAAGGCATGCATGGTGATGATGATAGTGTTAGAAAGAGTTGTTAATCCATCTTGTAATTGCACGGAGCAGACGGTAGGGTCGGTCATGTCCGCGAAAAGGCTACAGAGAAACA
Source organism: Centroberyx gerrardi (assembly GCF_048128805.1). Classification (NCBI taxonomy): domain Eukaryota; kingdom Metazoa; phylum Chordata; class Actinopteri; order Beryciformes; family Berycidae; genus Centroberyx; species Centroberyx gerrardi. The sequence goes on from NC_136011.1 coordinate 16,006,816, forward strand.
TTAGTCAAAAGACACAAACAAAAGGAGGGACTCTGTGTTCGGGTGCATCTGCGTGTGTGTGGCGACACTGTTTGTGTGTACAGCGGTAGAGCGTGTGTCTGTGTATGTGCATGGTGTTTATGTATATGTGTGTTTGCTTATGCGCGCATTAATGTGCTAATGGTGTTTTTGTGTACATGTGGCGATGATGGTAGCTGCGTGCATGCGCATGTTTGCCTGCCTGTGTGTGCATGTGCAAGTGTGTGGTGATCATGTTTGTGTATATTTCTGATAGTGGTCGTTTGTCTGTATGTGCATGGTGTATTGTTTTGTATATGTGTTTGTGTGTGTATGCGTTTGTGCTGATGGTGTTTGTGTGTATGCGGGGTGGCGGGCGGTGGGGGGTGGGGGGGGCTGGGTTCCTGTTCCTTGCTATTCACAGACAATTTGTAAGGCCGGCTGTTAAAGCCAGGCCGAAGCCTGTGGAACAGCTGGAGCCCCTCCATGATTGATAAACGTGGCGGCGAGAACTTCATCTCCCCCTGAATGAAGACAAAGGCCCCACAATGCTCAGCCAGTGTGTTACGCCTGCCTGTCGTTAAGTGTGGACTGCGGACATGCCCCGGTCCTCAGCTGGGGGAGTCGAGGTGCCAAGAGGGAGGTCAGGACCCAAACTAATTACCATTTTATGACAAAACGGTTCTTTTGTCGTCGTTATATAATTGATTTACCTTTCAGGGGGAGATCATTATGAAGTGGCTTTGGAAGGGCAGGATTAAAACGGGGTAAAACGGGATCGGCTTCAGTCACGCATGTGCTCACATAAATATAAAGGTGGGCACAGGCATATATGTCTATAAATATAAATACAGTAGTCAGAAAGCACCAAAAGAGGATGCATAATAATAACACACATAAACGTTTTAGAGTCCTGAAAATTTGATTTATGTCATATAGTTATGTTTTAAAATGATTTTGTCTCACATTATCAGTTATAAAAGAAAGGCATAACAATATTAATACTTGTGAATAAAATCATGGCGAGAACTGAGAACTGAGATTAATTAATGCTGAGATGGCACAAATCATTGCTGAGGACCCACTGACCCCAGAAGAGGAACTATGCAGCTATGTGCATCCACCATGAAAATGACAGTCAAATCAGCTTCAATTGTGCATGATTAAAAACACATCATCATGTTGTATTGATCATGGCACATATCATTATATTTACCAGAGGTGGATTTGACAGAGACATGTTGAGAGGTCCAGTGCTTCAGTGTCATAAACTTTTGCTTAGTTTGTGACCCACGTAGGAGCAGGTCATTGAATCAGAATAGGACCAACTCTATCAAGGTCACTGTTGAGTGATAATCATTTCTGTTTGGCAATGACGAATCCCACCCAGGTCTGCTCACACGTTGACTACAGTGTCGTCCTGGAAATATTTTTCAACTCTTAAAGGATAATGCTGGTGTTTTTTAATGCATTGCTTACCGTCAACAAATCCTATGAAAATAACAAAATCAACAATGCGTTTGCTCTACTCCTGTTACTTTCTGACATCCCACGTACCGTTTTAAGCCATCAACCCGGAAGTCATTGGCTCCAATTGTAAGCTAAAAACCTTGAAATACAGCTCACAAAGACATAGTTTCAATTTTAAAAATCGCTAACTGTTACCACGAAAAGTCAGACTGTTGTAGTTATTACCAAATCAAATTCAAATGGGAACAAATTCTTCATTACGCCGGGGACTATTTTCGGTGCTGCGGAACTACTTTCCTGAGATCGCAAACGTGTTTACAGCCGGCTTATTAAGTTGTTTGAGGAAAAAGTCGGCTGGCCCGGTGCATCGCGATGATGAAACATGTTGCCCAGAGCAACGGCATGGCTCTTTGACGTGTTTTTAACCGTTTTTTTTAATACAATGGAGTTCTATGGCTGCTGGGACATGGCTGCATTGGGCACCGGCTACATGGACGAGACTTGTTGGCAAAACAAAATCATTGCTGATTTTGTTATTTTCATAGGATTTGTTGACGGTAAGCAATGCATTAAAAAACACCAGCCTTATCCTTTAAGACATGACGTAATCGCATGTGGATTTTCCATTTTTATTCTTTTTTCCTGTCTAGGAATGTTTAATTTGTAACACGTCTCCACTACTCCTGCACAGTGTTTATTGTTGTTTTAGAAAGGCCTAAGTCATACATCAATTGAATACATTGTTTGCTTTTGTGTATATCCCCCTAGTTGCAAGCATTTCCTTCTCTGTGAAAACAAATGATGTTTTGCAAACGCGCTCCCAACTTTCTTTGTTTGACTCAGAGAGCAATGTAGTCTGGGTACATCCATCCTTGACCTATTTAATGGCTGGGTTCTGTTGAGGACCCGCCGCACAAATTGAAAAGTTTTCAGTCGCTAAGTGAAATGTATGGCTCTGCCTCCAGTCCAGAAAAATTGGGGATTGTTCTATTTTAATTCCAAACTCAATTTCAGACATCCTCCCCACTGCGACAAAGTGGATTTCAGGCCCATCCATTGCGGCGTGCTTGTCGAGATTTCAGCTGCCAGGACACACGATGAATGAGTGAATATTGATGAACACAAAAGATGCACCAGGGCCATTTTTTTCCTGTTATTGTTGGTGTGGAGGTGGGGAAAAGAGGAGAGAGGAGGCGCCCCTTGGATCCCCTGGGAGTGAGGAACCCCTCTCCATATTCAGAATATTCCCTGTGAAGTTCAGAAAGAGATATCAATCTCACTTTGAGGCTCTGGGCCTTCATTTGTTTGTGAGAGATGCGGAGCGCTGCTCAGATGACTGTGCCAATTCTTCAAATCCCACTTACAGTAGACGTTCACACAAACACGCTCGCACACTCACGCATGCACGCTGTCACGCACGCACACACACACATACACACACACACAGCGGAGCATCTGGTGTCCTAGGCATCAGTGTCTTCAGGAGCGGGGTCTGCACTGTGGCACTCCAAGGTCTTGATTGAGGAAGCACTCTCAGCTCTGTCGCCAGCTGAGAGTTAAGAATAAAAAATACACCATGGCTGTTTGAGCAGAAGCAACAGAGGTGTATATTGGATAAATAGGTTAGTTTTTCTATGTCACATTCTTTGGAAAAAAAAAGTGTGCGTATATGTGTGTTTGTTACAGGAAGAGGTGGTAGGCTATTGTATAGATTCATTTCATACTGCTAAACTAAACATTGTTTGTAATTAAATAAGGGTCAGCAGTCCATTCACCTTTAAGTATATTCATTCTTTATTTTAGACAGAGGGAAGGTAGAGATGGAGACAGAAGAAGAAACACAGGAGAGAAAGTTCTGGCAGGATTTGATCTCAGATCAACAGGAATTGAGCATTCAACTATGTCTGGGCACAGTATTTTCTATATTGACATGACAATACTCACAATGAATTATACCAATCTATTTGTAGATGTTGGGACAGTATGTAAAATTTCTATTTATAAGATATAGAAAAAATAACCATATTATTGATATTTTCACACCTCTTGCTCAGATTTCAGTCTATCAACAAACTAAATGTAACACTTTCTCTAAAATATGTCAATTGTCCTTTATACATGAAACATGGACTAAAACCAGCATGAATTTCAGCATCATCATCATCAATTTTGAAGTTATAATGTCTTTAAATTCTTCATCTCTTTCTGTGTCGGTCGTGTATCTCTCCGTGCGCTGCTGATGAAATCTACAAAGTCAATCCCTTATTTGAAACTCCGGGCTGATAATCGAGATCAGAGGTAAGAGAGCAATTTGAGGGAAACACATGTTAGATTGCCACAGTGGAACATTACACTGGTGCTCCGCATGTAGATGTAAGGTTCTTAGCCACTGACAGTACAGCAAGCAGGGCCAATAATGACTCTAAGAAGTGAAATAATTACACGCATCCCCACAAACACAGCCATTCCTCACCTCAATGAACACCCCCCCCTCTCTCATGGTGTGCTTGATGCGTCCTCATCTAGCCCACTGCAACAAACACACCCTCATTGTTACCAACCACTGTGCGTCTCCTGCCTCTGACATTTTAAGAAGGCAGTAGTTGATTGTTTGCATTTTTTTTTTGTTTCCAATATTCCTCAACCATTTCCTGTTATTTCCTCAAAATCTCTCTCTCTCTCCCTCTCTCTCTCTCTCTCTCTCTCTCTATTTGCGCTGTCTGTTACCCTCTCTCCTGAAGATAGTAGTGTGTCAGGCGTCCAACCTGGCTGTGGTTTGGTTTTAGCAAGGCAATGGGCCGTGCAGGCCTTTTTTCCCACAGTGGGCTTCTAAGTGGAGTCTTTGCCCTCACATGCGTTCTGTTGGGCCTGCTTTACCCACACTATTGATTGCAGGTGATGTTCTGGACTCAGTCCAGCTGACCTCGGAGGGGAGTAAGATACATCATTGTCTGAAAAGGAACCTCTGGAGACCAGACAGCAGCAGCACACAAGTCAAGCAGTCTGGATTTCTCCGACAACTACATCTGTCCACAAACACTTTGGACACAGGCATGTAGGCTACTTAGCATAGATCCAAAACATAATTTCAGTCATTAAACAGAATATAGACACTCCATAGACAAATCTTCATGCTTCAGCTGCTGTGTTTTTTGAACGGCCATCCATGCACTACATATTCTTCAGCTCCTTCACCTTTTCCGTCTGCCTGCTAATTAGAAATCTTAATATGCAATCATGTTAACATTGGGCCTAATTTGTGCACCATGCATCTTTGTTTCTTACACACCTCACAGCAATTGATGGATATCCAATGAGACGCAGACTCCCTGCCAAAGGGAGTAGCTCTGCGGCTTGCGACACATCGCTGAGGCTGGGGGGAAGTACGCCTTAAATTAATTAACATCGGACCTCTTGTAGCTGCTCACTTCTGTAAACAAACATTTTAATATGCAGTAATTAATTAAATCTGCCAGGCTCTTCTGCTCCTCCCATAGATCTTCCTTCACTCTTACTTTCCCCATCTTGTTAAAGAGTTTATTATGTGCTGTGTGAGATGAGGAGTAAATTCACAACTTTGTCTAGCGCCATCCATCTAAGCCACAGACGTATAACTGCACTCTGATGTGTAGTATTGTAATTCTAGATTCACAAAAATAAAACCATTCCTGATTTCTCATTCCTGACGATACTTGCCACCACCTAGAATCCACATTTCATATGGTGAAAGATACAAGGAGAGAATGCTACTTGACACATGTGAGGGATGGACCAATAAATCGCATATCGCACTGGTCTTACCTGCTTTAATGGCTTCTGGGCTTTTCCTGGACCTGGCCGTGAAATAACAAAAAGGTACCAGAGCCTCTTGGGCTCCCTTGAGTGACTACAATGAATAATGTTTGGTCTGACAGATAGTGCTATTTTTTGATATTCATGATACTGTACTTGTCCTATATAAGTGTGTGTGTCCTATATCATGGCGCCATATGATATTTCCATATGGCAAATTCTATTTTCCCCTTTTTAATCTAGCTAAACTGTTAAATTCAAGTAATGTGTAGATCCAGTAATAGTTTAAGATGATGTAAATCATTCATGCTCAAACAGTTGGATTGACTAGAAAACTGTAAGTATGTTGGCTCAAAACAATGCTAATACCAGCGGGCAAACATCCATTCATTGAGTGGAATCTGTAGGCCCAGTACATCAGAATACCAATGTGCCAAATATCTATGGATTAAGTTTTTTATTTTTTTTTTGGCAAGATTTCTCTTTCAAGATAAATTATTTCAAACACTTCAATAAATCCCTCAAATTATCTACAGTCGATAGTTTTGCATTTATCAGAGATGGAAAAAATTTCGAAAAGATTGCAAGAGTTTATGGAAATCCACATCAGCAGGGAATGGATGGGGACTCAAGGGGCATCACTGCACAGGTAAGCTGCTTTTGGAGGGTTCATGTAAATCCTAAAGTCCAAAAGTCAATTACTGGGGCATCTCAAGCGTGTGTTACTGAAAGACTCTGATGTTTTATTGAAGAGAGGCTTTAATTCATCAGGCTTCTCAGCTCCCTTTCATGCAGCCTGGAGAGGGAGAGCAAGGCACCTCCTTCAGATGGCCAGTGTCATATATCACACACACACACACACACACACACACACACACACATACACACACACATACACAAACACAGAGAGAGAGAGAGAGAGAGAGCACACACACTAATGCCCAAAAACAACTCTCAGGTGGTCTGCTTCACTCCACTGACCAGACCATTACCCCCCTACACACACACACACACACACACACACACACACACACACAAAACCTTCTCAATGCAGACCACACAGACTAAACAAGAAATTCTAACTCAGCCATACAATGTCTTGTGCTCTTTCCATGCGTTGGCAGTACAATTATCAGCAGATCAAATAAGCCTATGACAAATTTTAATTAAAAAAACAGTTCCTTACTGTTCCAACCTACATTTTGACGGTCACCTTACTTGCTGCGTTACTTGCTCTGAAGGACGGCTATAATTAACAATAACATTTACCACATTTTTTCCTCTGAAAGAGAAAACACATGGCTGGAGATTGGAGAGAGGGACTTCCTCTTGATGTCGGCTATTGTCCCACCGCTGGGCAGCTCCAAGGTAGCGTCCAGCAGAACAAGCTCATTACCTCACAGCAGGGTTGATAAAACAGCCATTCATTAGAATTGCTAAAGGAATAGGTATATCCCAGCCTGGCTGACTTCATCCTGTCTCTTCTGGACTTTGATGAGGGACACTTTGTTAGGAGTGGACACACGTTTTTGGGCCTGTACGGAGGCCTATAGGTGTTTCACAGGTGGGACTTAACTGTATGTACTGTTATTCCTATCCTGTTGAGCAGAGTCTGTCTCAGTGCTTTACTTACATACAACACACAATATTAACCACAGACTATGCAACCAAATACTACACTGCACTGTCTGACACGGACACATCTGAACAGAATGCGTCCTCTCTCTCTAATGTCTCCACAGCTGGAATTAAGGCTCATCATGGCAGCATTGCCCAGAGTGAGGCAAACAGACAGCTTATTTTTCCACTGTGATTAGCCAAACTGTGCTGCTCATATACAAATGGAAATGGGATGTGCATGAGTGTCCCTCTCTTTTCTCTCTCTTCTCTCTCCCTCTCTTTCTCTCTCTCTCTCTCTCTCTCCCATCTGTCAAGACAATAGATTTTAATCTTTAATCCATGAGCAGCCATTGAATACTAGTGAATTACAAATTACAGATGTTTTACTGTGTCTGTTTTCCGACACCCCCTGCCCGGTTCCTGTCTTCCTGTACAGGCCCTTCAGCTACCTACCATCACACTGTGAACACACAAAGGTATGCACACTCTCATACACCCACTTGACACAGACAAATGCATACAACAGAGAGCGAGAGCGAGACACACACACACACACACACAGTATACACACACTCATCCTGTGCCATCGTGGTACCATATGACACTGTCATCATTTGGTAATTAAACCCTTGCTGGCTTTAAATATGAAAAGCTGGCAAGAGTTGATGATGATGATACTGGCTGTCGCTCAGCCCAGATTTCCAACAAACCATCCAGACATCAGGCAGGAAACATATTGTTACATTGTTTTCTTAGTTTGGCCAAGCATTTCCCGCTCAGAGGAGAAACTGTGATGCAGACTATATAAATGACCATTCATATGTAGTTTAAAAAACACAATGTTGCATGTAACATTAAGAGAAAATTTGTGAAATTTGCCTGAAAGAGGCAAAACACATCTGACTTCCATGCCGGCGTACAGCGTGATAAACGACGGGCACAGCCTGGTGCTTAGAGTTACAGTGGCCTCCGAGTGTGAGGAGAGGGGGGTGGTGCCAGGCGGAGGTGGAGGGGTGGAGGTGGAGGGGTGTGTGTGGAAGGAAGGGTGAAGGAGGGAGGTTTATTTAATGTTCAGGGCATGAGCAAGTGGGACACTCTTTTTTTTAAAAAAAGGACAGGGGGTGGATGAGGCAGCGGCAGTGTGGCGCGGTTTGAAGATGAGGGGTGGAGGTGGGAGTGCGGGTTAAAACTTTGGCTATCCTGGGAGAGGAGGCAGGAAGAGAGGTTTTGCGGATACATACCTCATCATTAATCTGACCCCACCACCACCACACACACACACACACACACACACACACACACACACACACACACACACACACACACACACAGCCCTCCCTCCCTTCCAGCCCCCTGGCAATCTTGGACAGAGTAGATACCGTTGACCAGTCTAATGGACTATGCCATAAGATCCCCCTCCCTCAACACGTTCCAACCAAAATCACTCCTCTCCCTCAATTTTCAATCTGCCTCTCCTGCAGACTCCGGTCGTAACCCGTAAATGTAGTGTGTGGCTCCGAGAAGAGCTTAGGTTCCATTACTGACAGCCCACACAGCTTTATGGCCGTTTAAGCTTCTCTATTTGGGTCCCTCCCATCCGGATGTTCCTCCAGACCCCCGGTGTGCCGCCTGAGCAGAGAGGTGTGTGAGGAAAGACCACATCCAGCTGAAACTTTATGAAGATCATTAATGTGGAGACTATTGAGGCAGACGCAGCTCTCACTGTTTATTTATTCATTTATTTTTAGTAATACAGCAATAACAACAATTTTGTTACAACAACACTGTAGTTACAGGAAGGTGTGTGTGTGTGTGCACGCGCGCGTGTGTGTGTGTGTGTGTGTGTAGGTGTGTGTGTGTGTGTGTGTGCATGTTCGCCTGTTTCTGTATCTGTCTGACAGCAAGTGTAAATTAGAATAATTTAATGTGTATGCTGTTTCTTGTATGTTATGGATTATTATGGAATGGCTTACACACACACACACACACACACACACTCAACTTTTCAAGTCAAGTTTTCAAAATAAAATTGTGCTCCACTTTTTATAAAAAATAAATAATTATTTCCATGTGTGATATTAGTTCCTGTACAGCATAATGATAATAAATTAATTACTTGTGACCGATATTTTGTAATCCTAAAAAACTGGAACCCCAGAGCTCACTGTTGTAGTCCAAGAACAACACACTCAAATTAATTACTTATTTTAGCATTTACTTTGGTTTTAATACATTTAAATAGTTAATTCAAATGCATTTGTTTTTCAGTTACAGTGTTCTGTATGAGATGTGCATTAAAATTATTTCAAATGGACAATAATGTCCCCATGCCTTGGAGATCTGATGCTTTTCATAACAGACAGCACCTTTGGGTGGAAGGTAGGCTATACTTAAAAGACCTTTCAAGTAAGGAAAAGATTTTTTTTTTCTTCATCTGAATATCTCAGATAAAAAGTGTTCCATAATATCCATTACTGGTCCTTGGTCCAGTGGCAATCTTATTGCCATTTTAGAACTTCAAGCACTGTAAAGAGTGTTATAATACAAAATGTTTGTTAAATAGCCGATAGAGAAGCTATAATCTTTTAATGTTGAATTTTATAGCTTTACCACGCTCTGTCGTTCTTGTGAATATTGTAATATTGCATTTTTACTGGTTATTCATCTGTTAATGTTCCAGTTACTAAGTTTTATACTCCCCCTTACTTTTTTGTATTCCCTCACACTGTTAAACACACAGAGAAAGTTTCCTCTGTGCAGTTTATGTATCTGCCTTTTAGTGTCTACTGGCCAGTGATCTGACTGGACAAAATCTCTTCAGGAGAGGATTTTTGAGATTGCCTTTTTAGAGGCCTGAAGTCAAACCTTACCGTTTTATTCAAGGTATTGGAGGCAATAAAACAAACAAACCTTATCAAAATAACAGTTTTGATTGGACAGCTGAAAAAAAAATTGTTTAAATTAAACATTAACAATAATTAACTATTTTGAATTAACTTGAAATAGCTGTTTCATCGATATGTGCATTGTGTGTCTGTGCGCGTGCGTGCATATGTGTGTGTGTGTGTGTGTGTGTGTGTGTGTGAGAGAGAGAGAGAGAGAGAGAGAGAGAGAGAGAGAAATTCTTAATGTAACTGTAAATTTTATTTAAATGCCAAAGTAGAGAAGTTATAAGGCTGCACACGATATCGTCATATAGCTAAATTGTAGCTAAATTAAACTGAATTGAATGAATCATGATTATCGATTGTTGCTGTCACCGCTCGTGTTTATTAGGGACATTTTTTTAATCTAAACTTCGTGGCGTCCGCTGCTAATTTCCATGCCTGGAATATTATCTATGATATTCCAACTCCCCAAAATTGTAATAAAAAACATTTAAAAAAAATGTCATAAATAACATTTCAGACAAACTGAGTTTAACAGTGAGCAGCCTCCATCACCTTGGCACAGTTGCACAACCACAAACGACTCTCAACTTTTCTGCATAAACTTTAGAGGAGTGTTTATAGAAGATAATAACTAAACGCTATACATTTAAACAATAAAAAATACATACCGGCGCGTACGAGCTATGCAACGCAGTCTGATGTGTAAAATGTATATCCACCAGTGCTGGAAGCTCCAGCTGTTTGCATACATCCATACTAAAATATCCTCCCTTTTTTTTTTTTTTTTTTTTTTTTTTACATCCGATAGGCAAGTTTTATTCTTCCTTTTATACAACACCTGCAACGCTCTATGTTCTTTGATTTCTATTTTTCTCCTTTATCAATTCCTAGTTCATTGGAGCAGGGTTGCTTCCCCTTTTTGTTGTCGCCTAAACCGTTTAGTTTTGGATGATCGGTCAAAGATTCTGACAACCAGCGGGGAGAAGCACGACGCCCAGCCGGGGAGGGAGCGCAGGAGGCCGGACAGATCTACTGGGCTGCATCGGGGAGACGGACCATTAGACAAGGGAGAGCCATGCCTCACAGCGCTGGTCGATCAGGTAAGGATTTCTCCCTCTGCCTCATACGAATGTCAATGTTTGTTTGCAGGTGTGTTAGTTGCACTGTGTGGGCTTGGACTATCACTGTGTGCAGGATACCTTTGTATCTTCTGCTTATCTATCTATCTAGATGTTTTTAAAATCATAATGCAGCATACTGGTGCGCTTTTCGTCGCAATTATATTTTTTGTCCAGCGATTCAAACATGTATTTATGCTCACTATATATTTTTTGTTATTGTAATGTAATAAAATGAAGATCAGGAAATGTATGTATGTATTATTATTATTATTATTATTATTATTATTATTATTATTGATAAGAGCTTAATAGTCTATTAACATCACCTTATGCTTGGGGCTTTAATTGAAAACATAGATCACATTCTAATTCACCTCTCGATTTTGGGTTTAGATGGGAAGATCAATGGAAAACAGTTGTAATGATCTAATTAATTATGGCAAAATTAAAAGCAAGTACAAAATCAATCTGTGATGGTGTCGAGGATAGAGTCAAATTGATATCCATCTGCTCCCGTTATAAAGCACATGAATAAGCAATCTAAGGACGCAGCTGATATCCTGCAGTTTGGCATAGCCTACCCATATGGCTTTGGGTGTCAGGAGACACCAAATCATAGTGGGATATTGCAAGTGACTCCTGATATAATTCTGATGCTTTGACTAATGGAACAAAACTAGGTCCAGGGGAAAAATAGGCAGGCAGTGTTTGATCTCAGAATGATATCATGCTGTAGTGCAACGTACAGAAATTAGCTTTAAAGTGTCTCAAAGAGTTTAAAGAGTTTAAGGTAAAAGTAAAAGACCTACAATATCTATGGCAGGTTAACAGTATAGCTTTACCACTGTTCACTTCGCTGTGATAGCTATTTTTTTCTGGATGTTTATAGGCGTAAATAATTATTAATAATAACAAATAATTGTCATTTTCAAAGGGCTAATACTTATCACTAAGAAAAAAAATATATCTACTATTAAAGGTAACCCATACAAACCATGCTTGTTCAGAACGAAATTTCTCCAATTTAACCCAAGTTACATGGCCTTTACATGGCCTACAGTAAAAAGCAAACTTACAACTTGCAGTGGGCTACAGTGTAGCAGTGGCTCCCAAACAGGGGTCCGGGGACCTCCAGGGGTCCTTGAGTGGGTTCCAAGGGCCCCCTGCAGCAAAATGAAGAACAGTGTAATTTCACTTTTATTTCACTAACTCGCATTTAGCACAAAAAATGCATAAGGATGTAGCTGTTTTATTTATACCTCTCCATCTACACTACAGACAGAAAATACTAATAATAACAAAAAAATCTTCAAACAAAATCTTGTCAAGTGGAGGTCGGTGGTCTAATGTGTGTCTATTTGGGGGTCCTTGACGTGAACATGTTGGGGAACCCCTGTGATAGGTGTACACTGCCCGCTGGGTTTGCATCCAAAGTGCTTTTTAGAGGCAGAGTAAGGAAAAACAGCAATATCGATTGTTGACGTGAAGGTGCGTTACTGGCCAAACAGGCCATAGGCGTCAAAAAAAAACGGAAGAAAAGGATTTGGTTTGCCCTCGTTAGAAATTCATCACCTTTCCTATAAGTGGGTATAGCTGCTCTCTCTCTCTCTCTCTCTCTCCCCCCCCCCCCGCCCCCCCCCCCCCCCCCCACTACAATACTAACTTCGACCTCATTAAAATACCAACCAATTTTACTATTATTATTATTATTATTATCATCATTATTATTATTATCATTTACATAGTCTACATAGTGACATAGTGTACTCACTATATAATGAGTAAGGAGTGTTTTCTGGAAGCATGTATTTAAAAATATAAAATATTGTGCCTATTTGAGACTATTTAATCAATCAAAAACACCGTGGTTTGAAGGCTAGAACTTTTTTGTAATTGTTTTAAATGTCTGAAAGCTACTGAATATCCCAATCACCTGTTCTTATGTGGCCGAGGTTTATTGTATAATGCAAACATTTAATCGAAAACAAGCATCGCATTAGGTCCACGGTGGCTCGGACTGTGGAAGGGGCGAAGTCAAGACTAACAGTTTCTTAATTATCACGCCATTTGTTTTGCTCTAGCACTGTGACACGGCGACGTCATCATAGCGGTGCAAGGGGGTACGGGGGGCAAATCGGGGTGTTGTGGGGGAAATAGCAGCAGCTTTAGGGCAAAAGTGCACTGACGTGTGAAATTACAGCCCATGGTGCTACATATTGTACCAGAAGCTCCCTCCCAAAAAAGCAGAAACAAAAAGAGGAATCGTCCTCAAACTTGTCCAGAGGGCAGGACGCAACACGGCCTCCTGCCACATGAAGTCTAGCATCCACAAAGCTTTACTGTCTAACACCCAAATAACACACTCATTATCTCCCTTAGAAATAATAATTATAATAATACTAAAAATACTACTACTACTACTACTAATAGCCTAATGATAATAATAATAGCATAATAATAATAGAAAATATGACTGCTCATTTTCAACAACAAATAAATAAATTCATAGAAACGATGCTACAGGCTTTAGACCTCAGCCGTTTCTATTAAAATCAAAGTTTAAAATCCTGATATGCTTCGGCTTCAATTAGGTAACTTTGTGTCACCTCAGTCTGTACGCACACACTGCTTCCTGACAGAAAACACTCCACATTATATCACGCCGTATTGATATCATTAAATAATTGTTAAACTATTATATTGGAAAACATAGTGCTGTATTGTCTAAAGTGAACTTGTTTAAGCCCAGGCCAGGTTCTGCAGATCTACACAAGTTAATAGTTAGGCTGCTGATGTTAGAGAGAAAATTAAGGATTTCTGAGTCTTCTTTCAAATTTCAACAATTTCTTCCCTTGATTTTGGATTGAGTTATATTCAAACAGATTAAGAGCGCATTATTCAACTACTGTAGGCTTACTTCCCAACCTTTGACCCAACCCACCGCTGAACAACGTTAGCCTACCTACCTGCATGAGCAGCATAACCACAGTGGGCAGTGTAACCTATGAGCGCCATCTACAGAGCAATGGCGCAAACAGGCAGTTGATCGCTTATTGCCTCTTCAGGCTGAAAACTCACCTTGCAAAACTATCTGACCACACACACACACACACACACACACGCAGCATGGTTAGATAACTACTGTCAAGACATAAAACATGACATTTCTTAGTGGCTGGCCATTCATACTGCTCCACTAATGGCCTTGCAGTAGACCTGACACAGATTCACTATAGCATAGACCTAAAAATATATGCCATTCTTACAGGGAAAAAGCCTGTTGTCTGGCTAATTTATGAACACAAAACTATTGAAGAAAGGAAGGAGCTTAAGGTTGCATGCAGTCAAGATTATCAGTTGGAAGCATACACAATAAATGTTTCAAATTAGAAGGGACTGTTTGATTTGTATAAGCCAAACTGCAAAAGCTTACCACAATACCTTCTGAAAAGATTACTACTCTAGACAATCTGGAGATGTAAGGTCCTCACTTTAAACCAGTGGCTCTCAATGTGGGGTTCGGGGTCTTAGAGAGGGGTCCAGCAAAATGAGGAATAGTTAGATGTCACTATAATTTAATTCACTAGAAATTATCCCAATTAGAGAATCTATAATTATGACTATTCTAACCATTGGTTTCACTCTCACCACTATTATCTCCACACCTAGCCAATTATTCAATTCAATACTAAATCAACAACAATAAAAAATATTCCCATATGGGCATCTCTGAGATAAAATCTCGTCAAATATGGGTCCGTGGTTTTTGTGCGTCTATGGGAGTCCTTGACATGAAAACGTGTGAGAACAGTTGCTTTGAACAACATACACTGGCTTGACACTGCTTTACCTCTTTTCTACCCCCTGCCTTTAATTTCCTTGATTCTTCACCCCAAAGTCTCATCATTTCCCATTTCGTCTCCCTCCCCTTCCTGGCTGTCGGATGCAGGGACCTCCTCATTTGAGCTGCAGGTTTTTACGTGGGCGAATCACAAAGTGTTGGAATCTATTGCCTTTGTCTGACAAGTCATCCATCTCTATGCGAGGGGATCTGTGGGATGGAGGTAGGAGGGGGTGATCTGTGGGACTGCAGCTTTTAGAAACAGACACACAAGGAGAGGGGTTTCATTCTCAGCCCAAAGCTTCGTTCAGGCACAGCCCATTCTGGAGGAGAGGGGGACAGAGAGCTCTACTTTCGGCGTGTCCATGTTGCCCCTGTCATCTCCGCCCCTATCTGATTAAACCAGAGACCCCGCCGGTCCTCCGCACCGTCAGAGGAGAGGGATTTTTCGGCCGCAGATTCCCGACTGGACCCGTGGGGACTCAGCTATTATTTTGTTTTCCTCATGATGTCCTCTAAAGACAAATAGTGACCCGGTTTGAGCCAATGTTGCTGCGACTGGTGCGCTCTGCACAAGCGTGGGTCATGCTCTGCACCTGACAGCCCTTCTGCAGACTTTTTAGTTTAGAGTTAAACAGGAGGAAAACTTAGCATTGCCCCCAAGAAGTTGTTCCTTGTGCTGCAGCCTACGGACTCTTTGTACACGGACTGTTTTACACCGATTCTCAATCCTTCTTTTTTTTACGCATTTAAAGCTGCATCACCGAGGCGAAACGGCGACCTCAGTCGATTACCTTTCTTTCCTTTGCTATCCCATGGATATTCACTGCAAAGCAGACCCCTTCTCGGCGATGCACCGTGAGTATAGAGAATTAGTTTCCTCACAATAATATCTCTGTATTACGAATTTAATTCCTGCACAAATATGGTCGCAGGCGCATGCAATGAACGCGGTCAAATATGCCCAGACATTATGCATTCAAATTTATGATTTTTTTCATTATGCTCACCATAATACATTACGCTACGTCTTATTGTCTACCACTGTCAGTCAGTTTTACTATTGCATGGAAGATGCACACAGACCTTAATGATTAAACATGTTAGTAGCTTTCCCTCCTCTGTCTCCTAGAAAGAAAACCATTTACAAAGTTTTGCCAGTGGAGTCCGTATGAAAAATACAACATAGTTAAGATAATAATAGGCTAATAATAAGAAACAGAAGAGGAAGAAGAAGAGGAAGAAGACGAAGAAGGAGAAATATTGAGAGAAGGCTTATAAAAATATTTTTGAACAGGATAATTCCTGGCTTACTATTAATGAGAAAAGAGTACACAGTATTTAGATTTCCCCAGACTGAATTAGAAGTGTAAAGCTTTATTGACTAAATGGTTAATTGAAACGGGAACAAGGCATGTAGGCCTGAGCTACATTTAGTATTAGGTGTATGGGAGAAAACAGCGAAACTCCTCTATTTGAATACAAAGCGTTTATTACCTTTGTAGTGAAAGTTACTTTGGAGAGCTCAGGATACTGTTTGTAAATTGATGTAAATGTGTAAAGGGGCGCAGGACATCTCACTTTATTTACCGTCACATCGCACAGTTTGGAACAGTGTGGTAAAGATTAAAGCTACAGGCAAAAACTTTAGCAATTCCTGTAATTGTTTGTTTTTATTCTATACGATATGGGTAAAGAAGACCCGGGCTCTCTGTAAATTATTTATTCCTCTTCATTCGCACCATCCGCGTTTGTAATATGAGTTATCAAAGCTCTTTTTTAATTATTTACAATAATTGTGCAAGGAAAATTAAACAGGTTGAAACATAATATGTGCGACATGTGTTAGGCTGCAGTGGAGGAGATGCTCTTGGAAAATATTGCCTAACTAGGCCAGTTGTATGCAAAGAAAAGACAAAGTGGACTTGGTTTTATGCTTTCCTTCAAAAAGACACTGCAGTGTTTATATTTAGCGATGTTTTTCTTTGTTTAAATTGCTCTATAAGAAAGAAACACTGTCTATACTTGAACTGAATTCTTAGGCTGCTGACAATTTCTATTATGATATTATAACACCACCACCAGCTGAACATTATTATTATTATTATTATTATTATTATTATTATTATTATTATTATCATGTCACGTTAATTACATTTATAGAATTCTAATTCTAGGAAAATGTAGAAGAGAGAACAATTATATGGAAAAAATTGCAGATCATTTTCAGATATTTTAGGATTATTCTACCAAAGCAAGAAAGACTATGGGCCATTATTAAATTCAACTGTATGTGCATGTGAGTGTGTAAGCGTGTGTGTTAACAGTAATTTGTGACTTAATCTTTATGGGGAAAATAACACATAGGGTCTTCTCCAAAAAAATAAATAAAACATACAGGTTAGGTGTGCATGCCCTCCTGACCCGCCTCTGCTTCTGCCTGCATGTCTTCTGTATGTATGTAATGTTATGTTCCCCCTGTGCTGCTGTTGTATCCCACGTAGGGCACGGCGGTGTGAACCAGCTCGGCGGGGTGTTTGTGAACGGCAGACCCCTACCTGACGTGGTGAGGCAGAGGATCGTGGAGCTGGCCCACCAGGGCGTCCGGCCCTGCGACATCTCCAGACAGCTACGGGTCAGTCACGGCTGTGTCAGCAAAATCCTCGGCAGGTAAAAGGGGGAGACACAACCACCAGAGCCCATATGTGTGTCAAACATCAATCTTGTGCCATATAGCCTATGCGCACCCAGCTCTATTTTAGCCTCAGTCATCGGTTATACGCAGCTCGTTTTTTTTTTTTCTTTTCTTTTTTGCTTGAATACAGCAATTCTGCGCCCGAGATTTTCTATCGATCACCCTCAGCCATACCCTTGCGAAAAAGAAGCATAATCATGATATAATCAATTTTAGGTTTAAGTTAAATTTTAAGTTTACAGCAAAATTATGAATGACAAACAATATCCTGTATCTTGGGAATATGATGCTATGGGAATATTATAAGGAAAATGCCATTAAGTACGATAAGGTCACTGTAAACTCACTTTTGAGTAGCACAAACACGTCAGTCCATATAGGAATATTATAGCAATACCATAGGAGATTAAAAAAACATGATATGGTCACCATAAACTCACTTTTGAGTATCATAAGTCCATATAGAAATATTACAGTGATACCATGGGAGATATAGGCTATAAAAATACCATAGAGTACAATAAGGTCACTGTAAACTGATTCTTGAGCACCGCAGCCATACTTTAAGCTCCTACAGTAATATTATGGTGATTTTTCGTTAGGGTATGGGCTTCTTAAAATCGGGGAAACTAGGCCTACATCATTTTATTTTGCCCTATAATGTTTTGTTCCTTCTGCTATTTTTTTTGGGAGCACAAATGTAGAGAGATAATTTCTTGAAATATATTTTTTTCAGCTATCAGAAGGCATTTCAGAGGTATTTTATTTCACACACACTGAATGTTTGTCACCTACATTTACCAATAGCTCATGGTGGCATGTCGTGCATGCTACTAAGCTTATGAGGGCTGGAAATAAGGTCTAAACTGTGCTATTAGCTGAACCGCCCTTTGTTCTGTCCTTCTCAGTGCTTATTGTGTGATTTTAATTACACTGTTTTCGTTGAAAATCCGCTCTGCTCACCTTCCAACTGACACTTAATTAGGCCTATACCGCCTACTTCGAAACCAATAGGTTAGAGCCACCATCATTTTAGGAGATTATTTCACTGCACACATTTCTTAATCAGGATAGTCCCACATGTAACTGCAGAAGGTCGGCAAGGATTTGTTTCCCCACAAACGAATTCAAGCCACCTTTCCCATAAATCAGACGACTGGATGTTGAATTAATACGAAATCTAGGCTTTCTCACCCTTCAGGACCACTCACTCTGTCCCCATACAGGTACTACGAAACCGGCAGTATTAAACCCGGAGTCATTGGTGGCTCCAAACCAAAGGTTGCAACTCCGAAAGTAGTGGATAAAATTGCAGAATATAAACGCCAGAATCCAACCATGTTCGCTTGGGAGATTAGGGATCGACTACTGGCTGAAGGCGTCTGCGACAACGACACTGTCCCCAGCGTTTCATCCATCAACAGGTAGGTAGACATTAACTATAGGCCAAATGTCTCTCTTTAAAAAAAACATGCATGCATATTTCTTTTAAAAAAAGAACATCCATTCATATTTATTTCTATAAGAGAGCTTGGATATTTCTTTCTAAAAAAAAATATGCATGCATGTAAGATCATAGGAAAAATGTTTGTGTGGCAAATACAAAAGGCAAAATGAAATCAGAGATGAGAGAAAAAAGGAAGATAATCATTTGCCCTGCGTGGATGGAGTAAGGTAGGCCTATAAAGCAACTAAATAGGCAGAGAGCTATTTTATTTTCACATGTAAGGCTAAACTATAGCCTGTTTCAATTGAGCCTATCCGGGGTGGTCTCAGAAGTGCAATCCAATCCCCTATACGGCCCTCCGCAACACAGCCAGCACGGGAACTGAGGTTGGGGCCACGAAAAATCACATCTGTCTCGATAAAAACCGATCAATACCGCGTAACCAGATCCAGAGGCAGAGGGAAATACCCAACAAAGTCGTTCAATACGCGGACCACACTGCGACAGAGGCGGCAGGCTCTTTATAGCAAACCAATTGCTGTGTTTTCAAATAGTGGGAGCCAACACCGAGGTGAATGGAGAGCGTGAATGTAGCAGATCACACATTTTAGCTCCTAGTTTTGTTGGACATTGTAGTCTACATGATGCGATTACGTGCACCGAAATTATACAGATTTTAATTACACATCCCAAATGCCTATTAGGCCAATTAATTAATGTGTTGTTTATAAATCCGAATTATTATTATTAGGCTATTATTATTATTATTATTATTATTATCATTATTATTATTATTATTGTTGTTATTATTATTATGCTATTATCAGCATCATCATCACTGTCATCCCGTCAATTCTAATTCCAGAATTCTAATTCTACAAAAATGTAGCCTAGAAGATATAGGAAAATTCGAATTCTAGAACGATGTTGATCTGCTGCTAAATGGACTATAAAAGAGTATCTGTTCCATTCAAGCAGCTAAAGCAGACACCCTACACCTTCACCTTCCCACATGAAGCGGGACAGCAGTGGACAAAGTGTCTTTAGACAGAGGACGGTGAAAAGCCCCAGTGGATGCGCGCAAAGTGAAAAAAGCCCTATAGGCCTACCCAGTGCCTGCGAGTGATGAACTTTGGTTAGGAGGCACTGTTCCAGAGAGCTGGTCATCGGCATTACATTTTAATGAGCTGAAGAGAGATCACAACTCTGCGCTCATAACACGTCCAGCTAAATGCAGGAGATGGAAAAATAAAAAGAGAAAAATATAAAAGCTTAGAAATGAGGCTGCCATTAAAAGGGCGATTTCAACAGGTTTTCTGCCGTTCTCTGTTTTCATCTGCTGTTCATAAAACCAAGAAAAGTGCATCTAGCAAGGTTGTGAGGCAGCAATGTCGTTTTATGTTTTTGCTATTAAAAAAACCTTTTATAATAATTGACTGATACTCTCTGTGTCGTCGATTTGAGCTGTAGGCGAACAGCACTGAAGGCTAAGCTGGTATAAATAGCGTCCTTTGACACAAAGTTGGCTTAAATGTTAATTATTAATGTCAGCCGGTGTGACAATGCACAAATCTGCATTTTTAAATTATTATCCCTATCAGGGTTTCATTCTCTTGCATTTTAAGGGTTTTATATGTCTATATCCATATTGAAAAAAAATAACTAATGTTAATTTTTCAATATCTAAAAGAAAGAAAAAATACAGAGGATAAGGTCAGCCTCCTTCAAAATATTAATATACTCTGTGAGTAATAGGCCTAACTTCAGTAATATTTCCCTGTGATTTTTACAGTGTAGTTGAAATGTTCTCATATTGTTTCCTTTGTTTACCATTGTTTTTGAGAGGAGGATTGGGAGAGATGTGGAGGAGGAAGAAAGTGAGGTAGAAAAGTGGAGGAGGCAGACAGAAAGGGAGAGAGCAGTGGAGCCCTGGTGGTCTGTGTGGTTAAGGCGCTGACCTCTGCTCTGTTGACTAAAGAGGATGTCCTGGCTTTAAACACATTTTTCCTGCATGAATTATTAAAGATTACACAGAGACTGGGTTGCACTGTGTTTTGTAGCCGCAGAAAGGAGTTTCCAACCGCTGCACCATGCCCAGTGGACAGAGGCAAACCCATAAGGTCCTAAGCGGCTTTCAATCATATTGATCCACATTTTAATATTTCTTTGGGGATTTTTTTTTTTCGACAGCCAAACACCAAAGTCGTTAATTCGCCCATCCAAATTGCTTATTCAATATCAACAACATAGACTCGAAACAAAGTCCTTGAATTTATGAGTCTCCCTCGAGTCATGAGGTCAGATAACTGTTGTGGTGAGATGTTAGAAATTCAAATAAAATATTGATGTGTGTTTTCTGGAGGAGGCTGCTAGCCTTTGTTGCCCTGCCTGAAGGAGAGAGTATGGAGGACACATGAGATAGTGAGAGGAATGAAAAGAGTCTGATGTACATTTTACCCCTGAGGAAGTTAACCCGTACCTGCCTGATTCAGAATTGATAGCTTATGGCTGGATACTGCATGCACAAGTGAAGCGTATTAGACGTCATTGTCACACCTCTCAAGTGAGACTGCTTCCATGTGGGATTTTTCTCAGCATACAGCACTGCCTGTTATTTAGTGATCTCACTTTCGTCTATCAATCAAAACATAATCGTAGTCATGATATAATGTAATGCGATCATGTCCCATAAGAGCTGAAGCGGAGTTTGTGTAAATCCTGCTTTACCATTCTCTTTTGCTAAAAGATTTACAATAATCCTCAAACGCACAGATGTAAAATAATCTCTAAAACCTCTAATTTGTTTAAAACTGCCATCCATAATTCTGTTACATACACAGCTCCAAAGTTTTCAGATTATTGTGACAGATGCCTTTTTTTTTTCAAAGTGCACCACAGATTAAAAGACATCGGATGTGGCAGTGGTCTCAGGTTGGGCCAATAAGACACTATTGCTTTCCTGTCACATATAATTTATAGCTCACCATTTGCATTTGCTGTTCTCCGGTGCCATTTGTCGTCAACTTTTCTATCCCCAAGTCCCAATCAATAGGCCCTGATCTTCAATGACTCTGGAGGAGCCATGTGTGCTAGACTGAGTGATCTGAGCAAAAAAAAGAGATCAAAAACTGCAACTGAGACCAGGAGGTAGAGAGGTAATAGAGAAATACAGAGAGAAATAAAGACAGTGAATTGGAAAGGAGCAGAGAAAGGGAGAAAGAAGGAAAGAAAGAGAAAGAGAGATGAGTGGTGTGAAAGACAGATATTGTAAGGGGAGACAGTAAAAAATAGTGAGCATATTGGACAGGGGAGAGAGTAGAATGAGCAAAGAGGAGAGGGAGAGAAAGAGGATGAGGATGAGAGTGAGAAGAGTGAAAGATCAGGTTTGAGAGAGGGAGAGAAAGAGAGAGAGAGAGAGAGAGAGAGAGAGAGAGAGAGAGAGAAGAAAAGAGGGAGTAGGGAGCAGGAGAGGGAGATTATTAGAGTTGGCCAGGTAGAGCCAGTGAAGCCGATCATTGAGGTGAATTGATGTGATTTCATGCTTTGTTTGCAAGATCATTCAGTCCAAAGTGCAATGAAGACTTTCCCCCCATATCACATCTTAACGGTATAGGGACTTTATCATATTTCTAACCTCAGAATCCAGCTAGATTGAATCCACAATCTCAGGGGGCAGCCCCTATTCAGCCTCACACAGGAGCAGAGAGATTGCCCCTAATGCCCCGAGATTGGTTATTTGTGACAGGACCCGAATATGTGGATACAAGCGCCCCAAACAACGGAGCACTTGTACACATGCATGGGCATAAGTGGACGTGATGTGCCGTGTTTAAGTGTCCCGGGGCTCGCCGGGCCGGTGTGAAATCTCCATGCTCTGGAAGCGGTATTGATTGATCCGTGTCTGTTGTTCACTTTACCAGGATTATCCGCACCAAAGTCCAGCAGCCATTCCACCCGTCCCCCGACGGATCTGTTACGCCGCTCTCCACGCCCGGTCACACTATAGGTGAGCAAGAATGAAGCTATGCACCTATAGGATCACACACAGATTACAACACATTCAAATGAGCTCATCATAGGCAGCTGAGAGGCAGAGCTGCTGTCCATGTAGATACATATAGACAGGAACTAACTATGAAGAAATATACAAACACATGCATGAGGATATAGATGCACACATATGGACGCATATATACCCACACACCCATATGCATGCATGGACATGAATACACACACAAAGACCCACATACATGCAAGTACATACATAGCTATGGACAGAGACAAATATGAACACACACACACACACACACACACACACATACTGTACACACACACACTAACTCAGCTTTCTCCATCAGTGCCCAGCACAGCCTCTCCCCCTGTGACCAGCGCCTCCAACGATCCCGTAGGATCCTACTCCATCAACGGCATTCTGGGTATCCCCCGCTCCAATGGCGAGAAGAGGAAACGAGATGAAGGTAAGGGAGACACAAGATCCCTTTGTTTTCCGTCCTTTTAATTCTCTCCATCACTCGTCTCCTACTTTTCTGTGTGTGAAGGGGATGGCATTTATGACAGCGCTGCAGCCAAGTGTGTTTCTGTGTGCTGTCTCCAGTGACTTGTTATGTTGTATATCAGGCAAAGGCGAGTGTTGAGAGTGTGTTGTGATTCAATCAGCTTTTTGATGCCCTACGTTTTACCATACGCCTTACAGAGCTGCATCTCAATTTTATACCGCGCTCAAATGTACTCTAGATATCCCATATAGCTGTCATAAAACTCTAATCCCCCATGGCAAGGCATCAGTGCTGGTGCTCTATGCTTTCATTTCTATAACATAACGAAAGGCAGAAAAAGAGGCTCCGCTTTGATTTTCCCCCCTTGATACTATCAGTTAACTACCAGTCATTTCATAATCTGTGCTAAATAAAAAAATAAAAGCACCTTGTTTGACTGAATTACATTTCATCACACTGTATTCCACGGTGTTGAACAATATCAAAGCGCTCAATATTAAAGTATGCGCGTATAAGAATATATACTAGACTATACGCTTCCATGGGACTGGCAAGTAAATAGACCTAGATACGCTCAAAGATTAAGTGGAAGCCTATCCGGTCCAATCCAGAATTTCTCATTCCTAGGCAAGGCAAGTGAGTGGACACACACTGCCTGAGGGCTAATAGATTATCGGTTGTGCAAACAATTGGCTTTTTTAATGCCTATGAATTAACATGTCCCTGGTGGAGGCCTGAACAGGTGTAGGAACAGACCGGTGGAGGCAGGGAGGGGGCTGAAGTGTGTGTGCGTGTGTGTGTGTGTGTGTGTGTGTGTGTGATTCTGTGGCGTACGTGCACTGTTTTTGAGGTGGCTGATGGGTTGAAATGGTTGAAAATCATCTTAAAGAGCATTCATCAAAACAGGCCACTTCCTTCTTTTATGTTTCTGTCTCTTTAGTTCTCTGGAGTGGCAACCACTTGGATGGAAGGAAAATAGGACATTGTAAGTTGAAGTTAGAAAACCTTCTCTTTTGTTTTGGTCAATCAGATAACCATACATTCTTCTCAATTGCTGTTTTTGCACTTCCAGGGTTATGAGCTTATGAGGAAAAGACGGGGAAGATTTTCCAATAAATATTTTCCAGACACATTAAAATAAATTAAGCTAAAGTGACTGTGGAAAATCATATTTTCCATGTAATGGCATGCAGTTCAATATACAGTAATGCACAGTGTGTCTAATTCAGCATATTGTTATCAGGCAAAGATAGCTGTGGGTTTTAAATGACAAGCTATAGTATGACACTTTTTATGTTGTTTTATACCTGTGTAGTTTATTATTAGTTAATTCAAATTAATTCATTTGAATAATAATTTTGAGTATGGCATTTCTCCCAAATTTAACCTGTGAAATCAGTAACCCATTGCAGACCTCTTGTTGGTTATTCAGAGTATTTCCAATTGTCCCAAAGGCTGTAGAGTTATTTAAGCATTGCCGTTATTTCACACAAAGTCGCCCGGGAGGTGGTGGCACAGCTAAGGGACGGTCTCAGTTGCAGCTAGACATGTACAGTACAAAAGGCCCAAGCTACCTGAGCTGGCTAAGCCAATGACAGAGCAGTGTTTTACCTGCTAATGTGCTAATGTGTTACCATGTCAGGCAGAAGAAAGAACAAGGGAAAGCTGGTGTAGGAAAAAAAAATGTAACACCCAATTTTTGTAAAGCACAAAATGCTTGTTTGCATGTTGTTTAGAATATTCCACAAATGACTCAGTACACTTTGTTGCATGTCTGTGAGCTAACCCCTGATTTTAAACTTAACAAAGCATCATATGTCCTTATATTATCTGTATTTGTACATACATTGTGAAAATTTGACTGTAAACTTGAAAAATGCATTGCATAGTCCCTGTCTCGCTGGTAGAGAGATGCTGTGTGTGTTCCTGGTGTGGCTGAAGTCAGCGGTTGCCCTTTGAGGAAGAAAAAGGTCCCCATTACTGGAGGGCTGTAGAGATAATGTAGTGTGACATGCGTTATGTACACCGGGTCCCCGTAAGACGAGCTTCAGGGACACAGGTGCCATAAGAGCCATTAATCTGTCCTTGTCATGTGTTATTGCAAATTAAAAGTAGCATGTTACACTGGACGGCTTCGAGTGAGGATGGGATGAGAAAGAGGGAGAGAGAGAGAGAGAAAGAGGAGCAGGAGGACGAGCGGAGGGGGCGAAGGAGGTCCTGGCAGGCTCAATGGGAGTTGAGCAAGGGTTAGTTTTAGGATGTGTGTGTGTATGTGTGTGTGTGTGTATGTGTACACTTATGTGCGAAAATGAGTGTGCATGTGTGTGTATGTGTGTGTATATCTGTGTGTGTTTGTGACTCTGTGGCTTCAGATGCTCCTCGCACAGTGAACATAGTGACATTTAAAAGAATTTGCAATTCTGCAGAGAAAAGCTATTAATTCACAAATTAACATCTCTCCCCCCTCCTTCCCTCTATCTTGGATGTGCAAGCTATCGAAAAGACAAAAGAAATAGCCTTAAGGGGGGAAAAGAGAGAGCTTCAGCCCTATCTGTGGAGAGATTGGTTTGCATGTCTGCAAGCAGCGATACCAATTATGCCAGTGCTGGGAGAATGCGCCTCAATGCGCCCCCTCCTTTGCCCCCACAACCCCCCCACCCCACCCTGAATCTATCCATAGCCAGATTTATTTGTGTATCTCATTACAGGAAATGGAATGTTGCTCCTGCCAAATGCATTAATAGTAAAGTGGGGAAATTAGCCTGTTGTACAGCATGCTCTCACTCAGTCATTTAAACCTATGGTGGAAGTGGAAGCCAAGAAAAAACTGAGAAGATTGGGTGACAAGCACTGTGTGACTGTCAAATGTGTATTATAGTCTTGTGTGATAGAAGGTATGGTCCATGCACGCATTTAAATAGGTAAAAGTTTGGTCATTCCAGTCATTTCTCAGAAATCGTTTGGAATTGAGCGCTTTGAACTAATTATTATGTGGGAGAGCCATGTGAAACATGCCTGCTCTAATTTGAAAGTTTTTTTTTTTAATCAGGGGAATAACTTGTTCTTATTAGAGCTCTAGTTTTATGTAAAGCCTGTGTTTCCAAGTGTTGCGCAGTGACAGGTTGATCCTGACCTTGCTGATGTACGCAGGCAGGTTGATGTGACCTAACTCTGTGTTTCTCTCATACCTGGCTTACCACGTCCTGGATGGGACCCAGTGGAGCTCTGGGGAGGACAGGCAGTAGGGAGCTACAGTGATAAATTAGATGCAGAAAGCAAAGGTCATAACTTGTGATTGTAGCGTGGGTGTGGGACGAGTGTGGAAGGAGTTGATGGGTGTGTGAGCGGGGAGAAAAAAATATGGCCTAGCAGGTTGTTCATTCATGACATGAAAGAACGACTGTATGCAGCAGCCACAGTCTTCCAACCTTGTTCAGAGAGAAAAAATGAATATCATATCTGTTTTGATTTGTTCAAATTTGATATTTGGCCCTGTGGAGATTGTCTGTATCTTTGAACACACATGCCCCATTGAAGGAGTTTAAATCAGTTAGTGTATGGATTTTAACCTGGGCCTACACTGGTTGGCTAGTCAAGCTAGTCCATGACAATGAGTCAATAGAGGATCACTTTAGAAAATAAACGCATCCAGAGCGAGACAGAAATAAATGGAATCATGAGCACCATGATGGCCCTGATGGGGTGTGTGTGAGAGAGAAAAGCCCAGGTTTGAGAGGGGCCACAGAGCGTAACATAGAGACAAGAAGCTGTTAGGGCCCCGACAGTAGAGGACGACACAAAAGGGTCCACACCGCATTTCTTCCCCTCCTCCTCCTCAGCTCTCTATCTCTCTCTCTCTGTCGTTCTTTCTCTCCAATATTTCATTTCTCTTCTCATTCCCCCCTCTTTCTCATTCTTGCAGGTTAACCATCTGCATTCAGCTACACGGCTCCTTGCGACCCCGCGCAAGTTGTAAACAATATACACTGAGATCCGTCGCGAAAATATAAGGAGAGGGAATTCACTCACATGAAGAGGAATCATGTCAGAGAAAAGTCAATTACGGGCACTGATGCCGAGAATTAATGGAGCGATGCATTACTCAGCTTGAGAAGGAGGGAGAAAAAGGCAAGAAAAAGGAGGGATACGTTAATTGCATTTCCCACAAAGACTCGCCGCACAGGGTGGCAATGCTAAACGACAAGCTGGTCCAGAGGAGTGGAGATGGGAGAGCAGAGGAGGACAGGGAGGCAGGAGAATAAGGAGATTAGAAAGGAATCATACAGGAGAAGGAGATGCAGGTCCAAATAGCGTGCAAATATTAATGCTATGGACTCACCGACTGTGTCCAAATAGTCTAATAGACTTACCATTTTATAAAGTTTTTTTGCAGTGGCCAGATCTGAAAGTTTATATTAAAGTAAATGAAATAACTAGTGTGCTTCAGAATACGAGGACAAAGCCCCACTGCTAGCACTGAGGCCAGTACAAATATCAAATAACCATCACTATGCCTGCTGACAGTCAGTACACTGCTTGGCGGTGCTAAATCGAATTAATAAAGCTCTTAAACACGCCACAACATAACAGGATCTTAACAGCCATGGCGGTGTTGCCTCTCTCTCTCTCTCTCTCTCTCTCTCTCTCTCTCTTTCTCTCTCTCTTTCTCTCTCTCGCTCTCTCTCCCCCACCCTACCCACCTCTCTCCTTTCCGCTTCAGAGGTTTCATAAATATAGCTAGCTTACAGGGAAGGAGTGTTCACCCTCTGGGTATACCAGTTTGTTTGTGTTCTTTTTTTTTTTTTTTTTTTTTTTCAAGCTCAACTGCATTTTTAAAAACATCAACAAATGATTCACACTATTTGTGATAGCATCATTTCACCTATCAGCGAAGGATGAATAAGTAAATGGTCGACTCGCAGCTTCTGATCTAGGGAACCCCATGTCATTGATTTACAGAGGGAACCAGGCAGTGTGTAGGAATTCATTTGCCTTTCAAACAAGCCCCCCCTCCATCCCTCTCTCTCTCTGAGTTATCTTATCACAGGAACAGGGGAGATGAAAGAAGGACATAAAGTGCCACCATGCCAGCACAGGACGTAACATCCCCCTCCGCGACACAAAGCAAAACATAACAGCATGTCAAGCTATTGCTACTTTCTATTGAGGTAGTTCTGTTTCACAGCAGCAACAGTGGTTAACATTGTCTGTGAGTGTGTGTGTGTATATGTGTAAATGGTCGCAATGGCAAAAGTGCATGAGTGTGTGAGTATTTGTTTGCTAAAGGCATACACCAACTTTTAAGCTCTTTGATCACCTTTCCATTGTGCGACAAGAAGACTGGTAGCAGTTTCATGTCTGTTTGTTGAGTACTTTGTACTATCTGAAAAGCCCTTCGGTGCTTTTCAGATAGTACAAAGCAAGCCTGTACAGTCCACTTCACATACAGTATGCTAAAACGTTAGAATACACCATGGTCAGCTATATAAATACTGGACACACACAGGTCAAACTGCATCAATCTTTTCAAGCTGATCAAAGAGCTTATTTGCCAAAAAAAAGTGCATTCCTTTAGGTGTGAACATCATTGGGGAGGGCCTTGTTTTTTTTTTTTATCTTGGTTGTCTGATCTGACTGAGCTCCAGTCTCTCCTCACACTTTGGTGTTAAAATGAAGAGACACAGTCACCTGGTGATGTGGGAGTGATAAGAGCATACCTACTGAGACACCCAAGGGCTTGAAGAAACACTGAGAAAATGGAACAAGCCAGTCAATGAGCCACACACACGCGAGCTGCCAGTAGGGCTTCACACTTCGCTTATCGACGTGCTGACTGTCAAAGGACGAATCTGATTTATTGCAGCTAGCTTATGATAAATGTCAAACATGAATTCCTAATTGTGATTTTTTAGAATAAATGATTTGATATTATTTCTATTTAGGGGAGAAAGTGCGGCAGTATCCTATATGGGGAAGCTATGTCCTTTTGCAGCCAGTTGAGAAGGCCTGATTGTGTGGGGGGTGTTGAGTATGGGAAGCATGCTCCTCCATAGTGAATGACAAACACTTACTATTGATCGCGCTTGCCTTTTCTCAGACCAGCTGATACAAGGTAATTAATGACTCCATTTTCTTCTGTACCAAAGACAACAACTGAGTTTCATACAGCAGCAACACAACGGTGTGAAAGGCCTCCTCCCCAAGGGAGCTGTTGGAAAAAAAACGCCTGTGCTAAAATATGCGGCTAGGTTCAGTTGATGGTAGGAAAAACACATGCGGCAGAAGCACTGTAGGAGGAAAAACGGATTCCTTCACAAATGTTACACATAGCTAAAGTCAATACATTTTAGCAATGAAACACAACACACACACGTATGCACGCACACTCCCACACACACCCACCCACCCACCACACGCACGCACACGCACCTCTCATACCCAATTCCAGTCCCCTATTCCGTTCTCTCCATAGATCTATTTCTTGGTGCGAGTCGGGTTCATCCTCTGGCCTCAGCCATTGAAAAAAGGTCAAGCAGCCGAGCAGAATGGCAATAACGCCCCTGAAATGGTACCATCAGTGGAACATGATTGATCAATTGAATTCCATAGCACAGAAAAATGTGGGATTAAGTAGAGTATTATACGCACAATGAGTTGAGGCATGATGTTCATTCCAAGTTCATTTCGCCTCCCTCCTCTGCTGGCGGATCAGGCAATCAATAGCGGCCTTGCATATCATATATCACCGCTGGCTCGCCCAGGAGAGAACATAATCTGCTGCAAATTTAGAATGACAGATTTGTACGGGAGCTAAAGCCCTCGTCCGCTGTTGGCGGGGAAGGGAGGAAGGGAGGGTGGCGGGCGGCAGGCAGTCGACTGGAGGTTCCTGGGATGCTGGCTGGAGGTTTTAGCTGCGGATTTTTTTTTTTTTTGCCGTGTTCAGGACTTGATGAGTGAGCAGGGAGAGCGCTGCGGCGGCGGCGGCTGGGCTCCGTGGCCGGGCTGATAGGGTCAGAGATCAGGAGAACGAGGGAAGCAGAGGCTCATTTGTTTATATAGAGTGTGACCGAGTGAGGAAATGCATACGCTTGCCCTCGTCGCCCCGTCCTCATTCGGCCCTGAGTACCGTCCCTACTCCATTCTGTTTTCCAGAAGACAGGCAATCTGTGGGGGACGGAGAGAGAGCGAGAGAGAGAGAGAGAGAGAGAACGAGAGAGAGAGAGAGAGAAAAGAGAGAGGGGAGGGTAATATGTTCAGGAGGAAATAGTACGGTTAAATAATGGCTCTCCATTTCCCGCTGGCAGAATGAGAGGCTCTGTATGTAATCGCCAGCGCTGCTTTCTCCTTCTGAAACACACTCTCTCCCTTACAAGTATATATTTGCAGTGAAGGTAATCCATCAATTACCATAGACCTATCACATGATGACCGTGCTGATGGTGGCCGTGAGGGGGGAGGAGATGGGGGGGGGGGGGGGGGGGGGGCACAGAGAGCTGCCTCAGTGTGTGTGTGTGTGTGTAAGAGAGGAAGAGGAACAGAGAGGCAGTGAAAAAGAGAGAGAGAGAGAAAGAGAGAGGGAAAAAGAAAGAGATGCTTGTTGTCCTCCCTGAATTTACTACTGTCCCTCGCTCCATCACTCTCACACCCTTTGTTCTCAATATCTTCTCTTTGTTTCTCCTCATGCTTGACTCACATTGCTAGGCTGCTAGAATAATATCAGGTAAACAGACTAAAGCCAAACCCTGATGCAGTATGTTGTCGCCCTCCATTCTCTCCATCCTCTCCCTCCTCTCCCTCCTCTCCTTCTGTCTCTAGATGGCTCTGATGGCTCAGGCCCGGGCAGTGACTCTCAGGGCAGCGTTGAGAGTTTAAGGAAGCACCTGCGAGCGGACGCCTTCACCCAGCAGCAACTGGAGGCCCTGGACCGTGTGTTTGAGCGCCCTTCTTACCCCGATGTCTTCCCCACTTCAGAACACATCAAACCCGAACAGGTCGGTCACACAGGGATTTCTTTCTAGACCCTGACATTTGTAGGCCCCGAGTATTTTTTTTGCGTTGATATCCTACTTAGTTTTTTTTTCTTCCTGCATGTCCTTAAGTTGCAGTAGCCTACAATGAAATCATTTAGATTGATTTCTAATATTATATAGTGAATTAATTGGTGCACATACTGACACAGGTGACAAAAAGCTCTGTGTAACTTCTTGCTCAAAGCAACGGGCCTATTACAGCGGATAACCTTTATTTACATTCATTAGACTGTTAAACAACAAGAGACTATTAATTTTTCCCTTGAAACTCTATGTGGGTGCCCATGCAGCCTTAGCAGTGGCCTAATTGAGTTCATTTTCATCTCTGTGCGATCGCGGCGAATTACAGCGGCGATAAATCAGAGGGACAGCCCCTCAGCCTGCTATACAGGCCCTAATGCAGCTAATTACCAAAGTGATTTCTACGGCAAGATCAATACCAAAACGAATTGGAAATGACTTGCAATCACAAAGAGTGGAGGAGAAGGTATTAAAAAGGCGAGAGGAAGGTGGAGGAGGGGGGAGAGAAACGGCGTCGGAATGGTCCAGAAAAATCAGTTTTAATTTAATGTAATATTAATCAGACGGCTTTCCACTCTTTCCGTGGGCCTCCTTTTTTCTCCCTATTTCCAACACCCCCTCCTTTTTTTAAACTGGTGAAAAGGTGGGATATTAGGCTATTAGGGGCTTGTCTGGTGTCTGCGTCAGGGCATTAAAAAGCCATTTTGAAGAGGCCAGGCTGAATAGGCCTCATCCCTCCCACACTTCTGGCAGCCATGTGGTCAGGTCATTCAGGGCCCTCTGTGCTTGCCACTCGCCCTCCGCCCAGCCCTGCCCAGCCCTGCCCACAGCCCATCTGCATGACAAAATGGCTCTTGTGCTGCAGAGGCCCAGTGGAATAGAGAGGAACATCCAGCCTAGTGCCAGGGAACAGTTGTAAGCAGACAATTAGAGTTTATCTGCGATAGAGGCAGACAAGACTGGGGTCACCAGCTCGCCCCTGTGGGACCCCCTCCCATTGAGACAAACAGATGCACACACACACCGACGCAAACAGACGCAGACACAAACGCGTGTGCACACACTCACACGCACTCACACACACACTCTCAAACAAGAGAGTCAGGTCAGGAAGTCTCATCTCATTAACAAACAGGATTCATCACATCTGCTAGCAGAGTCTTATCCTGAGATTAAAGTGAGTAAATACTAAAAAGGCGAGTTGGCGGTTGGACCTTGGGTGAAGTTTACCAGCGCAGCGCTGCAAACTATCACATTCTTTTAATAAGAGCAGAAAACATGAGTTGCAGCCAGAAAGGAACTGCCCAGTACATTTTATCACAATTGAATTGAAATGCAATGAAAACCTCTGATAAAAAACATTAAAATTAATAATATACTCATAAAAGAAATAAAACAATATTTTTTTTTATCATTTTATTAAACCATTTTATGTATTCATCCTGGAGGCGAAACACAAAGGTTGATTTTGAGGTTGTACTCCCCTTTAAAACCCGGACCACATGTCTCTCCTGTAACAAAGCCCTGAATGTCTCCTCCCTTGACTGGTCACAGGGATGACTGCAGTGGAGCACAAAGAGCCAGCTGACACCCCGTCCTTTCACTCCTCTCCCAATCCCTCTCTCATCCCTCTCTCCCTTCCTCCCTGCTCCTCAGACAAGCCCTAATGCATGCATACATCATAGGTCTTGGTAAAGCACCAGGAGGGGGTTTGGATGGGGGGGTGAGCGAGAGAGAGGGGCGGGGGGGGGCGGGTGTCCACAGAATGCACAGGAAATATTCAGAGGGAAAACACAGTGAAAGGATCACAGAGAGCTTCCTCAGATACGCCAGGGGTTTCCTTCAGTCACATTGTCTTGTATTGTCTCCGAAAATGGTAAATCTTCTCAAAACCTGGCACTCGGAGTGGGTCTGCATCTTACACGGCAGTGATATTAACCAGAAACAATACACCAGAATGTGATATCGGCCACTTTATCGAGACATTGGGAATAGTTCTCATTGCCACCCACCTACTTAAATGTCTATCTCTTCACTGGCATATTCTTGCATCGTCTCTTAAACAGTTGTGTGTTTGTCCACAGGCGAATGAGTACTCACTCCCCTCCCTGAATCCCGGCCTGGACGAGGTGAAGCCCAGCCTCTCCACCAGCGCCAGCTCCGACCTGGCCTCCAGTGTCTCCCAGAGCTACTCTGTTGTGACAGGTACAGCCCGACTCTCTCTAGATTGACAACATCAACGTCCCTAACACACAACTGCAGCGAGTCAAAGGCATTTGCAGCGAGGTGGTCAAGCCTACGCAGCTACTGCGAACACGAATGAGCGATCGCATTTAGCTTTATTTCTGCATTCTTTCCATATCATTACACCACATCTTCCCCTCTCCTCAACATATCAAATTACTTCTTACCTAAGATATCGAATCATCATGGACTCATTGAATCTTTGACTGTGGGAACTGCTTATCTCTTATTTTGATAGAACATTAGACGTGTTTTGACTGGAGTAAAACTTCCTTATGGCATACATATTTTCCAGACAGATCAAATTCTTATCACAAAATGAAAAGCTCAACTTTTAAAGCACTCTGTGTGTTTATTTGTGAGGGAAAAGAGCGAGGTGATATATCATCTGAGCCCATTAAATCCTACAGGCCTTTCACACGCTGCTCCTAACTGGCTATTGTGTTAGCCTGGATTGGCCCGCTAACAGATTGACTGGGAGCACTTCTCATAAGAGACAGCTGCTGTTCTTGCCGCGACACGACGTTGTCATCAAAGGCTATGATAGCCTGTTGATTGACAGCGGCTGGAATGGCACAGTGGCTGGCTGACTGCCTCATGCTGTGGAGAGAGAGGGAGACGGAGAGAGAGAGGGAGACGGAGAGAGAGAGAGAGATAGAGAGACAGAGACAAAGAGACAGAGTGAAAGAAACACTGAAATTACCCATTTTTTTTTCCATGTAATAGAATGGTTGCTGTTTTCAATAGTGTGGTTCCATTGAGAGTCCGGCGGAAAGCCACAGGTAATGGCAGGTGCAGTGTATTGAATATCTTGTAGTATTAACTATCTGTATCATATATCCCACGCCAACCCACTCTGTATTGCACCATAGCTTCTTTTGGTCTGCTGTCGAGGTTGATGGGTGCCTGGTTAATTGAAATATTGTTTCATTGTAGCTGCTGAGGCTCTTTCCCAGGAGAGGCTAGGTTTACTGATAGCCACATTGGCTGGAGACTAATATGCCAGCCTTTTAATAAAACTCCCATAATTATGCAGTGGCCATCAAAGTCAATGAGTCCACTGTGTGTGTGTGTGTGTGTGTGTGTGTGTGTGTGTGTGTGTGTGTGTGTGAGTAAAGAGGAGGACAACATGATTGAAAACTGCAGTGGCCCTTCTCAAATGATCCCCAGGCCAGCCCCAGACCCGGGCTGAGTGTTATGGGAAAAGAAAGACCCCTTTTTTTCTCCTGAATATGTGGGAGGTAGATTTGCCCCAGAAAGTTGGGCCTCAGGAGAAGAAAGGTGTGTTTTTGTCTTTTATGCTGGGCTCCTCCTATGAAAGCGGTCTCGCTCTGGGGAGCACACTCATAGCAGGTGGCCTCCAAGCCACCTGGGGGCCTGGGGCCTCCTAAAGCGATACATCTGAGGGCCACAGATTGCATAATGAGGAGGTGAATTAACAAAACTTTTCTCAAAGTGGAATATGACACTATCTTTGGCACATGCGTTTCAAAAATGGTCTCTGAGAATTCTGAGCATCAAATTAAACTCAAAAGTTATTCAATTAATCCACTCAACTTTACCTCTACTAGTACTTTAATTTCACGACTGTGCAAAGTAACACGTGAAGCATTTGATTGGGTGTAGGTTGTTAGTGCATAGTATTATGCTTTTCGCCATTAGGCAAACCCTGTAAATAGGAATGTATGCCAAGCCGGAAAAAAATGCTAAATTATCTTCCTCACTTAGGCTGGGATCCAATTCTCAATAAATTATGCTCTCATACTGAATGGAGCAATGAGATTATATTCATTCTTTAAATGTTTTCTGCTCCCAATTAAAATTCATACAGTTATTGATCTTGTTGATTTTTATGTCCTGAAATTTGCATAATCTATTAAAGATGAATGATTAATGAAGTACTCAGGGAGGGAGCTGAGTTTTGCGTTCCAAGGGCGCTAGCGAAAGCAATGTCGGCCATCTTTTGTGTCCTATGTTTATCCAAGTGTATGAGAGAGAGGGGCTACCTAGAAAGGAGGGCGGCAGCCAAATTACAGAGAGATTTAGGGCATTGAAACGCACCAATGGAATTCAGTAAGAAGTACGCATCTTCTGCAAATGATTTCCTCTCCTGCACAATGACTATTTCTGGATATATTTAAATGGCAATCCAGCGTAATGAAACCACCGTAGTGAAAAATAACATAATTTGTCAATATTTATTTCAAAGGAGAATATTCTCTTATGCTCCCCAAAGAGCGACACCATGAACCTAGCCTGTTGATAATATTGGCAAGTTGATAATACTGAATTGAAATGCTGCATATATTTTGTTAATAACTTGGTTAAGCTGATATTGTGCGCAGCTGATTTGAGTGAAAACAAATAGGATGTTTTGTTTCCAGTGCGTACAAGCAGTAAAAAATTGTTGTACTTGTCTCTGTCTGTATACCAAAGAGGGACACTATGAACCTGGCCTGTTCCGGGCTTTATGCAGTAGCCATGGACAAACAACATGTCATGATTTACTCCTCTGGCTCCTAGCCAGCATTTGTGCATCTGCAGAGTTTTCTATCGAAACCTGAACAGAGCAAGTAACATATGCTGCAGATCCTGTGCATTGTGACTTCAGTTACTCTAATCCTGACACAAGCAAAATATTTAGAACAAATGAATAATATTGTAGCCACTTATCAGTAGTTAAATAGGGTTGCACCTAATGAGAGTTCAGTAGTCCCTGTGCAGGCTGGGCCAGATAATCACTCTTACCAACGCCTGTGGGGAGGCCTGGTGTAAATGGGCACCCCTCTGCCTCGCTACAACTCTTAGCAGATGTGAATATCCCATCTCTTTCCCACTCCCCTCTTTCTCTCTCCCTCTCTCTCTTTCTCTCTATTTCTCTCTGATGAGAGAGTGGTGGTGTTGGTGGGAAAAGATGCTTTATTTCAGATGAACTTCAGCTGAAATATACCGTGCTCAGAGCCCATTTTCTAACCTGGCAGGGCCGGCTATTCTCTGGTGGGTGGCAAACAACACGCAGCCACCTAACCTGCGGTGCTTGGTGTGTGGCCTAGTGACAAACGGCTTGTCTCAGCTCAGTAGAACGCCCGCAGCCCCGAGCTCGGAAATTAATGTTTATATCACCCCCCGCAATAGCACACTAACCTTTGAGCACACATTTGATAATGAATGACTTTAAACCCGTGGATAGGGAATTCAAGCCATTTGGCCCTGCAAACATTCTTTACTCACTCATAATTGGATGGAGTCGTTGATGATTGTTCTTTTTTTTTTCCTTTTTGGTGTTGGTAGGTGATGATAAATTACCACCTCTAGAATGTAGGAAATTGAGGTCAGTGATTTTACTGCCTGTTATTGTAGCAAACATGAAGGTGTCCCTGTCAAGGTAAATTTAACATTCTAATTCTCTGTAGACTCTTCTGCAGATGACTTTGCCCTGCCCGCACAGGAAGGAAGGTTAGTCTTGCTGTGATTTTGAACATGGGAATTAAAAAGTTCACTGCAAATTGAATGGCACCCTTCGAAAAGAAAAGTGTCTGCGCCAAAGTTTCTCACCGTATGTTTAAAAATGAAAACAAGGGTGGCTGCTCACTTGTGAGAAGGCTATTGTTGCTATATCTGGACACATCACTTAGAGGACTGTTGTAGGTTCTTTACGGTCCATTTCTATGGTTGATGGGATCTGTAGATGTGGTATCAGTGGTGGAGCAGAGACAGATGTTGGAGAACTCTATAGCGTCTCCACTCTCTCAGAGATGTGTTTGCTGGGGAGAAGAGTCCCCAAGGACCCTGAGTTTATCTTCCATCTCCATCATCAGGGCCTGTGATTTGACAGGCTCCCTTTACCCAGGCTCTGCCTTGTCTCCAGGACAATAAGCAACACCATGTCTGATTAGTTTCAGAGTTCAGTGGTCTTGAACGCAGCGTTTGCGTCGGTTGTTGTTGCGTCGTAACCCCTGTCTGTTTGACAATGGTTGCTCAGGTGCTGTGAAAACAGAAGCCTACAGTATAGCACACAGGCAGACTCAGATATAGACAGACCAGGCTTGGCCTTCATGTTTCACACCCTCAGAAGTCTCATCCTAAAGTTGTGCTTCATGGCAACCATGTTCTTTAATCATTTGATCATGAGGCTGGTGCACAAGTTTAGCACTTTTTATGCACTGTGTGGTTCCCTTTATACCAATAGTATGTGCCTCAATGAGATGGAAGCATTGTGGAATTGCATTAACTGTATCTAAATCCACATTTACAACAGCTGTCACAGAGAGAAAGAAGGAGAAAGAGGCTGAGAGAATCCTACTACTGATTTCTATGGGAAAGGGGTCAGTTACGTCGCCTGATTCCCCGGCATTAGGTTCATAGGGCTGACGGGTTTGCATCCCCCTCCATAGAACAGCCCTTATCTTAATGAGGAATCTCGACACACAGTCCTGTTGTAAAACAACAATGATGGGGGAAGCAGCTAATGAGGCTATCATGGTGTCGGGAAAGAGCCATCTCTCCCCACAGGCCCCAGCGAACAGAACAGGCTCTGCAGGCAGACGCGGAGAGGCCGGAGACAGAGCTCACATTGATTGCTTAGGTTTCAGAGGCAAAGCCGGTGAAATGAAAGATGCCAAGACTCATCAGCCAAATTAGATCAAAGTCTAGAGTTTTGAACCGTCCGCAAGCCGGTTGTTTGGTTATTTGTGGGAGTGATTTTGTTGTGAGAAAGCAGCCGTGAGATTATATTGTTTGTTTTCCCAAAACCTTGGGGAAATTTTTTACGCATTTGAGCTTGATTGATCAGGCGCGATGTGTTGTTGCAACATTTCAGTGGTGTATATTTCCACTTAGTTGAATGAATTACTGTTGGGTGCATATGAGATTATTATTATAAGCTATGTAAATGAACAAATCAACTGCTAAAGGCTGCTTATCTATTTAGAATTCATGTGAAATGTCTGGTATTGAGATGGTAAAAGATTTAAAATTATCCCGTTTTTTTTTAAAAAGTCAGTAATGTTGCCCAAAACTACTAAGCGCAGAAGGACTTGGTCAAAAAACCAATACGTTTATCCACTTTAAAATAAAAAGTACACTTCTTATATTATAGTTGGGGGTTCCTCATCCTTGAAAGATATGTCAACTCAGAGCTTTATGCTACCATTTACAGTAATTCGGGCCTCATTCATACCATAACCTAAGTATTTGGAGCCCCCTCTCTCACTGTTTTATTGATTTGTGTTAGTGTCTCGCTTTGTGCCTGACAAATCTGCGTACTCCCTTTTTTTCTCTACTGCTGTGACTGATTTGTCCACACACAGTCGGTACAGTAGTTTTCCTATGGACTTGTTTGGTCACTTAAAAAGCTACACATCCATCCTATCACACATTTATCCACATCTGAGTGAATGAGTGAGTGAGTGAGTAAGCGAGAGAGTGAGTGAGTGAATGAGCGAGTGAGTGTGTGTGAGGGAGAGAGTGAGAGACCGTGCGAGTGAGTGCATGCGTGTGTGGGGTCGCATGTCTACATTACATTTTGTTTTGTTTTGTTCTCTTTTCCACCTGGCAGACTCTCACCCATCCCACCTGCCTTCCATGTGTGTAAAGCGGGAGCCCCATGAGGCATCCTTTGCCCCCTTCACCCCCTCTTCTCTTGGGGACTCTGCTCTAGCTGACATCTTGCCCCACCCGTCCAGCCTCTCAGTAGATGCCTCCACTCCCAGCTACCCTGCCCATGCCCACGGCCCCTGCTACAGCCAGTATGCCAGCCAGCCCTTTATAGCAGGTACAAGCCCACCAAAGGCCCCATAACCAGACAAAACTGAATCAAGCTCATTCTATTTTACTCTTTCTTCATCTTCTTTTCAGGCTATCTTTTGTATTTTTTTTTTTTCAAACTGGGGAAGTCATTCCCAAATATAGAGCAGATTAAAGCAGCCGTCTCTCACGTTGCAAAGGCATCAATCCCATCATGCTTTGTGGCTCTACTGTTGTGTATACAGGGGCAAAACTGACTGCTTGCTCCTCATTAACAGTGACTACTCTCGCCCCCTTTCCACCCTGCTTTTCTCCAACCCTGACCCTTTGCTTGTCCCTCTGACTAACAATGGCCCTGGGCCTCCAGGTCCTTCCAGCCTCGTGACAGGCCCAAGGTCTGGGGGCCAGAGGAGGCCAGGAGGGGGGGTGGGGGGGTGGAGGCAGAGACTTAGGGCTGATGCTGGGGCCTGCTTTGGACCGGTGGTGCTCTGTCCTGTGTGCCCCCTGATCCAGCCAGGCCCTATGCCGTCACTGTCAATTACAGAGCTGAATGTGGAGCAGAGTGCTTCGCTCATTGGCCTGATGTTCCTGTCAGCTTTAGAGCTGGCCGGTTCAGGACACTGTTGTATTATTTTTACAGTGGCTGTAGCTTCTGATGAGAATTAATTACTAAATCACTATTTTGCTTTTTTATTTTCGTAAAAGTCATTCTGTTAACTTTTATCAACAAGCAACTTCATGTAACATGCTGCAGCATTTGAGTTACATAGTGGATGTGTGTGTTGAGATGAACAATTTCTGGTCATTTTCAGGATTTTTGAACTTTTTTTTCATGAGACAATTTTGCATTACACACTGTTCTTGCATTGGACATGAAGCGGT
The DNA here is from genome assembly GCF_048128805.1 of Centroberyx gerrardi. Lineage (NCBI taxonomy): Eukaryota > Metazoa > Chordata > Actinopteri > Beryciformes > Berycidae > Centroberyx > Centroberyx gerrardi. The sequence goes on from NC_136011.1 coordinate 16,047,129, forward strand.
GTGGTGTAGTGTGATAGTGACAGTGATAGTAGCATCACTTGGTATTCTCTGTAACGATGTATCACTTCACTTTGGTTATTTTAGTGTCTTTCTTGATGCATAAGGTTTATGAAATATCATGGTAGGTATTGTATTGTATTTAGTGTCCACAAGAGAAACAAAATTCCCCCCAAGGTTTGCTTATTCATAATTTGATGCTTGGCACGTTTCCCAAGTTTATTTCATGCATCATAAACCCACACTGTAAACTACAAAGAGCTTTCACTTTAACCCTTTCAAAGATGACTATGTTTGCATCACAGTTTAGAGAAATGAGTGAAAAATGCAATGACAGTGCCGTTGAAATGATTGTACCAAACTAATAGACATACATGTTAAAGCTTTTCTACACATTGCCACCTCTTTAGAATGAAAATAGGAAATTACATTACTTATTTTATGTGTTTGAGCCTCTTTTTTAACCGTTTTACTCCTTTACTCCTCCAGGTCGAGACATGGCCAGTACCACCTTACCTGGCTACCCCCCTCATGTCCCCCCTACAGGACAGGGCAGCTACCCCACCTCCACACTCGCTGGAATGGTTCCCGGTGGGTGACATTACTTCCTTTTTTATGATGCCATTAATTTTAGTTTTGCTCGTTTTATTTTCAGTAGGTAGTCCCTTCCAGTCGATCATGTTTAAAAAACCTGAGGTCATTCAGAGCCAAACCGGTGCTAACAAAAGGATATGCTTTTCAATGATGTCATTTACAGTATACACCGTGTGCTAGCGGCTGTGATAGACAAAGACACACACACACGCACATGCATATGCACACATTCACTATTGACACGGAGAGACTGAACAAACCTTTAAGCATTGCTACTGCCTCTGACCCGGAGGATTGAAGCGAGCTTGTTATAGCTTTGTTAGAGTGCGGTTAGCGTGTGGTTAGCGTCTGCGGACGAGGACATTAGACGAGCTCGATAGGCGATAACCACAATCAGTGGCCGTGAGATAGGACAGTTCCTCTCAGTTCCACTCCAGCTCCCAGCGCTCATTACCCTCGCCGTGTCCACGCGGCGCACTCTCACCAGCCCCGTCGATAAACACTGCTCTTGCTCTTCTCCTCGCCTCCCCGGACACCCAGGGCTGCAGAGCGTATCTCTTTCCCCTCTACTTAACCTGCAGTTCAGGTTCACAGCAAACAGTTAAGGGTCAAAACACAGAGGCGTGGAGGGCCTGTAAATATTTAAATCACTATCTCTCTCAGGGATGAGCTCGGGTTACAGGACCAGCAGTGTGGATGCTATAGCTGCCAGTGTGTGTAGATCTCTCCTCCAAACAACTGAAAACACAATTCCCTTTATCGCTCAGAGACGTGTAGCTATCACACTGACCAATAATCAAAGCAGGCAAGCGGTGTTTACAAGCAAGCAAGGAGTGCATGAGGGTGCTACTTTAAGGGATGTATGGAGGTAAAAGCTGATATCTCAAATTAAATTAATTATTCTATATTTAAATGATATGCCATTGGAGAATGCTTATGGATATAAGCATGCAAGCATATAAGCAGCAGGATATTAGCCAATTATGAACACACACACACACACCCGCGCATGGACACACACATACATGTACACTCGTACAAAGGTCTTCTTAATCCAAGGACCGTAGGTTTTTTTTTCATCTGGTGGCGAATGACTAAGATTTAGTGACTGGCCCCAAACACTGTTAAAGCAAAGGCCATTCCTCAGCAGCTTCATATAAAACCCAGCCTTTATAGTCTCGTAAAAGAAAGAAACCTGTGGGACCCACAGCATCGCTCACTGACATCACCTCAGCCTCCCGTCCTTTCCAGCAGGACCTGTACAGTGAGGACAAAGAGAGAATGAGAGTCCGCGAGAATCCATTAGGGAGTTTTGAAGCGAAGCGTCATCGGTTAAAAGCAGGGAGAAAAGCACCGAGGTCCTCACTTAAGGAAAGAATGGAGGAAATCCTAAAGACTAACAGAGGATTAATAGAACAATCAATTCGCCTAAAGTGAGCGTGGAGGAAAGCTTAGAAACAGCCAGGACAAAAACGCCTCAGAAACATTGTTGTGCGACAATGTTGTTTAAGCTTGTTCAGTTTCACAGAAATGTAATTAATTGCCCCAAAGGGAACCATGTTTTATTTAGGCAACTGGGTGACAAAGCATTCATTACAGCCTAATATTACAAGCAGGCTGTCAGTCATTTTATTTTGATATCTCTTTGCTAATGTTTGTTTTTATTGTTTTGCAATCTAGGAGGGGACTTTTCTGGAAACCCTTACTCTCATCCACAATATACTACTTACAACGAAGCATGGCGGTTCAGCAATCCAGCATTACTAAGTAAGTGATATTGTCTTGTTATAAAAATTGGAAAACATACTGTAAATACTGTACATTGATGCACATTGATCTTTCCAAGTTGTTAAAAGAGATGAGAATTCCTAGGATTTTAATCAAGAATTAAAATCATTAGCCGTTTAGTCCTCCTCCTGTGATCCTGTTGAAGAAATTTAAACAATAACGAAACATCAGGCTCCTTATATTCTATGTGGCTGCAGCGTTACATATGAGCTGGTGTAGAATATGTGTCTTAAATGATGTCTGACCTCGTGGTTTCCAACGGCTCGTTCTTCTGTTAACTTTCAGGTTCCCCTTATTATTATAGTGCCGCATCCCGTGGCTCCGCACCTCCCACTGCTGCCACTGCCTACGACCGTCACTAGTTACCATGGAGACCGGCTCAAACTGCAGGGCCAGGGCTTCGGCCTCCATATTGTCCCCGTCTGAGAAACACTGAGGTCAAAGGGAAGCGAGGTGGAAATCCTAAGGAACCCCCCGGTTACGCGATGTGGAGGAAGGATTGGCAAGGTCGACGGTGCGTCTAGCTCGGCTTCAGCGTGCACACTCTGGGCGGAGAGGGCCCTCGGGCGTTCACAGCTCAACCATCAAGCCCCCACTATCTCACAGGCCTGAACACTTCCAGAATGACTTTAAGAGATTATATAAATATATATATTATAAAATATAAATTGAAGAAAAACAGTGTGAAGAATACCATGTGGAAAAAAAAATGTTGTGGGTTTTTATTTTTGTTTCTTTGTTGCTGTTGTTGTTGTTGTTATTTTCTTCATGGATCTTCACATTCCTTTACATTATGAACTGCAGTATTTTTCTGCTGTAAAGAGAAGTCCAGGGGAGATGAGAACGGTCCCATACCAGGATGATGCAGGTACAGCGACTTAAACCAGTGTTGAGAGGGCCCTCTGCAACTCAGTTCAGCTTAACGAGACCCTGGCTCCAAACCGTAGGGTGGGCTACATTCTGGTGCTTTGACTACTTCCTCTGTTCCCATATTTCCAGTCCCGCCTACATTATAGGATAAACATAGCATGTCCTACAGCGTTTACTGACCCTCAACTAATGGCAACATCACACTCCCTGTGGCAAACAATCAGATGTAAAAATGTAAATCATTTCAAAGTATTGAAAACATGGTGACCATGTCTCAGCATGGTCTTGCCAGAATTTTAAATACTTTAAATTATTTTTCTTTTCTGTCATTATTTTTTAATGTAAAAAAAGTATCAAAGATTTTTCAGAATAGTTGTGTTCTGTCACATTTCCGTCATTTTCCAGTCATGTCCTTGTCCATGCATGATCGTCCTTCGCTCTTTTTTTGCACTATAACCTCAACTTATTTGATTTATTCGGTACATTCATATAAAATTAAGTTCAAATTAATTACCTTACCAAGCAAAAACATAATTCGAAATATTTCTGTTGCATAGCTGTACAAAAACATAGCAGACAAACAGAAATGTTTTTGTGTGAACATCTTTTTCAGAGTGAAAACGATGCTTTCAAGTTCCTGAAGAGTTTGTGAGCCATTGCTCTATGGCTATATGAACAAATCCTTTCAATTCTCCTTATACTACATTCAGCAACTTAGTCATACCACTAGATGCCTACACAGTTGAGCAAGCTGTACACAGTTGAGCAAACCAACTGTAAATTAGCTTCAAAAATTGCCTTACAAACCCGTCTTTTCAACATAAATTCATACCTGTTAAAATAAATTAATTGCCTTTACAAATAGGTATTTCCCACCTTCCTTGATCAAGTTCAACACTCCATAGGGACCGAAAAGGAAACATTCATTCATTTTGCTTCTGGAAATATTTTGTGAATGTACTTTTAACTACATTTGCCAAAGACTTAGTTTGATATTTAATATTTTATTTACAGTATATGTATGCATAAATAAAGCAGTATTATCTTTTAAATAAGTAGTCAACACTGAACATGTATGTCGTGATTTTAAACAGGCAAACAACATGATGCATATAACTGTAATGAAAAAGGTGAAATTCAATGACTTAATATTCCATCAATTGCAACAAATGCTGCTTTGTAGAATGATTTGTGAATAATGTGAAGACAATTCTTCTCTGTAAATAAGATCACACACACCATTGCAGTATCACACTAATGTACTGGCTCCCTTTGTAGATATACAGACTGAAAAAAATACATTACATTTGTGTCTTAATGTATTGTTGTGCTCTGAAGAAAGGCGCAACTACTGTATAACCTGTGGCTACATAAGTAGCAGGTTTCAGATGCTAACATCACATAGGTTGTCTTTTTTGTTTTGTTTTGTTTTATTTTATTTTCATGATAATGTCATGATGATGTTTTATGTCACTATGCAATGAGTTAAATGGCTTTCTGTATCATCTTTTGTTGTTGGGCTCAGAATAAGTAATCCCCAAGGTCTTCTACAGGAATGATGGACAAGTGCGTAAAAGTCAAAAAAGTATGTAAGACCTCCGATGTGAAAGGGTTTTTCACACTGTGTTTGATTTTCATTCTTGTTCCATATTCCCTTAAATGAAGATATGATCAAACTGAAGTCCTTGGCAACAATCAAAGATATCGTCTTGTTTGCTATTAGTAGATGTTGTGATCATTATGTTCATCCAATTTACGGTCATCTGTGCCTCCATGTATAGACACACACATCCACACTTACTCCCAGTCACTCATCTCTCCTCCCTCCCACCTCTCTCTCTCTCTCTCCCTCTCTCTCTCTCTCTCTCTCTCTCTCTCTGAGCACCCAGCTCCACCTCCCACTACCAGTACAACTCTTGAGCATAAGGCGTCCGAGACAAAGTTTACTTTAATTCCACACAAGCGAGTACATCATCTGGTTCCAACATAACGGTCATTGCTGTGGACACCAGATAACTGAGACACAGACTGCAGTCCCACTCTTTGGGAGAAGCTATCCTCTACAAATTGCACTTGGGATTTGCCTATTTCTGTCTCCGTGTAGCTCAACATATCTGAAAATGAAACACTGGCATAGAGTGCAAGCCACCTTCATTCAGGAGAAGACTTTGCTTTAGAAAGTGGAGCACCTCTGAAGGAATGGGTCTTCTACTGTTGTAAAGATGATACAGGAGATGTGTCATGGACATAAAAAGGATTTCTGATGAAAATCTATACGGAAAGCCTTGTGGCCTCAATCATTGTTCTGTTCCAGTTCTGTTCCAATTCTTTTTGTGCACATGAGAAATAAATTCTTTTATATGTCAGTCGTTGACTCTGTGTCCCCTCATTATTAACCCCATAAGAAAATGATTCAGAGTTCAAGGTTCCTGGGGAGCACGCCTGCTGCTGGTGTATTGATGTTTGGTTTTATGAACAGAGCTACAGAAGCCACTCATACGGGTTACAGCCCTCAAATATGAAATACATGATGGGTGCACAGCACGTGTCTGTATGGTGTGTGTGTGTGTGTGTGTGTGTATGTGCTTACGTACTGTTGAATATGTAACATTAGTACAAAACATCATTTGATTCCTTAAAGTAAACAAGGTAGACTTTAAATTCATAATAAAGAGAACAGCAGTGGTTATGTGAGTATATGTGTGTGTGTGTGTGTGTGTGTGTGTGTGTGTGTGTGTGTACAGGAGAGAGAGGGAGAGAGAGAGAGAGAGAGAGAGAGAGCGAGAGACAAAGGACCAGGAGAGTTGGGAAGGCAGGAATGCGTGGCTCCAGCTTCAGACTCCAGTATATTTAATGATGCATTGGTTTCATTCTGCTATACCACACTGCTGCTTGCCTCCCCTCTACACTCTCAGACAATCCTAGCCAGTTGTAATTCAATTTCTCTGCTTCCTCTGCCTATTGTTTATTTCATGGATCCCCTGTGAAGCATCAAAAGCTGCTGTTTCTGTCAGCCCCTAACTGTCCTATGTGTTTGTCATTCAGGCCTTGTTAAAAGATAAAAAAAAAAACACACACACACCCACACAGACACACACACACTCCCTCTTCTCCCAGCTGAGAATTCCCAGTGGTAAAATTATTCCATTTAGATGGGAACTTTTTTGTCACTACCCTGTCTAAATTGGCATATCTGGCTCTCTCGTAGAAACCAATAAACTGTGAACCCGGATGCATCTGTCAATCAAGCTCATCTTACTTTAGCGGGCCAGATGACAACAACAGGAGAAGAGACACACACCAGCAGAATGGGGCTCACTGATTGGCTCTCATCAGCTAGGCATTACGAAAAGCACCTGTCATCCTAGGGGCTTCTCAAACCCGTACAGAGGGGCCCTGCCATGGGGGCCATGGGCCTCGCGCAAGATTTACTCAAACACTTCACCCTCATTGTCAACTTGGCTTGGTGATGCCCTACAGCTAGGCCTCCTTGGCATGATTCACGTCTGTCAATGATAATATATACAGTGAAATAAAACAATCCGAAAGAGTAAAGGCTGGTTGATGGAAACAGTCTGAAACAATCCCTTGCAAATCTATGGTGTTTGGTAGGTGTTATTTCAGCCATTGTGTAATATAAATATATAACATTCAATTTTTTTTTTTTTTATATTCCACATATTATGACCAAGAATATACTCATTCATCCCATCATAACCATCTGAAATAAGATGATAGATGGTTCAAGGGAACCCATGAACATGCCCCATATAAACATTGACATTTACAATGTAGACAGCCAGATATTCCGAACTGAGAATCCAACATATAATCATTTCTCTTCATGTAAACATCCATGAGATGACCAGAGAACGAGACTCCATGAGTCTTGGGGTGTCGTACGAGTGTGGTATTGTTCTGAGATGAGGAGTGGCGGTGGTCTAGCAGTGACGTCCTGTCATCTGCCTGCATGGGAGCCTGTCATCAGCCTCATCATGTGGCTGTCATAGTTGATGCTGGTGAGGGGAGAGGCCAACCCTGCTGTGTCAATCAACAAGCCCTCATTAGCAGCAGCTTTAATTAGTGGCTGCGCGGGCGCAGTATTGTTCATGACGCCGTCTTCGTTAACCCTCTGTTAATCCCAAATGAATTTGGGTTGGGAAGAGAAGGCAATACAGTGTCCAGTGGTCATGTAGTATAATGTAAAGCTATATGTGGCTGGTTGAAAAGAGCTGTTTATATGGCATAAATAATAAACAATTGCTCAACTGAAATAATGAATACGAATATGTACTTAATGGCTTTTCTTGAATAAGCTTGTTGGAGTCCATGTAGAAAAGTCTTCAATACTGCTGAAGTGTCCCTGAGCAAGGGCATCTAACCTAAGTGTTTATCATCATGGTCCAAGGACAGGCTTTGAAAATTAGCAAACGTTACATAGTGTGATACAACTCAATGTGCCATAGTGGTTTGTGATAAAATATCCTTGTGAAAATAAGTCGTACATGTATATCATCCCACACTAAGATTATCTGAGCGCAGCCTGGGAGTCAGAGAGTTCAAGCCTGGTCTCTGATGATCCTGATCCTGACAGAACGACGATTATGAGGTTATTTTCACTGTCGGCGGGTGAGACCATCCAGGCGACAGGAACATGACTTTGTGATGTTTCTAATGAGTGAGCATTGATTGACTCAACACAGCCTAAAGAGGTTTTCTCCACGTTCGAGCTCAAACGATGCTTGGTCTGTGTGCATGCTGTACTGTACGATAGTTCACAATTAGAATAATGAGCAGTTTTAACTGGAGAAATGCAGCTGCTGCGTTCCTCAACCCAGGCCTCATTTGCCAGCTATATGCTATTATACCATTCCCATCCCTGTTAGATCAGTCAGCAGCTCAGACCAATTTCCCTTCAGGAGCTAAATTATCCTTTTGAATGGCTATTGTGCGACACATTGTGTAATTAAGCACTAAATATGCCTCACTACTTGATTATGTCACTCTCCAAAAGGGCTGAGGAGCTCTGGGGCGAGGAAGGGTGTTTCTGTGTTTATGTATGTGTGCATGTGTGTGCACATTGGGGGGTGGAGGGATTCAAGGTTGGGGAGGAAGCAGGGGGGAAACGAAAGGCCAAAATGTGTAAAATGGGGTAGCACTGACCTGACTGCCCCCTTCAAGTGGAGAGATCTTCTTCTGTCTGACAGAAACGCAGCCTGAGGGGGGGTTGATTTGTTTGAGACGCGCAGAGCCCCAACTGTCCGGGTAAAACAGTGCGCTCTGCAACAAGACCATCCAGCCTGCTACGGCTCTAATAGGAGGAGGGGGGGGTAGGAATGGGGAGGAAGAAAAAGAGACAGGGGGGAAGAGGGGAGAAAGAAAGTGGGAGGCCAGAATCACCAACCCCCACCACCTCTGCCTGGCTCCCCATGCCGCTCCACCCCCCGCGCACACACTCCCCCGCACCTCCGCCCCCTCCCCTACCCAACACCCAGTCACTGTCAGGCCAAACACATGATGAATTGCCCTGTCAACAGAATTCATTCAGGGACCAATTAATTCAGCAGAAATGAACTAGAGCCATCAGTCGCTGAAAAACTCACTGCAAAGAGAGCAAAGTAGCCCCACTTCGGAAAACGAGGAAGCGAGGGAGCGGGAGAGAGGGAACGAGGGAGAGAGGGAGAGGGTGAGATAGGTTGGAGAGTATAGTGTAGACGAGAGGGCAAGCAAAAGAGAGTGAGAGAGCGAAAGAGAGAGGGAGAAAGAAAGGGAGAGGGAGCGTGGTGGAAGTTAGTCTGACAGAAATTGGTCATTTAATGCTTTAGCGCACTGGAGACAGCCCCTGTCATAGACGAAGGCATGGCAGGGGCTCCCCTGGTATTTTATTTATTAATTATCCTATGCAGCGAGGGGCCTTTAACTGTCTCAGTCCAGCCCCGTCAGCCCGGCTCCCTGTCATTTTCTCTCCACAAACAGATCCTTTAACACCGTGCTCCAGGTTAATGGAGACAAAGCCAATATCCAACCAACCTTGCCTTCTCCCCCAAATACAGTATTCATCTGTACCTTATCCAGGTAATTATGTCTCAGACGATCTCCTGAATATGTCGTTGGGATGCTAATAAACCACTTTAGAGCTAGCGTGCAGAACACGTCTGACCTTTTCAACTCAGTGCTTCATGGTGGCTACGCCTCCTGAGGAGGGCAGCAATTATTTACACCTTATTGGGAACTGCATGTCATTGGGAATAAACACAGTCCCACATATTTTAATGATGGCTGCATATATTGCGTAGGTAATAGCTAATTCCAAGTCATGGTTTTATCCCCCAGATATATCAACCATTGCTGTCTCACAACATACAGTATAGGCTATGCATAGACAACATCTGTGGAAAATATGTGTTTTGAATGAGCCATATGATCTATTCAAACTCATAATTCAGCGCAGCTGAACATGTAACAGGATTCAATGTGAAATCTTTGTTGACAAAAGGAATGCTTTGCCAAGTAACTACCTGTCAGGGGGGCATTTTATTCACATAATTCAGATATTTGTCACCTCTCACATTCCATCTCAGTTTCCTTAACAGTGTCAACAAAATTCAACAGAACAGTGCTTGCCAGAAGCTGTTTTGCTGGCGGTGACAAATTAGCGCTGTGAAGGGCGATATCAACACCAACTAATTAAGGTGTCGTGTGATTTTGGGCTCCAGATCAAGAATCTGCTGATTCATCCCACGGGTGATTATGATGTCCATATGGTCAACGTACAGCGAGCTACACGGGGAAACACTATCGGCCCGTTGCAGCGCCAGCTTTGCCAAAAGTTTGATCTTGTCTTTTGTGGCGGTGTTGGGTGGTGTTCATCAAGGCTCTGAATTATTAACAGCATCTTTTCTTTAAGCCCAGGATCCTCTAGTGGAAAACACGGGATGGGGGGCAGCTGGGAGGCTGCCTCGCACTGGCTGCCACTCTTCTCTGACATCAGGAAGTGAAATTCAACGCTGTTTCCACTGGGGTGTCGTCAGGATGAATTCATTGATGGGGCAGTGCACCTTGGATGCCCCCTTGTTAGTGTCACTTGGTTTTAAGGAATTATCACACCTCATCTGTAATGCGAAGGTGATTTTATGGTTGGTGTTTGACTGGTGTTGGTGTCAGATACTTTCCAGGTTACATAACACCAGATATACTGTATCTCTTGTCAGTCATTTACAAGTAAGCTCATGCCACATAAAACTGTAAAAAGGTGTAAACAATTAAGTTAGTTTTCTATTGTGGCTAAATGATGAGTTATTACTCCGGGGTCTAGTAAAGCCTTTTTCCTTTCTCTCTTTCTCGTTCCTCTCAATTCGTTCCTGTAAGGCCCTTTTACTGTAGTGCTAAGCACAGTGAAAATACACTTAATAGACAACACTGGCATACAACCCAAGTGAACTTGACAAATGGAATAGAAAAGCTAACAGAGAAGAAAGAGGTGCTTAGGCCAACTGTCACAGGTAAAGTGCTTTCCTGATTTCTGTTTACTCACCATGCTTGAAACCTGACTTGTTTTCCTGCAGCTTAGTGAAGAGATTCTGTCTGTGAGTCAGCTGGTTGTTGGCACATATCTCTTGAACTAAAACTAAATGAACTAAATGAACTAAAATTCCCATATAGCATCAATTTTAATACGATGAAAAAGTAACCAGGTGCAACTTGTGTGACTGTAATCACGTGGTCAACTAAAGGACTCTGAAGCCTTTTTTTCCCATTTCACATGTTCAGTTTAATTGATAAGTCTCACATGCTTTGTATTTGACCATGATGAAGCCTGCTTGCTTCAGCCAATGGTGTCTCAGTGTGGGACAGCTTATTAAAAGCTAACCACTAGCTCTAACAACAAACCGCTCTGCTTCTCAAAGGACTCCCACAGTACCGCTGTAATATACAGTACATGGTGATGCAGAACTCATGAGGCAGAAGACGTATATTCTCCTAGTTTAAAGTGGAAGGGACAGAAGAGGAGAAGGGAGGGAGAAGAAACTGCATGTGAACAGAGAAGAGATGTGCTGTAGAATATAATTAATTAAATGAGACTAATTAGGAACATGAGAGCAGGTGCCAGGCTATGAGCTGACAGGGAAGACAGCGAGACAACATGCCAGCACAAAAAAAGAAAAGCGCACACACACACACACACGTGCGAGTGCACACGCAAACACACACACGCTCGCACACGCATGCACACAAACACACACATGCACACAGCTCCGGTTATGGGGGTGTATCGTGACAGGCACGGGGACAAAACAACTTTCTGCGTTTTGTCATGTGAAACCCCACAGGAATACTCATGACAGGAAGCGGAGACCCAGGCACCGTGGGGGTCTCTTGCCTTTGTCTCACACACATTCTCTTTATTATTTTTTCTGCTATGGTGGAAGGAAGTTTGCACAAGCCAAAGATTTCTCTCCCCTAATTATTTCAGCACTTTGCTCAAGACTGCAAGCTGTGTAAATTCAGAGATTTCTTCTTCTCCTCTCAGACCTCTTAAAATGCTCCTCATTATAGCCGGCTTGACCAACCTACTTTTAGAGTGATGAAGTTAAATTTTATAATTCAGAAATTGTTTGGGAAAAAGTCCACATTGTGTGTGGGGATAAATTCACTGAACTATACCACGTTTAATCATTTTTACCGAATTTTTACTGAAATTTTTAAATACTATAGATTTATTTTGCTAATCAAAATAAATATACCGCAAAAGTAATTGTGGATGTCCATAATTTAGAACAACTACATTACACAACATAACAAAGAAGAGTCCCAAATGTTGGTGCTGGTTAGGAAGATTATACAGTACAACCATCCAGCAAATTGTCAGGCATTCAGCACTGTCCACTTCCCCCAGTATAACCTCCACTGAGTCTATTCTCTTCTCCATACAGCAGCCACTGTTCTCTATCAGAGAAAGCAGCTAAAAATAGGTCAACAAGCCATCACCGTGCAGAAATGTAATGGGTTTGTAGACACTCTCACCGCCTGGTCTTGATGATGAGGTTAAGTACTTCTTTGCACATTTTCCCCAAATAAAAATGTCACTTGTCCCACCCACCAGCAACCCATGCCACCGCGCTGCTTGCGGTGCCTCCGACACAACGTATCGTCGGCTTTATGAAGTGTGTTAGCTTCTGCAGTGTACTGCAGGATGAAGCCGCACAGAGACACTTCCAGAGGAATGTGGGCCAATTAACTCTATTCTGTAACTTGCCGTGAAAAGACAGTCCACTCTTTGCAAATGCAGCTCTGAAAGGGGCATCAGACTATTTCATCACAAGTTACAAATGTGGCAAGTGATGAACATAATGAGTCTTGATGTCACTTAGCCATAAATGGTAAAGTGTCAGATATGCACTGCAACCTGCTCCCGTCAAAGGAAGATATCCTCTTGTTAGTGCTTGAAAATATTCACAACGTATTAATAGGTTTAAATAAATCAAACATAGCTTCTTGAAGACATTTTTGTGAATTGCGGTATTAACAGTATTAACCAAAGCTAAGAAAAAGGACAAATTCTCTCGTTTTCATATTAGAATTAATCATAGCACAAAAAAATACGCTATTTTAGCTTCAGTGAAACGAGAAACAAGGGGGAAACAATTTTGATCTAACTGAAGAAAGACTCCAACTGGAAGAACTAGATGAGGCCTCAAACATTCCTGGTGTCAATCACAAGCAAACACCAAGGATCTATAAAACATAGCTTCTTGAAGACATTTTTGTGAATTGGGGAGACAATATTCACCAAAGCTAAGAAAGAGGACAAATTCTCTCGTTTTCATATTAGAATTAATCATAGCACAAAAAAAGGAGCTACAGTATTTTAGCTCGAGTGAAACAAGGGGAAAACCATTTTGATGTAATTGAAGAAAGACTCCACCAACAGCAAGAACTAGATGAAGCCTCAAACATTGCCGGTGTCAATCACAAGCAAACCGAGGATCTATACCTAACTTTCTTCCAGAAAATACACAAGACAACAGCGTTTCGAGGGCTACGAGGGCCCGCAGCCAAGACTCTGCCAAGCGGACAGCTCAATATCTAGCCTTAGTGCGGCTTGTCAATGCAACCCCAAACTCAAGACAGAGAGAGATGGGGGGTGGGTGTGGGGAAGGCTTTTTTAATTATCTGTGGTTGGGTCGGACTGTGCATCATCATTAGAGAGACTAAATAGCAGTGGTCACTGACTCAGGTAGTGGTAAACGGCACAATTAACAGGCTGAGGAGGGAGAACTGTATTCAATTTGAAAGCCTTCTCTCCTAATCCATCTCCAGTGATCAGCAGTGCTGCTGAGCTACGCCCTTTTACATTCAATTACATTAATCAGGTTATTACCCAGCAAAAAGTCAACATTTTAATCAAGAACCGGCAAAGTAGGGCAGGACATTATACTGAGACAGGGCTAAGTGACAGTCAGAAGGGGGGAGTGATGATATTCTACTGAACATGATCTTTTACTCACAGCAAATGGCACATTATGGAGATGAAGAGGCATGTGAGTCCTAGATGCATATATTTTGATTTTCATCAGATTATAAAATATTCTATGTCTACATGTATCTAAAAATAACATCACCATTTTACAGAATAGATCCCAGATTATTCCAATGTTGCTATACAATTCTGAATTAATCTCATCCTTTAGTGGCAACCTCATGTACAGCAGGTCAAGAATTCAGGTAGTGTATGTTTTTTGCACCTCTAGGCGGTTGCTACTGCAAATCCTCCTGGAGATAATCCTTGCAGGGGTGTTGTAATCACAGCAGGTGTGCAAGAAATGTAAAAACACAGCTGCAGGGTTCACATCCCAATAACTATCCTGTTACTCTGAAATCCTTTATGGAAACTCTGGAAATACATTCTCTAACACAAGCCATTATTCTCATATGGATGGAAACAACTTGTCTAAATGTATGTAGAGCTATCCACTGTGGTGAGGTGGGGGATTATTTCATTCACAGCAGAAAAAAGCCAATTTATATGAATATGTGCTTACTTCACAACCAGTTCAAGTTGACTTTGCTGACTGATTGCTGACTGCACATACAAAGTGAATCTAATTTAGTAGAACCTCTGGCTAAGCAGTAGTTTCTCGCCCATTTTCTCCCACTAACAGAGAGGAAATCAATTCTCAGGCATCTATGACATTCAGGAGATGTTTGTCTTGTTTTTCTTTTTTTTATTTCCCTACTTCTTTTTGCATTTTGGCTTGTTAGGGTTTCTGTGATGGCTGACCTGGGGCTGGGGTTCTGATTAATGGAGGGAAATTCTCGTTGTCCACCCCATAATGAGAGAAGACAGAGGTTAGAACAGCTCAATAGGAGAGATAACCACTCTTTGATCCAAACGGTCATGCAGAACCTATACCCGCTGCATCGTCAGAAAGTGTACTGCCAAGCCTCTTGCTTTCAAATCTCTCCTCATAAACTCTAAGAGGGGAGAATATGCCTGTGCCATAAGATAGATAGACAGACGAGTGATATCATATTATACTGTAAACCTCAGTAGAATTTAATTTGGCTGAATTGTACTGATGTTTGTCAGTTGTTTAAAATATAGTTTGCAAATAGTTGCAAACTGTCTGCTCTTTCAGTGTATTAACGGCGTTTCCAGATCAGAGCCCACAGACTATTGCAATACAATAATTGACTTCTTACACTCAGTTACACACAAACAGTAGCACAGTGATACAGCATCTCCACACATTCTCAAAATATTAAACTGTCTAAGTGCCATTTCTGAATCCCCACTAACAAGACTCATCTCAACTTAAGATGTCTTGTTAAATTGAGACCTTGTTCCCCAATGGACTTAAATGTAAAACATATCTCTACCCTTGACAAGCAATGTTAATCCATTTAGTGTAACGAACTAACATGTCCCTAATTAAAATATGCCTTTTAATGATACATACTGACATCCTGGAAAACACTGTCACGCTTCCCTCCTTTAATACAGGAATATGCTAATTGCTTCAGTAACATTGGTGTTCAAATCCCAAGGCTACTAGCCCATCCTTAGGGAGTTAGTGTTGGGGTTTTGAAACCTCCATTCAGAAAGAGGCCCTTTAACGGCTGTTGTTTGAAGATTGTTTCGGCCGGCAGAGAGGGTTAGGCCGCTTCGGGGACTGACACTGTTGATTTCCATTCATTCGCAGACATTCAATTTACCATTCAGGAGCCCCGGTCTCACTCTCCACCCCTCCAGTCCACCACCTCACCCTGTAGGTGCTAGAGGGCAGATAGAGAGCATCAAGTTTCCCCCCATCCCGTGGCAGCTCATTTAAAACAAATCAGGCTGATTGCTGAGTTGCTGAGCTCACAAGGCCCAGGTGATAAAGCAATTAAAGCCCTCTAATTCTTTGGTTCGGAAAGGGCCAGTAGATAATTAACTATATATAATGAAATCCTTTTGTTACCTCTTCTCTCTACGTTTGAGTTTTGTTTCCTAGTGAGCGTGGCTGTTCATTTGATGGGCAGTAGGGGACAGGTCCATGTGGGTGGGGTCTGCAGCCTTCGATGGCAGGGCCCCTGGATGAGAGTGGGGCCTTAGTTAATAGGCTCTCTCTGGACAGATGAGGTCCATTAGGAGGTTAATTTAAAAATGAATAGAGAACAGAGAGGGAAAGAGACAGAGAGACAGGGAGAGATCTGAGCACAACTGTATCCAGACCATACAGTTCATTGGCACAACAAAACACAGGATCCAAAAATGTATTTTCCCAATCAAGCAATGCCACTAATTAAGCATGTGATAATTAAATAGAATATTTAAGCCTATTCTCACAAATGACCTGAAACTCAACTGCACACAAAACAGGGAAGCCTTCTCCACACCAAACACAACTGAACCCTATCACTTCCCATCCATGAGGCCATTTCTTAAACATTGAGGCATTGTTCAGATGCATGGACTGCAGCCCCTGCCTCCCCATTTCCATTTCTTTCCCCCCTGCAGAAGGGCTGAATCTGATCCGGACCCATTGGTGTGTGGATAATGAAGGGGTTACCAGGAGCTGGGAGAGGCCCAGTAATTCCCCGCACCGGGGGACTGGGTTTTTGGGTGGGGTTTGGATGAGTACCCCTGCTCCGTGATGCATGCACTCATGTGAGCTTGTGACAGCCTTACCCAAATCCAAGGCCAGACATAGACACTGCATGTATTATATAGATACAGTACAGAACCCAGCTTCAAACATTTTATTGCAGTAGCAATGCTGCTTTATTTATACAAATGGAGCTGATGCTGTATACATTAGTATTTGTATTAGTTTGATCTTCTGTATATATCACATCCTGTATGTATGTTGTATGTATTTCAGTTACAGTAAAGAAATTTGACAATATGTGCCATGGATACATTTGCTTCTGCTCGACAGCCTCATAACAACTAATATCCAACATAAACATAATTGTTATTTTGAGATTGTAATAATGCATTTGAATCAAATTCAAATTAAAGACACATAAATAAAAGGCCTGCTCCTCATATGTCTTGCTGAGTTCATCATCCTCCCATTGCCCTAGATGTGGGAGTAACCCAGCTCAACCTAAGGTCATGAAAATTAGCATATCATCCGGCAAAATGGTCAGCCAATGTGTGGGCGTCTCCCTAAGGGGGGTCACCTTCTACATCAGCGCTAAGGCACCAAGAGACCCCCACGTATTCCAGGGTTAAGTATCTCCACTTCATTATGATAAAGACGTGAGCCTCTGAACAACTACCCAACCTACTAACGCTGTCAATAGGCATTGAGTCCCGGCTCTATCCGGCCTGTCCTCACTCACCCTCTCTCAGGACCCTCCACGAGCCTTCATCCATCATCTGAATACTCTGGGCCCGAATCATTGCCGATCATTATAGTAACAGAGAGAGTCCCTGTGATTGGCTGTGATTGTGAGATCAGAGGGATCTGAGGGGTGATCCATCACACTGGGTGGCACACTAACACCTCTGTGTGATGGGGTTCACCTCCGGGGTCGGGGCCAGGTCAGGGAGCCACCGCAGCCACTCTCTGGGCTGTGAGGGAAGAGGGCACCTCCACTGAGAATACCTCCGACACTCCCAGTTACTCACTTACCAAACACTCTGGTGTGCAAAGTGCAGTGTGTAATCATTAGTTTTATCCCATTTGGCTAATCCAAGATGAATTATCAATCAGCAACAATATCTTGATTTTTCATAAAAGTTTGAGAATCAATACACACAGAGCAAATCCTGAGATTCATTGAATAATTTACTATCGCTTGTGCATCAAAACTCCTCTCTCCGCTTCACAATGGAAGACGAGCCGCTGACCCCATCCGACTTGTTTCTCAAAACTGGTGCAACACAACATGGTAACCCGAGGCTATGTGTTGTCATCCAAATGAGATAAGTTTATTTTCCCCAGCCCAGCATTTGTTCCATCAGCCTGTGGGGTCGCAGACCACACTAGGAAGCAGTGGGGAGTCCCTCTCAGCACCTGCAGCTCTAGCGAGGTGGCCCGCTAGCGAGGAAAGGCTTTGGCCGCTGCCCAAATATCTGCCTGCACCTTCTGTGCAAACGCACCAGCCTTAGGAAACCAGGAGGCAGCAATATTGTGGAACAAATGTCCTCTAATCTCAGCCTGCTGGTCCGGGGTCCTGGGTGGGGCCTCTTGGTCGTCCCATCCCAACGCTCCCCTTTCGCCTGCTCTCCAAGCCTGATCCAGGATTGTCACTACACAGGCCAATGTTATTGGTGAGTAAGCGGGCCACACCCACACAGGTGTCACTAACATCATAAGCATCACGATCCACCAGATCCACCTCAATGGGAGCTTCTATATATTGAACAGCAGCAGCTCTGATGATCTATTGGCACTGCAATGCCTGCAATGACTGTGTACTAAATTTAATTGTAGTAATATATCATATCTGTGTTAACATGATGTTATATAGGTCTTACATAGCATCAGTGCATTGTTCCTTGGAAATCAATGACTCAAAAATGTAGTAGTCATATAAGAATGGCAAAAATCGTAGTGCTGTTGTTTAGTTTTCAAAAGAAAAATCTACCATGGCTGTCAGTTGCAAGACACCATTATTTTTATATTATCTTTTTTTCACTGTGGTTAAGAGTGCATAAATACATTTGATAGCCTGCCTTGGACTTATCATTATTACCCACAAAAGCAATCCAGTGCCAATCATCTGTGTCTACTACTACATCTGTTGTAAAGTTGATTAACACGTTCATTTATTGCAACACTCACTGACAGTTGATCAATATTTCCCAGACATTTCCACATGCTCAGCATCAAACAAATATGTCATGCAGTGTTGGTAGTAAGATCTTGCAAGACATGTATTCACGACATCACTGTGTTTTCTCTCGGCTTCCTGATCTGTAAGCAGTCTACCACGGTGATAACCTTATTACCATACATTGTATCAAAGATATTTTTAGATACATCTTTTGTTGACTTTTCTTTGCAAATAAAGTACACACATCTAGCTTCTGAATTCAGTCTATGTCTGCAGTGACTGTACAGGGTAATTTCCTATAGCTATAAAAAGAAAAAAGCCTTTGTTCTTCAGTGTTCTATAAACTCTGCCCACAACAAACCTTATCATTTGTCTGTTTTGTTACTCAAACCTCATCCTGCCTGCATCCTAACATCTCCAATTCGAGTCTCACCCACTTTAAGAAAAGCATGAGACGTGAAAGCTCACAATCTCTCTCCCCCATCATAGCATGCATGCTCTTGGGAAGATGATCCAGCAAGGTATCACATTATTTCTTCATTCTTTGAAGGAATACACCGAGGATAGAGATTTTGGAAGATTGGCCTGTTGGTCAACTTACCCATTCTTGTGTTTCATTGGTAGGTCAGTCGGCCATGTGCTCCATGCTAACTCTTTAGCACACAACATGCTGAGCGATCGTAGGCAACTAGCATTATCTCAAAAGTGAGACATGCTATGCTTGTAAGTCTGGCTGTGCTGTGTAGATTAGCTAAATTTACATGAAATATGACACAAAAATAACATACTGGTTCAAACTACCTGGGACTACTTTTCCTGTGAGATGTGTGGTGGCTGATGAGAGCCTGTACCTGTGGATACTAACTATTAGCCTAATTATCCCAATAATATAGCCTAATATACTATAATTTATGAATTCTATAAACCTTAGTTATTTTGGCTATATTATATGTATAAGCACTTAACACATTTGGCTTGTCATTGCTATCAGTATTTATTTTCCGTCAAAACAAATCATCTGATTAATCCATTTATCAGCTAGTAATTCACCACAGCTACAGGTAAATCCTCTTACCTTTTCCACAGCACAAAGACATATCTACACATCAGCGGAGGTCACTGCTCCAGATATGCATGAATCTTAAATTTGTCTCATACGTAGATATTAATAATTAGTGCCTAACTAACTAGCCAATCACGTGGCTACCTGACTCCCAGCATGTTATTTGATGTGGTCAATTGGTAGTGCTGCTGTAGATCTGTCATCAGGAATTATTCCTCACAGTTATGAACTGTCAAATCGTTCACGTCTCCGCAACACATTTGGAAAAAAATTACTTTGGTAAATATTCCCGCATTGCATGATCAGATTAAAATTCACAACTTTAATTCAGCAAACAAATATGCAAAGATAGATTTGATCAGTAGCACATATAAACAATTAATTAGTACTATGAGAAATGATAAATGATTTTTCCCTAAGTGGGAAGCGATGAGATCCAGAGGCTGCTGCCTCCAGCCTTTAAATCTCTGGGTGACGTACACCATTGTTGTTGTAAGGCGTTAATACTATACAGCTAACCATACATCTAGATTTATTCTGAAATATCTGACAGCAACCTTGGCGTTAGTGGCTCATATGTGCTAGTTTAGGAAAAACAAGGCAACCCAACTAATCGGTAATCTCTATGGTAAATTACCACAAGCAGGCTAAGAAGACAGCAAGCTTCCAGGGACACATGGATGATTTTCATATCTATGTTCTCATCACTTAACGGGTAAGTTGACCAATGGGACACTCTTCCAAAAACCTGGTGTATTCCTTTACACATGAACAGGCCTAATTGATGGTTTTCTTTTTTCTCTGACTTTTCTTAATCTCCCCAGTTCAGTTCCTTCAGTCTCATTTGATCCTTTGTTTTTAATTGCGCCTAAGACTTCCATATCTGTGATGTAGCACACAGTTACATTGTTTATAGCTCACAGTGATTAAATATGTTTTAGGCAGTTGAAGAGACCGAAACAGAAATTATGCAGGCTTTGGAATTAAATATGCCTTTGAAATATTCACACATTTCCTAACTTGGATTTCATCACTCAGAGAAGTTCAATTTAGAATCTGATTTAATCAATCGTGTGACTCCATGCTTCCCTTGGCAGTTCCCAGTCCATTCAATCGGCAATCAATTGGCAATGAACAGGACTTGTGTCTTTTGTAGTCTGGCACACAAGAAGTTGGCCTGTGGAGTGTGTTATTGGAAAAGAATATTTGAAATTATTTTCCTGATCACTGGCTTATCTGCTGGAATCCTTCCACCTCCAGAGAAAAGTTCTGCAAGTTGAACAAAACAAACAGAAATGCACTCATCTACAGTGATTGAAATTTATTTTTACTGTTCCAAAAACTGACTTTCCATTTTTCATAATCAGCTCTAATAGATAACAATTAAACTTTGGAGTGCATGAAAGGAAAGAGAGTTTTCTGCTTTGAGAATCTGTATTCACTATTCAGTATTTTGCTTAGAAAAGAGAAGAGGAGAGAATGAGAGGGGAACAGATGGAAATGAACAAAATGTTTGAGATACTGCTTGCTGAATACTGACATATACTGATATATACATATACTGATATACAGTATATATAGGTGTTTATTTCAAATGAGCAGTCTGGGGGGCACCTCGACGGTAAGCGAGTGGAGAGGGGTGGGGGCGGTATCTATGGCAACAGTCTGGTCCCCAGCTGTCACGGCGAAGGAGAAGATGGGTGCCATGAGCGAGGAGACCACTTAACCTCAGCTGCTCCTCAGCTTAGGGGAGTCAAGATGCTGCTGAAACCCTTACAGAACCTCACTTAATATGTAGACAATAGGCCCCCTTCACGAGACAAAAGACGACTTCGAACCAGCCGGGGAAAAAAACACGAGTCTTCATACACATGGAGCTCACTATCAGAAGCTCCAAGATACCAGATACAACGGTAGGGGTACGAGAGGAGAAAATTGGCAAAAGCTAATTAGATCTGGTTTTAACTGGAGAATAGTTTTAACTGTACTGTTACATGCAGCCTCTTCGTACTGCAACAGATTTCAAACTCGTCCCTGATTGTATCAGCAACCAGAAAGTTTCACAGAACTGTAACAGTCCGCTTAAGTCACATCTAACTACACAGAATGAATACGCAAACCAGGGGAAATGAGCAAGAATATTATCTATGGAGGTTTGTAAAAAAAACATGAATGTACCATAATTATTGCTTTGCTCCCTTTATTTCTCCACAAACATCCCACCCCTCTTTCTTTCTTTCTCTCTCTCTCTCTCTCTCTCTCTCTCTCTCTCTCTCTCTCTCTCTCTCTCGTTATCGGGCTCCAAAAGATAGGAAACACAATCCACTCTTTTCTCTTTTTCCCTGATGTTTAACACAGTGTGAACAGTGTCAGTAAATGGAACATCATATGACATCCAAGCACCAGCAAGGACACCAATGGACTTAAATTTGAATATGACAGTTAGGCATAACAATACATATTCAGGGAATAACATGTTTTAAGGTGCTGTAATATTAAAATGAGCATGAAGATCTCAACTTAGTGCAAGCAAAATCTCCAGAATATTTTCAGAGACAGTGAGTATGTTGGGTCATCATGTAACTCTACTGTTCTTATCAGTGCTTTGTCCACATTTGTAATACTTGTGATTCCAGGCACATGGAGGCTGAAACAGACATTTCAAACCTCTTCCCAACATCGGCTTTCCTTCCCAGTTGGCAGCTCCATGAGGAAAGAATTTCCAAATATTCTTTATTCCCACTTGAATTTAAACATGAGTTAAGTTCCAAACCTTAAAATACTGTGTCATCAGGCGAAGAATACAGTGGGCATGGCAGTCAGGAAACTTAAAATCTGCTCTGTGCTGTCATGTGAGAGGGATGGTTCATAACTTGTTTCTTCTAGTACTACTTCTACTTTCTTCTACTACTAACATTAAAGTGCATTTAAGCAACATTACACCTATTTCACTGATGGTGAAGTAGAGCAGTGGTGGAAAGAGTTCTAAAACATCCTACGTAAGTACTGTTACCTTGCTGATATTCTACTTAAGTAGGAGTAAAAAATACTAAAAAAGTAAAAATCTACTTTAGTAAAAGTAAAAAGTAGCTCATTTAAGATGTACTCAGAGTAAAGGTTACCGAGTTACTTTTTCGAAAAGAGAACATTGTTAGATGTAACATTTTCCATGCAATTCTAAAAGGATGAGCGAACAGATAGAAATTCCCAAATAAAGTGCACAAACAAAGTAAAGCCTTCTCTTCTTTGCTTACTGACCGTTCACTGTGAATGGCTCCACAATTGGCCAATTTACGAAGGTCCAGTTTCTGTTGCTTATGGAGAGCCTAGAAAATACATACTCTGTAAATGGATGTGACTTAAAATGTAGCTAAGTACAACACTTCAGTAAAAACACACTTAAGTAAAAGTAAAATTACTGACTTTAAAAAATACTCAAAAAAGTGCACAAAAAAATCAATTACAGTAAATGTAATTAGTTACTTCCACCCTTTAAGTAGAGCAAAACAATGATCAAAAAGAGTGAGACAATAAACGTAACATCTCCCCTCAGCCAACCCCCTCTTCAAGAAGTGAATAATTTGGGTCTCATCAGGTGACAAGGTTGGACTGACTGACTTGGTGGGAGGGAGGGGAGGAGGGAGGGGTGGGTCTGACAGGGTGTCGTCGCGGCTGTGACACGTATTGCCGGTGACAGAGGTTAGGGGGTCAGACAGGAAGGTCTGTTGTTATGAAGGGGAAGCGGACTGCATTGTTCCCGCTCCGCCCTCTCTCCCTCTCTGGCTGCGCAGCGATGGCCTAATCAGGCTGTGAACACAGACAGCGAAAGCTCATTCAGTGTTTTCTTCTTCATCTCCCATTGTCTCTTTGTCTGTTTCTGTCTCCTCGATCAGCGACTCTCTCCTCTCTCATCACACTCACTCACGCTGTTGTTATACATCCCCAAAATCTTTCCATCTATCTCCTGTACGCAATTTTTCACTCTCCTTTTCTCTCTCTCTGTCCATTTTTCACCTTCTTCTTCTCTCTCCACATCTCCCTTCCGATGTCTATCCCTCTGGCATAGATGTTTCTCCCTCTGGCTCAGTGTGTGTGTGCGCGCGTGTGTGTGTGTGTGTGTGTGCGCTCGTGTGTGTTTGTGTGCGTGCGTCTTTGCCTCTGGCCGTCCCATGGGAGCCCTCACAGGCTTTAGAGGCCAAATGAGGTGTAAGTCTATTAAAAAGGGAGAGCCAATGTGCAGATTCCCAGCCCAATATGGGTCCTGGCATGTCATTCAGGTGCAGTTAATTTCCACTTGAGCAAGAGTGGACGCGAGGCAGAAGGAGGAACTGAGGAGTGAGAGACTGACAGGTCAACATCAACACATTCGCCATCTTCTTGCTTCTCTTTTTAGCCTCAGCGGAACCTTCTGACAAGCACATAAGCTAAGCATAAGCTACAGTATTAGCTGTTACTGAGGTTAATCTTACAAAACAACATTCTGCCACACTGATCACGTGGAGAGGTTTGAGATAAAAAAACACTGTCAAAGTTTCTCCATGAATTCAGAGAATGACGGATTGGTACTGCATCTCGGTGCAGTTCATTTGCAATGGAGATTCTGTTGATAACCATTCAATGGAAACAGGACAAAACAAGCATGTTTGTAGGCTAGGCGTATCCCGCTGTTAGCGTATATGTGCCACATAAACTCATGAAAGGACAGATAGATTAAATAGGCCTGTTTATTCATATGAAGATGACAAATGTAGTAAGCTGGGGAAAACGAAAGGTTTGGAGGACACACTATTCATTATAGGAGTGCCTGTGGGTCATCGTGTTTTTATCTAAATCAGGTCCCAGCCCATTTTCCCCGCCGCACCGCCAGGCCAGGCCCATGTGTTTCTGCTTAACCTACTTCAGGTGCTGTCTTGAATACCTGTGCCATTTCTCTGCCCCCGTAATGACGATATGAGGAGCACAAGTAGGGACGGCCGATGAAGTATGGTAATAACAACTGAAAAAATAGAACTCTTACTATTTAATTAAATATGAATTAAAGGTAATACTCAGCGAATCAGCAATTGCTGTGAGTAGATCTAGGCAGAGTGTAGAGGGAGCAAAGTGACAAGAGGCCAGTGCAACCAGAGTCTGTCAAGGCTAATTACAGGTGATTCTGAGTGTGGCTTGCACTGCTGAAAAATTTAATTTGCTATTGATTTGCTACTTAAATGGTCTACGTCCATTCCTATCATTATTACATGGATGCAGGGCTGCCAATACACAAAGACCACTGACTCTTCGCAGGTCGACTCCAAAAGGCATTAGGAGAGAATTTTTATACACTCAGCACCATGAATTCCCAAGTGTCCGCCAAATATAGTTGGTCCTTTCTCCAAAACCATATATTCAAGTGTCAATTAACATTCCAATTTTCATTTTTACCTACCGGTGATTTTAGTCTCTATTTTTAACGAATGACAACTATGATGTGTGTACCAACTGGGACATCAACTCACACTGGAGAAGTGATGTTTAAACCTAGCATGCTGTCATGAGAACTTGAAATGGACACTAGCAGATTAGCAGACTGAGACGCTTTTGCACTTAATTTTATTCATTACTTTATTACTTTACTTTATTGCTTGATTTCTCCCTGTGAGTGAGTCTGACGTGGTCCTCCTGTGATGGAATGATGTTTCTAAACAGGTAGATGATTCATACCTACATAAAGCCCCTCCAAAATGAGTTCACTCCACATATGAATTTTAAAACCTCATTTTATATGGCACCGAACAGGATTGCATGATTTGTTGGACCGTGCAGTGATGACTTGGATGTTGAGGTTTATTGAAGTGACTGCAAAGGGAGAGGGTGTTTTTTTTTAAACAGAGCTAGTCTGTAGGAATCGGGATGTTTCGAGAAAGATGGGAGGACACAAAAAACAGACACAAACATATTGAATGTGTATTTCAGTGTATTCTGAGTCAGCCTGCTCCGGTGTTCCTATCTATCTGTCTGCGGTAGCTGAGGGGGGCTGAGGTCAGTAGCCCAGCTCTGACCTCTCTGGGCCCATTTCTCTGACAGACATTTGTCACTCTGTGGAGGGCCATGTGCAGTAATAGATTATTGACCACCTCAGCAGTCCCATCACTCCACAGAGCTCAGATCCCCACTACTGCCACCTTTATCACCAGACAGAAGCCAGAGAGAGAGAGGGAGAGAGAGAGAGAGAGAGAGAGAGAGAAACAGCAACACATGCACACATTATGATGAATGAAAGGCTACTACTAACTGAAGCAGCGCTCTGATACATTCTAAGCAAGTGAATGTGTGAATTACTGTGTCTTTTGGATTCAGAACAAGCAAACATCGAAAGCTTAGCATAAAATTCAATGGATATTCGGAGTGAAAGAGGCCCACCTGTCTCTGAATTACTGTACACAAGCAGGAAATCAATGCATGGCAACACACTATAAACACAAATCTATGAATAAAATGCACCAGTGTCAAAGACCTTCAAAAGTCTTCAAAAGAGTGTGAAGGAAGTAGAAAGTCGTCCATAGGCCTGCTCCTTTAAAAGAGGATGGGATACTGGTCGGTCCCTGATGAATTAGGGGGAAAGTAGGTCTTTCTTCCATATTGTGTGTTTTGTTTTTTGGCACAGTCTGGGGTTCTTAATTGTATGATAATTCATCTCGGAGCACTAATTTACCCCCTGCCAGTCGCTTTAAATGTTGGACCATTTTATGAACCAGCACTCAGAATTATAAATGAGCCGATGGCTTAAAGAAGTGTGTCTTCCAGCTAAGGAGCACATTTACGCCCATATTCTTAAGTTTTTTTTCTTCAGCATTACGGGCTTTGGGCATATGAGTGCCCATATGTGATATTTTCTGATTGAAAGGCATTTTTTTGGTTGTAATTTGCCTATCGTCTCACCTGAAAAAAGAAATTTAACCAGCCATAATAAGATGAGATCAGATGGATGTCAGAACATGTTATGACCTTTCACATAAAGTCTTATATACTGTGAAAGAATTAGCACAATGTGATATTTAAAACCACTGCGGCACACGCAAAACTATAAAATGCTTTCTTCTCAAATAGCAGGAAATAATGAGTGGCAAATGAGCTTATTTCCAGTGAAACCCAAAACACACACATACAATGATTCAAATCTAGTGCAGTGTGATGTTTTTGATGTGGCATGTCGGGTCTGCAATATGTCCCTCTCCGGCAATTCATATAATAACTACCTGCTGTTCAGATTCTTGGGCCCTGTCTGTCACACGATTGGGGGACATTTAGGCTTATTTTGCCATTGCTTATTTAGCCACGGGAGGCCTATTAATTTCAGCAGGCCCTGTCCTCTCCAGGGGCGATCGCTACCCACAGCACGCGTGTCCCATTGTTTAGATCCATTTACATCTGTGGTCAATGAATAATGACAGCGCTGCAGTGTGGACTCCAACACAACAAAACACATACTTGCACACAAAAGCTCAGGGACACAAATATACACACAAGCTGGACAAGGAAACAAATTTCCCAAATGCAGAATTACCGGAAAACATTTTTTTGTCAGTATTGGTGTGCTTTATCTGCAGAGAGTTACGGCTCAAAGCTGCATAATGCCAAGTGGAGCTGTAACTTTCCTTTGTTGATCCTCCGCACTGTTAGAAATTCTGCTGGTACGGCTGTTATTTTGGCACCTTCCCAATCGTATTTGACCCAGTAAATTAGCCACATTGGTTGATATGGTGCCACACTAATGTTGAGGGTTTATTCTCCATCGGGTGCACAGACTCCTGGCACCCGGTATTTCACTCTGGCTGTGCAAAAAAGGCTGTGCCACTGCTACCACACATCATAGAATATTAACCCTTTTCTGTTCCCTGGCAAATGCACCAGATGGCACAGCACAATAACAGCTGTCAATTTCAAGGCAGTGCCTCTTTGGTGGATTTTTCCCCCTTGCTCTTTGGGACACTGGGAGGATTTTTTAAGACATAATAAGTGAACTGATGTGCTGTTTCAGATCGTAATGAATCAAATGTTACAGCGAAGCAAGAAGCGTGTTTCCTCCCCGGGAAACCAAAGAGGTGTTACGGAGCAAAAGCAACAGTCAGATGTGCGTGCTGCAACACACAAACACAGACACACACACACATAAACACACACCAGTAATGGAGCTGTGGAAGAGCTCTTGCACATTGAAATGTACAGCACCAGGTTGAGGTTTCCCCTCCTTCCACCCGAGCGCTCGTAGCAGTCATGAGATGAGGTCCCTGGTGCCCCCTCAGCTGCCACTCTAGTTAAATTAAAACTGAGGCCTCCAAATACATTCCTCATTGTGGGCCTAAAGCGCAGGAAAGTTGCATTTGGCCCAAGTGGCGGCTGGGGAATTGTCCCCCTAACCCACTCCCATTCCCCTTATTTACATGATAAAGGCTGGAGTCAGGGAGAGCCACAGGCCCAGAGCTATGGTGTTATTTTTTTTTTTTTTCCATTTATTCATTTCTTTACCAACATCACTTCTCTTCCATCAGAGGCGAGTGACGAAATCATAGTAGCAATTTAGATTTAGTTTAACACACTCCCTGGAAAACAGGACAGGGAATTGCCTCTGTGTCTCTCTCCTGTCTCCCCCTCCACCTCCATCCCTCGCTCCTAGTGGCACAGAGTGGCCTCCTCTGAAGGAGCAGGAGGGAGAGGCGTTTTACATCCTTTGACTGGCCCGCCGTCTTGCCATTTGCCAATAGCAGGGCTTTCCCAGTCATGGTTTGAATAGTTACAGTACTGTTATTCTCAAGAGGCCTCAGCGGTCTTCAGGATTACAAGAGTATGGAAAGAGTAATATGGATTTTTCCTCAGTCTTCTTTTCACTTCAATCACCTGACTTTCTTCAGCTGGAGTTATGAAAGGCAGACACAAACTGTATAACTGCCACAGAGGTCATCTATCCCTCTCATACTGTGCTTTGTAACTCAATTTCCCACCTGGCTTGAGCTGAGGGCGACACACAGAAGTCAATTCCAATACCAACTCCCCAAAGTGCATGTCCAATCGAGAACTCTGCAGTTTAACCTGAACGGACTTCATCAATCGCAGAGTTGAGGTAAATCAATTTCAAATTGACCCAAGTCCCAGCACTATCTCAGGTGACAGTGCATTGTCTATATGTGCTGCCTGTCCGCCTCTGACTCTGCTAAACGAATCTGACTTAATGACATCACACTGAAGCCTATAACTAGCGCGCTTGCCAGCTATCCCAGGTCTTATTTCTTCTCGGAGAGTTGTTATGCCACAGGTTTCTGGCCCGAGGCTAAGAGGAGAGAAGTGCAGTCAGCAGGAGGTAAAATCCATACGCATCTCCTGAGATCTCATCACACTCATCAGTGTAAGAACTCATATAATCCTGCTAATGTCTGTGTGTCTGTCAATAGAAACTCTCACAGAGACCAAAGTGTTCTAATTAGAAAACGAAAGCGCAAACACATTGTATCTGTCTGCCTGTATGTGTGTGTGTATGTGTGTGTGTGTGTGTGTGTGTGCTTGAGAGAGAGAGACCCAGAGAAAAAGAGAGAGAGAGAACTATGATGAAAAGGTAGTTAGGAGAAAAGAACAATAGAGCGCACAGATCATTGAATTTGCATGAGTGGATCGTCTATTTGTAATTTTCATAATTAGCAGTATACCTTTCACATCTACAAACGCCCTCTTCATATCCCCCCTGCCATTTCTCCCGAATGGTATCCTCCCCCTTAAAGATTAATTGAAGCTGGGATAAAACAAAATGGTTCCCAGGGGGTGGCCCACTGTTTGTTATTCATGTGGGTCTGAAAACAGCAACAGTAAATCCTCTAAGTTGTTGTTAAGCTGGGGATATTACCATATGTGTGCCATTTCCATAGACTGACAGCTCCCTCTGGATCAACTGGGGACTATTGATCTTGCAGCACTCCATTTCAAGTTAATTGTGCTTGAAATGAGGTCCACACTCCCAGGCATACCTTTGTTTGAAAGGTGGATATTCATTTTTATTTGGCAGGATGTTGATATCAAAGACATAGGATATATTCCATATTTAGTTTATGTTTATGCTGGAGAAGCAGTTTCTCTTGCAGTGATTGGTCAAACATCTCTCTGATAATAGGCGGACGCATTGTAGGGATTGGTTTTTGGTTTTTGTTTTTTTTTCTCAGTTGTGATTGGACAGAAACAACGCTCCTCCTACATCGGTCATTTAGGCAATAGACAGAACAGAACAATGTTTCCATTATACTCTGGGTGTACAAAATATTGGGACCACCTGCTCTTTATAGACAGGGACTCCAGGTGAAAGTTATGATTCCTGATTGATTTTATCTATTAATTCCACTTCAGTCATGAAGCAGAGATGTAGATGAAGGGGACAAATTGGACAAGGTGTTTTTTTAAGCCTTGAGACAGTTGTAACATGGATTAATCAAAAGGGGATGAAACTCAATATTAGGAAGGTGTCCCTAATATTTTGTACACTGTGTAATACTGTAATATAATCATAATAATAATCATAATAATTTTTGGGGGGTTATTGTATTATTATTGTATTATTATTATGAGTGAATGCAGGCATACATCTGATTGTCAGTATTTATGGTTGTATGTAATGCCTATGGAGGTATTACAGAACACAGATTGTCTTTAGTTGGGCGCCTGGGATCCAACTTTATCATTTCTGGGTGAGCTCCGTCTTTCCTGTATCTCTGCTGGGAGCCAAGTGCCTGACTCAATAAAAGAGCAAATGAGGAAGTTGCACCAACTCACACCAGCTCATGCAGAGAAAGCAGACTTTCCCACCAACTGGCCTTCATTTCCCAGTTACACAAACAAACAAACTTGAGCCAGTATTTCATCTACTCATTTGCGGTGATTATAAGTAAAGCCTAAACAGGGCACTTTAAAAGCTACTTATGCAAGTGTTCTTAGGGTTTTTTTTCTCCTAGCCTCATTTAGCTTTAATTCGTCATCGGAGAGAAATTGTCTGCACTGCAAACTCACATGAGGGTGAGCTTTGCCGATGGAAAACACCGAAAGAACGCTGAGAGTTTCACAGCTTTGTGGCTACTGTACGTACAGTATAATCCCTGTCATGATTAAGAGCAAATCGGATTAGCATATGTGACATATGTGTGTTTTTACAGCTACTTTTGACAGCCCGACAGAAACAGTGTGAGAGGTAGACTTCCAAGGAATGAACCAAAGTACAACCTCATTAAGACAAAAGAGAAAACGGCGAGGTAAGCTCTGTTACAGCCCAAATACTGCCACTCTCTCTGATTAAACCTCTCAGTCTCAACTGCATCATAATCCTGCCTGGAACTCTTGCAGACGGATTCTTGAGTAAAAAGAAAAAAAAAATCCAGAGAGGAAACCAAAGAGTGTCAGTCCCAATCTGGAGACTATCTTGGGATATTCCCATAGCTCCTTCCTCCAAGGCAAGGGACACTTTGCAGGAATGAAAAGGGATGCAAATGTCTTCACAGAAACAAATTCCATCTCCCCCAGTAATCGCTCCCCCTCTAGTCTGATGTGCCTGACTGTTGCTGGAACCTATCTGTTTACAATATCAGATCACAACAAATAAAAGGTGTGTAATGGAGGACATTAGAGGGGCCAGTGTATAGAGGCAGGATTTAATTTGCATGGCAGATTAGCCCGCTAGTGCCACTGGTGGGGCCACAGCCTCAGGGGCAAAGTCACCCCCTTTCTCTTTTCCTCCATCTCTTTTATTCCTTTATTAATAGGATCTAGTCTCTTCAAATCCATTAAGTCAATTGAGCAGACCCATATATAATCTGATTTCAAATCCAGCATGAAAATGCTTAACCAGTGGCCCTGGCTCCATGCTGGCTTTTCTCTCCATGCAGCTGGAAAGGTTCAGTGAGAGTGGAGAGAGGGGGGAGCTGTAAGAGAGGGAGACATACTGTGAGGATATACAAATCTCCCTCTGATCCACTCTCAGAAGATGCAAGAAGAAAAAAGTGAATATACATCCCATGGTTGTTAGAAACTTACTTAAGTATTGTGAAATTGACAGATCTTATTGAATCAGTTGCAAAGTTGATGTTTGGTTTTTTTCTGCCACTGTATGGTCAGTAAAATGTGCAGCATGTGCATGTACAGAAGGGCAAAGGAACCCAGAGTGTAGTGCACAAAATAAATACATGTTACATCTTCCAGGCTACCTATTTCAAAATCCCAGTGGAAGAGGGAGAGATTGAGAGAGAGAGAGAGAGAGAGAGAGAGAGAGAGAGAGAGAGAGAGAGAGAGAGAGAGAGAGAGAGAGAGAGAGACTGAACACTGCTGGAGGCTTTTTGGTCTCTGCCCTCTGCGCACTGGCCTGACTGGGGCCAAGTTACGCCTCAGTGCCCCGGCTAGCCTCAGCTTTACACAGGCAGACAAATACACACACACACTCACAGCTGGGGTTACCAGTTATTAGACAGCAAGAGGAGAGAGCCAAGTACACACTTTCACAAAATCATGCATTCATAAATACATTTACACACCCTGAACCCCTCTCTCTGAAACACGTAACTGAGTGACAGGGAAGTGTAAGACTTGACGGCTTGAAATGCTGCATAAAAGGCACAGCCATTAGAAATAGAGAAGGCTTGTAATGAGTTGGTTTTTATTGGCTTTTTATCTGTTCTGTGTCAAATCATTTACTGAATACATGTATTTTACCAAAAGAAATTGAACACCAACAGCAACTTTGATCATATTACCAGTAAGATGTTTTTGCCTTCCAATCTAAAATCAAAATTGTTGTCATCTTTTATCTCAACTATAACATGTGAATCATTATCTGCGATTGTGTGTGTCAGCAGGGTTTTTCTATTGACTTGAAAGTTTACCCAAGGTCTGCTAAATGCATGATATCCCTCTCTATAGGTGTATTATGAATCCTGTGATGTCAACCTTGAATTACATCTGTGCCCCCCCCCCTCCATCCCCTCCCCAATCCACATCTTATTAACATAGAAGGCAACAGCAGCAGCAACAATGTTTTGCTAACAGTTCATGCATTACCACTCAGGGGAGGGTTAGCACCATGCATCCCTGCATCTCAAACACACACGCTCCCCAGTGTGATTCAGTGGAAAAAAAAAACACAACACTGCCGATCAGAGCTGCTCAGCCCGCCTGCTCTGCACTCGGGGCCCCTGACAGAGGCGGTGATGTTTGAGAAGCAGAGAGCCCCGAGTTTGTCCATCACTGATTAGTAAAAACTCCAGCTCCTCCTGTCCGGCTACAGCTGATATGCTCGTCTGTGGATCTTGACAACATCAATGGAGGCATTTAGGGAGCACAAGTTGTGAACAAGCTTATATATACAATCAGAGATAAGCGTGCGCACACACAAACACATACGGACAAAGACACACACAAACACATGCGCATGTAATGGTACGCGCACACACACACACACACACACGCTCATGCAGCGTGCTCTGCAGTGAGCAAGAGCTGTTGTTTAATTTGTAAAACAGTGCTCAAAAAAGCTGGAGCGAAGCAGGCAATTAGAGGCTCTTCTTCCTGAGGACTTGACTGTTTTCCTTTAACCTTTACACAATGATTTATGTCAAAGGATTTGTCACCTTCGCAGAGGGGCCTTCACACACAGCTTTTCAAAACACACAATAGGGGAAAGGGAGGGAAAAAAACTTACAATCCTCCTGTGAGGATTTGGGAACTTATATAACTCCCAATTATCAAAACTTCTTCTTGCAGCATTGCAGGCCTCCCCTCTGTTTGTAAGACTCACAAAATATCTACAGTGCCACTGAAGAGTGTATAATGCCTGTGTGCCCACATGACTGGCGAAAACACTCCTGCTCTTTCTGCCCCGCTGAGTCCTGCTGCATAATGGGGGTCTTGAAGGCTCTGGGCTCAGAGCAGGCCTGCCTAACAAAGCCTTGGTGGCTTGCAGCAGACAGGAGAGTGCGTTTGTGAGCCAGTTGCCAAAAACTAATTTTCAGGAGGTTTTCTGTGGGATGCAGTGGCAGCGGCATGACAGTGTGAGGTTTAGATATCTTGGTGAGCGGGGAGGGCTGGGGCGGAGATAGGTCTTTTGTGAAGGCCCAGAGAGTTGGTTCAACAAGAAGAAGTTCACAAATTGGTGGTTCGGAATAAATTTCAAAAGTGAGGTTTGAGGTTTTCTGCTTTTTCTTTTTTGTTTGTTTGTTTTGTCATTGTATTATTTAAATTTTCCACTTCAAGCAGTTTGTGAAATTATTCAGATTGGCCACTATCATACTAAAGCATGCGCTATCACCAGGCTGGCTTTGTATTTCTCTTACTCACTGTGTAACCATCTCTCTTGAGTTTTCAATCTTTATCCCCTCACCGTTCACTTTCCTTTTTTACTCCCCAGTAATGTACCTGTTTACCTGTTGGGTGGTCTTGAGCCAGGCTAAACTAAAGCCCCAGTCCCTGCAATCTAAGTGTAGAGTAGCTGCTAATCCGATTTCAGGAAACAGCCAAGACCCCCCCCTCCCTTCCCCCCTCCCCTCCCCTTTCAGCATCCCAGCTTACCCCTCCTCAGAGAGGGAAGGGAATAAGAGCAAAGAGGGGCGATGGTGGAAGAGTTGGAGGGAGAAGTCAGGGAAGAAGATTTATTATTTGGGTTTTGGGTTTAGCCATCGGAGTACCTTTCAGCAGGTACTCTGGTGAAATACTTCAGGGCTACATAACCGGGGCTCTTACACGTACCTGGCCCTTTAATGAGACATACATAAGGTGGGACAGGGAGGACATATTACCTGCTCACTGACTGCCCTCTTTTCTGAGCCCACTCTGCCCTCTCTGGGACGTTACTGAGGCCAAACATAAAGCAGTGTTTCATGGTGCTGGGGCTTATCTGGCCTCTGAAAGTATGTGAGACATGCCAGGAAACAAAGGAGCGTCTCTGAGCCCACTAGCAGGGTGAGCATATCCCTTTCACAGGCCACACATCTCCCTGGCTTTACTTATTTGACAGGCTCATGGTGATTTTCAATGGAGGGGGTCTGCACCTGGAAAGAGACTGACCAGCATGGCACATGGACCACCACTGCTAGGAAAGCCCAGACACCAGACTGCCTTTCAGTATCAGGCAGCTTAATACAGCAACCCTCTTTTTATTAAGAAATTCTTTACAACAAATAGGTTGTGTATATATATGTTACATGCAACACAGTATAGGCTATATGTTGTGTAACTATATATTAACAAGCTTAAAGACAAATTTGAAGCTTTAGACAAGTTTAAAGACTGTTTCCTTGCGCATGGAGGACTTCCTATTTATTGGGATGAATTCCTTGTTTATCAAAAGAGTATATGGTCTTTATGAGTTATCTGTTGGTGTTGTTTGATGATTACGCAAATGAGGGACCTGCTTCCTACTACATGCTACTATATGCTGGCGAGAGCGGACCAGAGCTGTGGTGAGGCTGAAGACAGGCTCTGCTCACCCTGAGGAAAGCATGGCCTCAGCTGGCCAAACATGGGCAGTACAACCTAGAACGCCTCCCAGTTCTCCCTCTGTCTGTACATTCATCCATGCAAGTTGCACAATATATTTTCATTGAATGCATTTTTTTTTTTTTGGGGGGGGGGTCAATATTCTGATTTTGGAGCAATGAAAAAAATGTTAGTGCGGCAGACATTTTGCCCTGTGAATGTGCATAGTTCAACGAAAGGCAATGCCATATCAGTGACATGAATACATCTAATATAGTATATGTGATATGATGATGCTCCACAACCCACACACACACACACACACACACAGAGTGAACGGCGGTGTTAGGACAGCAGTGTGTGTGACATGAGGGGATTGGTGTCATTGTGTCACAGCTGATCCCTGGTGTACTGTCAGACAGCAGAGACCCTCAGGGCCTCCCTTACTGCTGAGAGTACAACAGTCCATACGGCATCTGTCGTACCCACCGAAACACCAGCGTGTGTGTGTTTGTGTGTGTGTCTGTGTCTATTTTTGCATGCATGCCTGTGTGGGTACGTGTGTGTCTCTGCGTTTGCTGTATATTTATGATTCATTGTGTTGCCGTACTGCTGCATGCCAGATAGAGAGAATGACTCAATGCAGTGCAATGCTTTGCTAACAGCTACTTCCCATAACCTCATTCTAACTCCTACACCCTTCTCCTTACGCCTAAACTCTCCCTTCCTCCTCATCCCTTAACTCAGCTCCCACACCGCCATTTCAGTCTCACCCTCCCTTAGTTAGCCACCTGCCATTGTGGCTACCTACCTGATTAGCCCCTCTCTCTAAAGCTCTTCTTGTGTTTATTAGTCCCATCTTTAACGACAGGTCACTCCACTTCCAGCCACCGATGACCTTGGTCTAACACTCCTGCCACAGTAGGATTGCTCCATAAACGGTCAGTAAAGAGTGGGTGTCTGGGGGTTAAAAGCTCCCACTGTCACAAACAAAGGTAAATAACACTGACTTGGTCGTGTTGTTTCTGGTACGACTCTGTCCTCAGGTTCCTTTTAGGGAGAGCAAGGCTTTATTGCCAGAGTCTGAGAATTACCCAATGGATATTGGCAGCACTGCACTAAAATCAATAATTCGCTATCTTTACAGGCCGGAGTGAGAATTGAAGATCATAGAGGCGTGAGAGAGTGAATCTGTTTCGTTCCTTGTTTGTTTTCACAGTATTTGTTTTGTGTGACATCCAGCATTTTGTCAGTTCCTGCAAGAGCTCGGTGTCTCAAAAAAAGTAAGAAAAACTAAACGAAAAACAAAAAAATGGCTAATATTCTGCTTTGACGCTCATGCATTTTTAGTAATTACTTCCCTGTATCATGAAGAATTTTCCACATCAGTGGGATATTGTCAGTAGAAAATTAAATCTTCTGCAGGACACTGAAAAGTTCTAGGATATTATTATTTGGCCTATTATTTGGGACATGAGTGATATGATGAATGGTGATAAACAGAATGATGTGTGGTGGATTTAATAAACCAGCTGCATTTTATAAGGCTATCAAGCTTGATAAACACTGACCAAAAAGGCAAACTGCTTATTTGTTTAACCATTGTGTCTTTGTCAGGCCACTGAGAAAAGTCCTGATGTAGCACTTCTATAGTTGTTGTGAAGAGAAGCCTCTTGAGAAGGCACCAAGGAGCTCGGTCCATTCCCTGGGTAGACACAGATAGACTGCTTCAGATTAACTGGTTTTCTTAATGTCTCCTCTCTGGCGAAGTTTCTTTCAGAGGTCTGAGAGGCAAACAGGCCCCAGTGAAAGACTCACTCCCCATTAGTGGAGGTGAATAGCTCTTCTGTGAGCAACCGGTTAAAGCAGGGTAGGATAAAAGTCCTCTCCACACACTTCTTCAGTCAGATTAGAGAGGTGACTCTTGTCTCGAGGACGTAAAATGTTTATACATGCACAGGGGAGCACTCTACCGTAGCAGACTCACCAGTGTCACCATTACATTTATCAGCAGGAATTCAGTAAGCTGGTAGTAGTCTGTATTTGAGCAACTCATAATGATGCGTTTGAAACTGTACATTCATTCATCATGCATTTGATTATCAGTGTTAATCATAAGGTAGCCCTTTTTTACTTGAAGCCAAGCCTTTCCTTAGGAGAAAGATAAAAATACAACTGTGGCCGCTGCTTTAGAGTGTTGTAGTTTTACACAGTGGGAAAACGTATGGCATGTGCCTCTGTATGACCCTCTGGGTGCGCTGCCAAGAACTAGAAGCTAACTTAAAAAATCCATGAGAAACTACTCATGGGAATGGTGGCACTCCAAAAGACTGGGGGGAAAAAAGGCAAGACTTGACTTATTATACCATATTTGTATCGATGGCCACGTATGGTGTAACTAAGGTTGTCTTTTGGAGTGTCGCCTGTGTGTGTGTTTCAAGCTTTGATACCATTTAAACAAGAACAACTGAGTGCCCTATGAATTTCACACTTTATCTTTTGCAACATTGTTGAACTACTGGTGAAGGTCATAATACCATTGCTAGTAGTTCATAAATATTTCTGTAAAGAATTGTGTTATTTGAATGAATGGATGAAGCAAAATGGGTTGACAGAATTGATAAGAGGTCAAGCAAAAATTAAGTCAAAATACTGAAAATTTAAGTTTAAAATTTTCAAATATCCACTCTGGTTTTGAAGTCAGTTTCCAAAGTATTACAAAGCATTTTTCCTGTCCCACTTCAACTCAAGTCTTCCTTACTTCTTGAAGGGAAAAAACTGCACCTAATCGCAGGCTCCTTGCTTCCTTGCCAGCTACCAGCCCCTGATTGCATTTCACCCGTGAAGTAAATACTACATGCTCAGTTACCAGGTGAAATCAAGCAGGCAGATGTGTCTGCAGCCCCAGTAGACACCCGCTGGACCCTGCTCCTGTCTACCTGTGCCACAGAGTTTCTAGCCGAGTCAGCTACTGTTGATCCATGTTGCTGAGTGAGAGAGGGAGAGAGGCAGGCAGATTCCAGCTGGCATTTTAATTGAAATAAACAAGGAATATGGAATCATGGCAACGTGTGTTCATGTGTAATGAAAAAAGTGAAGTGTGTATCCCCATCTCCTTTTGATCAATGAAATTTACTCAAACTGATACCAATAACTCCAGATTTGACCGATACTTTTTGCAGAGTCCATCAGGCCTGTTTGTATGAACTGTATACAAAGGACGGGAGTGGAAGAGGTATGTTTGCCAAAGAAGGGGTGAGAATACAATAGCCCTCCTTCCAAGGGTCTGTAACCATAGACTCTAATAAAGTCACCGCCTGCAAATAAAGAGCTACTGCTCAGCTCAAGTTACAAACAACAAGGACAGCATTATACCACTCGACTCTGTTTTGAAGTACACCAAATGTTCCAGAGAGCAACAAACAGAACGCAATGCACAATATATAATAATAATAATAATGATATTCTAAAACTTTTGAAAGAAATTCCTCAGAAAATTTGTCCTTCAAATAGTTACAATAACTTGAAGAATTTCATAAGAGCAGGTTTATTTTTAATCCAAAAATGAAAAAATGTATCTTATTGCATTATATCCTATTTTACTCTCTTTTAAAGGGGAACAGTTCATTATGAATTGATATATGTTACTGTCTAGTATTGGACAGCTCTGTCTAATATTGTGAAAGGTTTGTCCCGAAGTGACGGACTCAGTGTTTATGCATTCCCAAAAGCTGATTCATTGACAAAGAATGAGAGGCTGATGCTGTGAACTTTTACACCCGTATAGTCTCTTCACTCTGCTCTCACTTCTGAACCAAAAAGTATATCCTGTCCTCAGAAAATAATTTTAGCTTCTGCCACAGTCACAGTTATCGAAGCTTGCCAGTGGATTTTCAATTGAGCTGTACCACATCATGATGTGTCAGATTAGGATGTGGGTGACACTCTGCACTCTGGTGTGTGGATGTGGAAGACAGCAGGTTTGTTCATTGGGGTTGGTAAAGAAACTAACAAGATTGCAGTAATTTGATTTTAAACGACTGGTGAGTGTAATCCTAAACAGTAGCTGAAGAAAGTAACTAATAATGCTTTTGAAAATAGGTGATTATTTTTGGATTATTCAGAAACATGTTTGAAAGAGGCAAAAAATCAGATTGGACAGAAGGTCAGATTGCAAGTGATTACCTCACCGATCGGTTCATCTCCCTTGCAACAACCTGTCAGGACATTTCAAAGAACTCAAACAAACTATCCAAGATGCTGGATGGAGTTGTATTAAAGGTCAGCTATATCCTAAGTAATCTGGTGTTTCTATGGTTTAATGGTAATTCTATGATGTTGCAGCAAATATAACTGAACTAAACTAAGTAATCAGTAATCTTTGAAATCGTTCCAGCTCTAAGGTTCACTACTGCAAACTCAACTGTAAAGGGCTAAAATGTATCAATGCTGAAATTCAATAAGTTTTCCTTTAAATGATAACAACTTTCTGCATAAACACTTGTCAGCACTGCGTGAGAGTTACATCAGTGTGTCCAGTCAAAGTTTGAGGAGCTTCTCTTTGCAAACTTTAGGCCTCCCCGTTGCTAAAGGTTGTGACCCTGCTCTTTATTTTTCCCGGGGCTGTTGGGTTAATGAAGTAACAACAAACTGGGCCTGCGGCTAATTTGGAGTGGCACTTCCTGGCCCCTCCTGTCTCCACGAAGACGTATTTCATTTTCTCTTATCTCTGCCTCGGTCATGTGGCTTTCCGCATGGACGCCCATGTCTCCCCCCATTGCACGACTAATGGAAACTTCGTTAATGTCATTAATCTGCAGACCAGGACATGAACCAAACACGTTTAACCTTTCTGCGCTGGCCTCTGCCACTGAAGCTGTAGGGACTGTCCACACACTCTGTACTTGTGCATCAGTGTGAGATGTGACAATATGAGATTCTCTTGTCTGCATCAATTCCAGCCATTAAGTTGCCATATGGGTTTATCTGTGAACACCTTATTTCCATTGCATCAAAACTTTTCCAAGTGTATTTTAATTGGTCCATCGATACAAAACTTTCAATGGGAAAAAATGATTGCTTTTCTGAGAATATTACTGCATCGGTGAGTTAATGCTAAATATCTGTCTTTGTGCTACAAGTCTAATCAGCATCAGATGAGTGAATGAGTGTTTGTAGACAAAGGGATGCCCGCTTCCGCCATGCACATTAAAACAATGGTAACGTCAAAAGACTGCCTAATGACTAATCAGGTGGCTGTGATTCCTGCCTCATTCAAGGCCCTTATTCACACATTCCACCGGCTCCATGAATGGACACTCAGCCCCACATGTCATATACTTTCATTCATAAAGAAGAAAACAGGGAAGGGGGAGCGAGGTTAAAAAAAAGGAATCTCTCTGGTAGGATGGGTAACCCAGGGGACATTTTCTTTTGTGTGGCG
This sequence comes from Centroberyx gerrardi, assembly GCF_048128805.1. Taxonomy (NCBI): domain Eukaryota; kingdom Metazoa; phylum Chordata; class Actinopteri; order Beryciformes; family Berycidae; genus Centroberyx; species Centroberyx gerrardi. The sequence continues at coordinate 16,087,628 of NC_136011.1, forward strand.
CTCAGCTTATGGGGCCAAATGCCAGCAGGCTTACCTCCACACTGTCTGTCTGTGTGTGTCCCCCTTTCCTTTGCACACAGTAATTAGGAGGATCTTAATGGAGAGGGGGTTTATTAGTGTCTGAGGGAAGCTTTAAACGTCACTTTAATTAAGGGGGATTCGGCAGACAGCTTGTGTGGCGATGTCACCCGTTTTATAAAATCCTTGTTTGGGCACAACAGGAAAATAGAAGTGGGTCTTTAAAAGGAAGGAAAAAAAGGCTTTCCAGAGGAAGGCCGTCTAGACCTGCGGTCAGAGACAGAATAGATAGTCTGACCCTGGCTGAGCATTAAGATGACAGTCATTATCTGCCAAGAAATTCCACATGTGTGCATGCAGGGAGCAACACCCCCCTCAAGAGAGAAAGGAAAAATCAGCCAAACAAACCCGCCCCTCTGAAACTGTTCCATTCAAAAGACAACCTCACTTCAAAATTTTGGGGGGGGATTAATTTATTCTCAGCATATCCTATGGCCATTCATGCAGGATATAAAATCCTAGATTATTTCCTGCTTGGTTAACCCGCATCCGGCCGGTCCCTCTCACAAAGCCATTCTAATGTTGCCATTAGTTATGCTCCTCTGGTGGCCAAAAGATTGATCCCAGAGACTTGGGATCCAATAAATGTATACATGAATGGTGGAGGGAGATAACACGTTTCCCACAGATAGTGAGAGGGACCGATCAGTGCTGAAACATGATTGGAAAAAGATTATTAATCACATATGTGAGAATAACATAACCTCCGGCATTAAATTCAGCAGCTCTTCAAAAGGCGTTTCTCAGCCTTGTCCATTTTTTTCTAGTAGTGTGAAAAAATTACAAAGTATGATGTTGTGTTCAGTATATTATCCATAATGCTGTGATTTTGTAAAAAAAAAAAAAAAACACCAATATTACTGATGAATTGAAATAAACTAAATTTGATTGCTAAGTTGTTAGGAAAAAAACCTTTGATAAAAATGCTTGATACATTTCATGTGATAAATGCATTGTAAATTGAAAATTATTTAATTATTATAAATTGAATGTAGCAATTATTTGTCTTAACCAACAAAAAAAGACTTTGGAGCTCCTGGTTACCTATAAAAATATACATCATTCAGCTCAGTCAAATAAAAAAAAAAGGGAAAAAACAGATCACAATGACCACAAGACGACACGTATTCACTCATAAAAGCGTAGTGTTGTCACAGACATCATGGGGCTATAAAAGTAGAGTCTTCTACAATAACTGCAGCTGCTGGGAGCCTGCAGAGGGGATCTGATAATGGGCCCGAGGGGAAACGACAACATGCTCAGGGACCAGGGATCGTCTGGGAGACAGATAAGACACAGGAACAGGTTATCAGCCAGTTTATGAGGTGTCACTCTGCTGAAACACTCACCTGTTCTGCAGGAAAATCAAAGAGTCACAAACAGGCATCCTGTTAATTCATGCAGTGATCTTGCTGTTATGACTAAATTCAATGTAGGCAAAGTGTTTATATTGTAAATCATGACTCATGCTGAATATTTAGGTTATATGATATATACTAATTATCTTTCTAGTGGTATTTTTTTTTTTTTTTACATATAAGGCATACTTGATATTGCATATTATGAACAAATCAAAACTGCAAATTTTGTTTTAGTTCAGACATATCATTGATGTAATTCTAGAAAGAGAGACACCCCCTTTTCACAGTACAGTTTACAGTATATTTCACTAATGGTAAGTTAGTCAACTGAACAAAGTTAACAGTGAGATATAGAGATGAGAGTTTGAAGAGCCCCGTACACGACAGTACAGTATGACTGCCAGCGTACAGCATGAGCACCAGCACTCTAAACCCATGCAAGTCAGTGACAGTCTGGACACAGCCAGTGTGTGAACTGAGAAAATCTCTCACATCTAACAGCGTCAAGTATTCCCCTCTTGCACTGGTGTGGTTCAAAACAAGAGAAAACAAGTATGCAGAGCCGACCCGGGGGACCTTTAGACAATATGCCTGGCCAGAACTGATGTTTATTGTCTAACAGCGTTATATGAAGACACTGTCAAAGTTAAACGGTTAGGTTTTTTGCTTGTTACTTCAAGATATATAGATGCATTGTCCAACACTGAGCATGTTATTCATGTCATTACATCAGTCATTTCCCTGCAACTGTTAGCTGCAGGAAAATGTCTAACAGTTATTTTGGGGTACCTGTAAAACTGAAAAACATATACATGCATAGTAAAATTACCATGTACTTCAAAATTGACTTCCCTTGTCTGAAGGTGATCCATACAATCTGCTACAACAATCCAACCCGTTACTATGGGATACCCTGCGGTGGGACGGTTGCATCAGTGTTCCCTGTTGTGTTGTGACTGGACAATGTTGTCGAGCAGTGAAAAGGAATTAGTTGAAGGAGCGGTGTGACTAAGATAAATGGCAGTTGACCTGGAGACACATAGAGGTGACGTGCCTTGCGGCTCGACCGGACAGGTGCTCTCAAAACGCTTCCTGTGTCGGCGGAGGATCGTCGCGTCACCACACACCCTGGGCCATTCTGAGAGAAAGTCACTGCGCTTCAGAAATATATTTCAGGGACCAAGACAGTCACCTGTTATACTTGGCATACTCATTCAGAGAGTTAATAATTCTCATGGAAACTAATAGTTTCCTATCAATGACATTGTATCTGTTTACAGCATTTAGTCTGAGTTTACTTGTATTAAATAACATGCGCTGCTCCATCCATTCATCAAAACCTTCCTAAAGTTGCCACAATACAAGACTACAATAGGCATTGTATTGTTGCTGCAAGCAGTGCATTTTCCACACGGAAACTAGTTCAAACAATAAAAGACAATGCCAGTTTCTATTTTCCAGTGACTTCTTTCCATATATGATAAAGATCAGCACATCATGAATAATTAAATATGGGTTTCTGGTTATCATATTAAGCAGCTTGTCCATAAAGCAAATGTACAGGGCATGTATGCTTACTGAAATGGTTCATCGCAGAATATTTCTGAAAAGTTAACTTTGTCAGACCATTCCCATCGCATTACAATTCCACACGTGCAATACTTTGATTTTGCATTGAACAACACAGAGTTATATGATATGCTTCAATATGCAGACCACAATGCCTCTAAATCACAGAGAAATGTTATACTTTCCCTAAAAAAATCCACCTAAATGTAGACTGTTCGACTGCATGGGTGCGTTCTCTAGATTTTTCATCATTATTCTTTCACCCACATAAATGATCAAAACAAATGACAATCTCTGTGCAAAGAAGAGACGGAGCCCACAAAAGGGAGTCTGACAGCCATTTCCACAACAGATGTTTTTACAGAGGGGTGTCTTCTCTCCGCTGAGCAGTCTCACACATGAGAGACCCCCAAAAGCTTCAGAGAAACGTCCAGAAAACCAACATGTAAATTTATAACTGCCACGTCTCAAACCGGTGGGCTTATACACCGATTTTATTTCTTGGATGTTTTAGAAAAAAATATAGAAGCAAAACAAGATATAGTTATATAGGCGTGTCCAAATATACATAGCAGCATGGATGATTTAAAAAGGTGGCAGGATGGAATTAGAACTTCAATATCAGAAAAAGAAAACAGGCAACATCGTTATGTGTTATCATGAAAAGATAAGTCCCTATCGATCTAGGTTGTGGGCAAAGGCTGTACTATTGACAGGAAGACAGAATATGTCGGAGGGGCAATATTTCATACATTTGGCCTGTTCACTCCATCACTGTGAGAGGCTGTTTTTCTGGGCTGTATATAATAACACGTGTGCTCTTTATTTCCCTCAGATCAATGGTAATGCGAGGGGGGCCACACAAGATGGATGCCATGGGCAGGTTAACCTATCGACTGCTGAACAGAGACACATAGACCAAGACAGGGGAGGCCAGCCCACTTACTGAGATGAACCTAGATTAGTATTAATACATATTGAATCCCCCTACTTATTCTGCCCATCTACTGTAGCTTATTATGACAAAATTCTGCAAAACTACAATTAAAATAACACCTTAAGTCAGTCATTTACACAGGCTTTACAAATGGATATATATATATTTCTAAGGATGCTATGAAGCAATGCATTGACAAGAATGTTGGCGGCCATTTTCACAGAATTCAGCCAAAGATTGTGTACTGATTTTTCTATAATGCTAAATTAGAGTAGTATTCACACTATATACCCATTCAAGATTAATCTACTCTTTTCTCTAATATATATTTTATTTGTTCAGATGGATTTGAGGCAGAATTCTACATTTTGGTGAGCTTGAGTGTCTGTGTATCCCGTCTGGCCCTGCAGTCTCACGTACCCTGTGGCTGGTCCGGGAGGTGGAGGAGGGGGGCGGGGGGGTGAGGGGCAGCGGGCAGCCTGTGACCACTTCCTGGAGACAGGACAGGAGGCAGACGGGAGGGCAGGCTAGCCCACACAGGTGGCCCGGATCTGGATCAGGTCAGCCTTGCCCTCGGACAACAAGCCAGCTTCGACTCATGCTCCAAGTCCCTTCAAGTCACCAATGTGCTGCACTCAAAAAAATGGATGAGGGTAAAATGAGTTTTAGATTGCAACTGTGGAATGAGCTAAAATACTGAACAAGTAAACTATGGTAAATGTATACTGTGGTTAAAAAAAATTATGAATTGTGAATCAAACTACTAAAGTAAACATACACAGTAATCAAATTAAAAAAATATATACCAACTTTAATTTGATAAGTCTGTACTTTTTTTTTTTTTTTTTTTTTTTTACACAAGAACGCCTTGAATCACATGGCCTCCAAAACCAAATTTATGAGGTGAGAGAGGTGAAATGATTACTTGAAAGTCTTAGACTTGATTAAAGCTGGCATATGATTGTGAAGGAAACCTTACATTGTGAAAGTTTAAATTAATTAAACTGCACTGTGCATGATTTCACTCTCTAAATGCACCTTTTATAATGCTTTGGAACAGATGTGTAAAGTATTTAAAATTTTAACAAATTCTCTCTCCTGTGTTAAGACCAAATAATGTGCTGATTCCATCTTTGCTGCACAGGTAATTCAATTGAAAATATCTAATAATTCTATGCCTTTCTATTGTGGATGCAATACTACACATTCACTAAGAAAATATAATAAAAATCTAAATATGAAGTCACTCTGGCTGAACTGCAAATTGAACATTAATAGAATAATTACAGAACTGTTCCGACAGACAGCTCTGAACATTATTGTCTAAAGTTGGGTAAAGGGTAATTAATTTGGCAGTAAATCATTCACACAGTGTTTGGTGACTCTGATGAGAATAGTGAAATTAGATTTTTTTGCTCAGACATGCCCCTGCCTACCCCCAGTCCCCATTGTCTGTGTGAAAATGGAAATCTGTGCCACCAGTACAATATCCACATTATGTGCCCTGACTCGACATTGTTGCATGACATGCTTGATCGTACCCCGGCATATAGGAGTGGAAACGTGTAAACATACCATTAGCACACATGCAGGTTTGTTTTCCACTTAGAAGACGTATAACTAATGAATTTATAACTTTTGTAACTGATTTGTGCGAGTCCGTTCGTATTTTGAATAAAAAATACTTCTTAGACATGGAGATGACAATGTGAATTAATTAATGGGAATGTTTCTCTGATTAAAAGCATAAATTGTTGCTTTGAGAGCATTGTTCTTGTCCCTAAATTATTCTATAGTTCTATATATCCTATAGTTCCTCAATTTTGTATTTATTATGATTTTGTCAATTTCTCACTGTCTCCATTCTTTGGGAAAGCTAAAACAGTCTATTTTAAATTTGAATTGTTGATTTTGCAAATATAATTTACACAATATATGCAAATAGGATTTACTTATCCTCTATTTTAAGCACTGTCACACACATGCACATACACAGTGATTGATGATATGGTTTTTGCACAACATTATAGCCTATAAATATTAGGATTCTATCTTCAAATTCAGGTTCAAGTCACCTTCTGAGCGTTATATGATCACTTTTCTCCTGGTTAAAAAAAATCTAGAATTTCTTCTTTCTCTTTCTTTCTTTCTTTCTTTCTTTCTTTCTTCTTTAAATGACTAATATGAGAAGTGCATGACTGGCTATAGGATGCTAGCCAGTGCACCATGTATCTCTCTTTCTGTCTTTCTTTCACACACACACACACAGAGGCACACACACACACACGCACACACACAGACACACACACGCTCATACACCACCTGCTTAGCCACTACAAGCACAAAGATGGCATGCTCATGCCCATAATGGCAAACCAGAACAGAAGAGCTGAAACTAAGCAAGTCTGCCCAGAAGTTCATAACTGCAGCAATCCTTGAGTTGTTGTTCCCCTAGGATTCTACTTTCAAAGTCAAGCTGAAAGGTTGTAATCTTCTACCCAACTATATACTACTGAGCTAGAATTATTTTCAGACAGTGGCAGCTAATTGTATGTGTTTATCCAAATTAAAGCGCAGGCGCGTTGCTGTTTGCAAGTAATTTTATAGCAGCTGTGAAGAGTCTTGTGAGGTTGCAGTTAAACTTGCACTCACAACTTTGTGTTTCCAAGGGTGAGGTGAGTTACAGAATAAACAATAGGGATAAATAAAAATAAATAAATAATACGAGTAATTCATCACAACACGATATAAACAATTTTGGATTTGCTCTGATAGCTACAAATCACTTTTGTTGTTTTTACTGGCAGCTCCCAAGAGCAAACCATCTCTAAAGAAAAACCCCCTCAGAAAAGTGGATGAGATCCTGCCTTCACCAGTAACTCAATGCTGCCACCTAGTGTTACGACGCTTTCTTGTAAAAATGAAAAATATAACAACAAAGATTAAAGAGGAATGCTACTGAATTTCAGCTTTAATATATGTCATTCATCTGTCAGCATGAGTGAATATTTACCAATGAATTCTGAATTGGAAAAGATGAGGCAGATGAATGTATACAGGATCCACGGTGGTTTTGAGGGTTTATTTTCTGGTTTGTGACTAATTGTGACACTGTAATATGAATTTCACTTGGATATAAAAGTTTAGACAAATGTTACATGAGCCCACATAGGTAGTTTCTCATTCATTTTGTATGGAGCAGCGTAAGACTGTACACCAGTACATCACAAATCAAAGTATGGGCTCTTCATGTTAGCTTTAAGGAAACTATTCATGTTGACTCACTTGATAACCCAAGGCTACAAAGATGATGGAGTAGACTTACTTAAGTCTGAACAGAATATTACGGCTTATTGACGCTCCTATAGGTGTGTGAGTATGTTAAACAGTGGTAGAAAGAGTGCTAGAATGTCCTACTCAAGTAGAAGTATTGATACTTTGCTGATATTTTACTTAAGTCAAAGTAAAAGTACTGGTATAAAAAAAAAAAAGTAAAGTAAAAAGTAGCTCATTTAAAATGTTACTTTTTAGAAAAGAGAACGTAGTTAGATGAGATGTTTTCCATGCAATTCTAAAAGGATGAGAGGACTTCTGGATTCTTTTAATTTTAAAATTTGTAAATTACACAATAAAGTGTACAAACAAAGTAAAGCCAGATGACTCTTCTCTTCTTTGCTGACAGACTGATCGTTCACTGTGAATAGCTCCACAATTTGGCAATTTATGATTGTCCAGTTTCTGTTGCTTATGGAGAGCCACAAAATGTGTAACTACTCTGTAACAAGTGCGATTTAAAAGTAAAAAACATAAGTAAAAACATACTTAATTAAAAGTAAAATTACTGACTTTATAAAATACCCAAAAAGTACAAGTAAACAAAAAAGCTACCCAATTACAGTAACGTAAGTGTAATTAGTTACTTCCACCCTTGGGCCTGCAGACTCTTCTCAGTGTCAACTGTGAACACAATGTGGAGAAAAACGAGATGCACTCCTTGGCCGTAGATTTTACACGCTCTCCTCCTGATACCTCAGCTCCACCTGTCTAGCCATGACCTCAGAGTTGAAACAGAGTTCAGCCAAGTTGAGAATTGTTCTTACTTGTTTTATCAGTGGCGTGTACCATATTTCCTGCATAGGCTTGATGAAATACTACAGCTGGCAAGAGATACTGCCAAGGGAGCGAGGAAACAATTGAATGGGCATTAATGATTTACAGGTACATATCTGCTATAATACCAACACAGGCGGAGGTAACTGAGAGTAGGATCTAATGACATCATTGATGTTGCCTCAGATAACACCTTGATCATCAACTATGTATGGATCTGGCAAAAGATATGAGATAATGTCCGAGTGAGAGTAGACTATTTACTAGTCTAATGTAGGCCTAGACCAATGTTCAGAGACTGAGTCAGCACCCAAAGGTGTGTCGCAGGAAGTTTAAAATTCAAATTTATTGTGGAGAAACAGGTGATGGATTAGGATTTGTTTGATTAGCCTGAACACAATGTGCAAAAATAGACTATGGTTCCAGTGGGTCATGAAAAAAACTATTCTGAAATGTGATCTCCCAACATTGGAAAACACTGGATAACAACTGAAGAGGCTAAATAGAATTCACATACTATGCTAGTATATGCTATTATGATCTTGGGACAGTTCAGAGCTTGGCACTCCTCTCTAACTTTTTTTTTTTTACCAAAGTCTGGATGTAACCAACAATACTGTTTTTTTTAGATGTGGTTTAGTTCTAATTCTGATTCAGTGTAAATGGAGCAGCTGCAGAATGTTAAACACTAAGAAACACTGGTCCATTCATTCCTTCATCTTTGGGAGACCGGTGTTCATCTGGTTCGTCTGGTGACTCACATCACCAGAACATGCCCTGGGGCACAGTTTCCATACACACATCCTCCCAAATAGAAACTTGAGTTTTGTTGCCTGATAACATCACACACACTGCAATAATAAGCTCAACAAATTCTAGCTTTGGACAAGAATTTTTCATTTTTATAGGGTTTTATAGGGTTTTGGGTAGATGTTCCCTTTAATTAAACTGTGGACAGAATGAGTGGGCTATGATGAAAGGTTGATAACAAAAAATGATGTTGTTGAACATTACACATTTTTCAACATGTGTGAACATTAGCTGAACTGTATAATGAGATCAAGTAGTTTATATCATTAACCATACAATAGCTGAATTTGACCAAGAATTTCATCAAACTTACAGGTATCAGATGATCAGTGCAGAAGTTTGTTTACATTCAGAGGAAATGACGTGCCAATGTTTTGAACCGTGCGGGCTAACAAGCGACGTGAAGAAAGCCTGTATCTAGCCTTACCCCTAATACATTTGGGGAATACAATTAGCTTCATGTCCCCATAATTTCCTTTACAGTAAGTCTGCTTATTTAAGGGCGACTACGATTTAAACTAAGGTTAGTTAAATTGCAACTAGCTAGCAATCGTTGTTAGCCAACATTGACCAACTTAGCTAACGCTAGTCAGCTAACAAGCTAACGTTATTTCTCTTGGATGATTAGTATACCGATGAATGTTGACCTTGTCGCTGAATGAATGGCCGATGTTGGTGAGAAAATCAATCAAAATATGTAATTGAGGTAGGCGACTGTATTAGATGGATGACTGCACACGGCTCTCCTGCTAGCCAGCAGCAATGCTAGCCTAGCTGTGGCGTTGGTAATTAAGATGGGCTAATTTTCGATTAGCTTACCTGCTAACGTTAGGCAGTAACGACAACGCTAGCATGTGTCGTTTGTTTCTCTCACACTTGTTTGAAGCTGATAACATTATTTGATGGTATTATTATGCGAGGTTGCTGTAACATTAACGTTACCTTAGCTAACGCTAATGTAAGTTAATGTGGCTACACAAGTAGTCGGTAGTAGCCACTAAACTACCGTGACAGTATGAGATACTGGTGCAGTGCCAGCAAGCTCACATAACCAAGCTCTCATAAGAACGGCTTTTGTAACGTTTTCATAAGAGTCAACCCACTGCCCAGCAGCGTTGCCGTATTTGGTACATGGCTGACAACTGTTATGCTTGGTATTTTGAGGTTTGAACTCACTCCTACTCCTACCATCCGCTGTACCACAACTACAACAATTTATTTTGTCTCATCTGCAGTTAGGAGAACACTATGGACCTCCAGAAAATTATCCATGGTGCGCTGCACGAGTTCATTCAGGCATTCATTCCTGATGCGGATCTCAGGTAAAACTTATTGCATGGATTACACTATGTCCCAAAGTTGTGGAATTACAACAAAACTGAAGGATTCTTGATGCAAGTTTTATGCCATGTAGGTTTGCCATCCCAAAGAATGTTGCCAAATATCTGTAATCCTGTTTCTATATCCTATTTAAAATCAAAGGTTGTGAATGCAGTGTGTCATTACATAGTCACCTCACGTGCATTCAACTAATCTCTCACCATTTTATGCAGCACATTGGATGATGTTCTCCTTTCCTATATCACTGGAGTCTTGGAGGATCTTGGCTCCCAGGAGAGTGTGGAGGAGAACTTTGATGTGGAGGTCTTTGCTGAAATGCTAGAGGCTTACATACCTGGCTTTGCTGAAATCGACAGGTAAAGAGATGACCGCACTTTCTCCATATTCTGATTTTGCTGTGTCTCAGATAAATGAGACCAGACCACCGCATTGCAGTGGCATTTGTCTGTTATTCTTATTTTAGTGTTTTTCATTTTGCAGTGTCAAAGTCTGTGAAATGATGTTCAGCTTGGCTTCAAAACTAGCCACAGCTCGGAGCTCAGGTAACACTTGTGCATCTTATGCGTATTATAGCAGGATCACCCTGGTATTAGGGCTAAATCCAAGTGAAGATTCTTATAATTTTGTTACAGGGGCAGTTACGAAAGGGGCATCAAATTAAACTTGGGGAGGGGGGTCATCTTAGGACCCTTGTTTGGACAATGACGCTCATTCATATTAGCTGGAGAACATAGTCTGATATCACTGCTACAGTTTATTGATCTTAATTTGTATGTTTGCTGTTCAGTTGACACAGAAAACAGTGTGCCTACGGCAAGGGCAGATGAGATTTCAGTGAAACTCACAGCCTTGTCTACTGGACCTGCACCCGGGACAGAGACGCACTGCCTTAATGCACAGACAGAGGGTGCCACTGCCAAGGTATTAACTTCAGCACATATCAGCAAATTGTTTTTTTCTTATGCATTAGAATCTTTGAAAATACATAATTTCACATATGTCTTATGAGGAATTGCATTTGTCTGTTATTCGTGATATTGTTCATATTGATATGAACAAAAAGCAATATAAATGTGATATTTGTCCAGGTACCAGTGTCTGAATGGGAGACCCAGGAACAGCACCTGCTGGAGATGTTTCCCAAGTGTAGTCTGTCAGAGGCCCGCAGCGCCCTGTCTATCGCCAAGGGAGACATGGAGGAAGCCGTGCGCCTTATCATAGAAGGGGATGTCCAGCTCAGCCCCACTCCTCTTAATGTGAGTCTCTGCAACACCCTGGGAAAGTGCCATCAGTGTTCCTGGTGTCAGCCACTGCCCACTCTGTGCATGTTAGCAGTCTGATCTGGTGGTGTGTATGTCGAACTGGCAACAACCAGTCTATTCTGTTGCCTCAGGTAAACCATGGGAAGGGTATGTCCACAGTGGCGGACCAGAAACTGAAGGAGAGCATCCTTGAGAAGTAAGTCCAAGATTGTCCATATCCCTTGGTGAGAGGAAGTTGCTTGCACCACTTTGTTGCAATGTCAAGTCAAGTTTATTTATATAGCACATTTCATACGACAGGCGTAGACTCAATGTGTATTTTTATGGCTATGTTTTATTTCCCCAGGTACATGCTAGTAGACAGGGAAGATGATAAGAAAACACACCGGCCTGTCGCCCCCAAAGATGTAAGTCCATACGGTTCATACTTCATCTTCAGAATGTAGCTTATCAAATCTGTTTCATACAATACAATGTGTGCATTCTGTTATGAATTCTACAGGCTCCAAAGAAGCTAGTTCGGTACCACAGCAACCAGGTGGTAACCACAAAAGGGGAGCGATATCAGCTTGTGAAGAAAGAGGAGGCTGATGACATGAAAAAGACATACGTCAGCCTCAAGCCCGCACGGAAATACAGATTCCATTGATGACTAGCACAATACTGTAAGAGCAGCTATTGACATTATTGTTTACATTATATTTAATTTATTTATTTGGTTTGGCCTGAATTTGTGAGATATTTCCCAAGCACAGGAAGATAGCCTATTTGTTAGTATGTCAGTGGCTTATTTGACAAATTTGTTACCGTAATTTGCCTTGGTTAAAAACATCTCATTGCAGGGCCTGTTGTTGTTTTGTGTGGTATTTTGGTGGGGATGTCGTAGTTTGTGTTTTTGTTTGTGGAACAACCATGTTGTATACTCTAAGCCTATCTACTTTTTGCCATCTCAGCAGGTCTGACATTGCACTGACATACTTTTCTTTGCTCGAGGTTTCCATTTGTTTGTATTTTCTAAAACTGATGATATGGTATAATAATTATAACATTAAGTCACAGAGATGAATACAAGTATTTTCATTGCTGTAAATAGCTACAATTTATGTCTAGTGGTGCTGTAGATTTTCATCTGGACATTACAATTCTTAACTCCTAAATGAAGGTAATTCACTCATTGAAGCCGTTTTTCATTCAAAATTCTATTTTTTCATCATACAGAAATAAATTATTGGCATGATAATTTGAATGGAGGACTAAGGTTGTCCCCTTTAAAAAATATCAACTCAAAAGTGCTGCTTGAGGACTTTAAAGTTATCTAAAGTCAGATAAGTTCTGTCAAATAGCATTGTCTTTATTTTTGATATAGATGTTTAGATTTGCAATGTTTCAAATTGTTCAAGGATTTTTTTGTGAAGAGTGCTTTTAGATACTCACAGGGTCTGTTTACATAACGTTACTGAAATGGACCTCTCTGTTACTTTCATCTCATCTATGTTCTCAGTGAATTTGCTTTGCTTGTGATTGTGAAAATTTTAATTATGACAGAATTCTGGGTTTAACTGTAAATTAGGATAAATTGGTTGTTAATTAGTATATTTTTTACCAAGTTATACTGCTGTTTTTTGTGTTGTCCTCTGCATTCAGTTGGAGCAAACTATAGGCAGTTGTTTTTAGTTGGTGGTATAAAGTAGAGAATTAGTTTGTTTTTTATTTGAGTGTAGGTGTAACACAATCAAGTGTTGAAAAGATATGTTGTTACTGATACTCCTGTCATTATCGGTATCAATGTTGTCTTTAATTACTCTAAGTAATATGATGGTGTTACTGTAAAGCATACTGGTATGAATCATTTACTCAAGCTGTGTTCAAGTCACAACTAATGAGTTTTGACACCCTAGACCTCGCTTTGAGAGAAATTGTTGCCACACAATTTATAGTAAATAAATACTAATTTTTGTAGACTATTTGTATCTTATTCTTTGATTTATTCACCCGTGTTGCCTAATCAAGATACTAATTCAAAAGCGTCATTAAGTTAGAACATTTTATTTAAAAGCTACGTGCATAAGAAATGATCGCATCTTTCAGCAGTCATTCAGAACTCAGCAGTGCAGAACTCTGCAAACAAATTCAAACTTTAATCAGAGGAACTAAGAGCACATTTTGTTCAAAACAAAAAACAGGCATCCATCAGTGAGACTATGCTCAGGCTTTTTATGAACTCCTGTCACTTTCACCTTTAAAGCTGTTTAATGCCAGAGTAAAAAAAAAAAAAATCAGATCTTGACATAAAAATCAATGTTCTTGCAACATTTAGTGCCATGCCATTTTAGAGCAAGGCACATACAGTACAGTAAACAGGGTAACCTAGAAATAGAAGAGGAAGATCAAACCTCTGACTTACATCAGGTAAATTAAGTCTTTACAGAAGAAATAGCATGTTCCATCAAGTTGTACATTAGAACAAATAGATAAGCACATTAGATACATGACAATTCAAAGACCTCAAACGAAGATTGAATCCTAAAAATTAGACTGAATGTAGGTCTTGAAAAACTTGCCCTGAAGATGTACATATTACTGGTGTATGAAGCATGGGAATATTCCTTTCTTTATATTTCACCACATATCCACTGATTCATCCAGTGTCACAGAGCAACCAAACAGCTTTCTACACACTGAAATACTCTTTTAAAGGTTGGTACACCGTCGGTTTGGCACATACAGCACAATATATGCAATTCTTATATCCCCTCTGTTGTTAAATGTGCTATTGTACATTTTTTTTTATAAAGTGTTTGAGAGAGCACTCAAAAATTGCACAATAACAACTATCTTTCAAGTTGCTCTCACATTTGGATCTCCTTCAAAATATGGCTGCATGAAACTATACATAAGTGCATTTCTGAGGCTTGCTAACCTGTAATTCTAAGCGCAAATACAAAATTTCACCCAGAATTGGATTTTTGTACACATTGCAGCACAATTTCTAGCTCAGATCTGCTGCATTTAGTATAACACAGTGAATGTTTGTATTTTAGCAGTGTAGTCCGTGGACCAGATGACGATAAAGCTTGACATGCAACTGCGAACTGGACCACTATAGAGGGCACATCATGTTACACTGTAGTGGCAGATACACAAGCTGCATTCCAGCAGGTGGTCCTACTAGATCAGTAAGAGCTATCAACAATTCAGCATAATCTATCACTTATTCTATTCTCTTTAATCACTTTCATCCCTTTTTTTTTTAAAACGTTTTCACTAGCTGGCATGTGGCACAGATACCAAACAAAACATCACCAGTAATTATTCCCCAAATCATAACAGCAGGTTATTTTTTTTTTATCTTCAAATTAGCTATATTTGCAACTTAAATTGCAATGTGTAATTAATTTTCAGTGCACTCTCAATTCTTACTGGTATGTAGAAAAGCACATCCAGTAAGGTTCTTTGAGTATGAATCAAACAAGCATAACAGCATAAACAAAACATGAAGCAGTCACTCAACTACAATCAATTAGCTGCAAGCAATCACATATTCCTTGAAGTGAATATATGAGCCCCTTTTTTTTTTATATCTCACTCACACAGATTGATTGCATCTTTTCTTTCTGTTTTTGATAATCATGTTTCATACTGTTTTAATCACTCTGCTTCTATGCTTTTATTACTGTGCAAATAAACTTCCTCAGCATTCTTCTTTGCAACAGAGAATTCTTGCTGATCACTCCCAAAAACCACATCATTAGCAGGCCCACAGAGAACTCAGCTTACACACAGGCAGATCAATATCCAAAGAAAATAAAAGAAGTGTCATCTTTACAGGTATGAACCAAATCAGTTTTAAATTTGTTTTCAGGGTAAACGTGGAGTGAAGTTGAAGAGGTGTTCCACACAGAAACACAACTGTGTTACTACATTGTGATAAGAAATGTTTTCAAATTCTCTGATTCGTACATATACCAACCCTGGACTCATCCATTAGTGGTCAAAATTTTGGGGTAAAAGTTACCCCAAAAGGTACTCGTCTAGGACCATTTGTACTGATTGGGTTAGCAGATTCGCCCGATCAATGCATCAGCGGTCATGAAAGCTCAACAGTCCCGTTGACGTGCTTGGAACTGTTTGAGAGCAAATCTTTGATTACAATGATGTTGAGAGAATACTGATTCACATCCATGTATCTAGACTTTAGTGAAGAGAAGCTAAATTAAGCCTTCTCTGCAAAAAAAAAAAAAAAAAAAAAACACTTGTTGAAGTAGGGCCAATTTCCATGAGTTCCTAGTCAAATGTTTCTCCTGTAATCGTTGGATTTGCTCAGAGAGACGATCGAAGCAGAGTGGTTTCAATGTCTTTCAATGTGGCCGCTTATTGCCATGCAATGATAGCTCCAAAGTCAGAGTGCGTAGTGCACGCGCACCAGTTTCACATTCACGCACACACATGTTCAGCAGCAGTCTGGTTAACGTTTTTTATGATGGGGTCCTAACTGAAATCCTGCTCATATCGCCCCTTGATCATCATGTTCAGTAAAGGTCCAACCTACAGAGAAACAGAGGGATTCTTAGTTAGGATAAGCAAGTTTATATCGTCTCAAGAGTCAAAATACATCCAAAAGCAATAAAATAGAACTACATTTTGCATTCTTTCACTCAGTGTCCTTTAATATTGGCTTCACATATCCCTTTCCTTTGTACTAAATCAGGTAAGCCATAAATATTCCCAGTAATTGGGTTGCTGGAAGGGTCAGCATGCCACTGGGATTTCATGCATGCGCCATTCCCAACAGATGACCTAAATGTGGAGCAGCTTTGAAATCTGATTTGATGTTCTAGAAACTGAAGCGGCAGCGTGACGTTCAAGTTCCACTTCTGCAATCAGCACAATGATGAATGGAAAGATTAGTTAGCCAAGTAATAAAAATATAACTGCAAAGGATTTTACTTCATGTGGGTCTCCCAGTGCTTCTCCCAGCATCTTCTCAATATTCCTCATGATGGCCACCTTCTGATGAGCGCGCAGAGGGTACTCTATCCTCTTGGGCGTGGGGGCACCCTGAACAAATGATTCAGTGTACTGAAGTTTACAAGAAAAACTCGGTGAAAGAAGGATCATGAAGCAAACAGAAACACATGTAAACTCAATGGCAAAGACGAGACAAATATTCAACTGAAAGAAGTTGTAGTGAATTTAAGGTGCATACTTTGTACCAGAAGTTTACAGTGATCGTCACTCCACCATTCAACAGTGACTCAATGTGATGCCACCTGAAGAAAAGAAACAAAAATTGAATAAATTAAATTTAACACGTCCTGGCTGACTATCAAAAAGTATTTTTCTACAGGTTCTGTCTTGCCACCAGACAAACTGCCTAACACTTTGGCAACATCATAAATGGCAGTAAGTATGTAAAGTAAGTAAAACATTATTTGCATAACACCTCTGAAGACGAGTGTCACAAAGTGCTTCACAAGTTAAAACATGAAAGACATACACAGTGAAAATACAACACACATATTGACATTAAAAACATAAAAGATACAGTGACAGTACAGTCACCAAAACACGTTAGTAAAGGCCTGTCTGTTAGTAAAGGCCTGTCTGTTAGTAAAGGCCTGTCTGTTAGTAAAGGCTGCTTAAAACTCTCCACAGTATTGGCAGATCTAATGTCAAGAGGAACTGTAACTCTCACAGGAGTGTAAAACAATAGACAATAGTAAGTGAAAGTAAAAGGTGGCAGAACAGAAGAGTGTGATGAGGAGAGCATAGGTAAGCTCGGACAGCCTTTGTGGGGGAGAGCGAGGCAGCATGGTAGGTAGCATTAAACAGCGGTTTGGTATAATTTTTCTATGGTGGCATTTCCATGAGAAAGGTTGCATTTCCATGACAAAACTCGGGAGAATAAATGAGAACGCGAGCACAAGGACTGCCCACAAAAGGAAATGGCACCATCGCACACGCGAGCCCTTCAAGAGAGACTGTCCAGTGACAGTGAAATCTGTTTTTGTGAGCAATATTGCAGCTTGCAAGCAGAAATCGACACTTGAGCCTGCACACAACCTGAAGGAGCAACACTACTCTGTTCTGCTCTTCAAGCCTTTTCTGCGCTCAACTTCCATTTAGTTTTGACAGTCGGGGCTCAGCTCAGTGTTGGCCTACTGTGTCCATAAATTTAATTGGTTACTGTAAAATCCCCACCCTTGAACGACTTCGTTTTGCAATATTGCTCACAAAGACAAAGTTCCCTCACACAAGAGCCGTCACTGTGCACATGGTGATGCCATTTCCTTGTGTGGGCCGTCCGCCTCGTTCTCACTTATTCCTTTGAGTTTTGTTATGGAAGCGCCACCGAATTTCTCCCTCCACTGCCTGCAGCAAGAGGGAGTCTGTGACATGGGAGAGAAAACACACAGAATCACACATAGCAGCCCAACAAACAAGCTGTGCAGTGAAGCATTGTGGGCTACAGCTGACAGTGGATTGGCTGTGGCTAGTGGGCAGCATTTTGGAGCATGCTCATCAGGACCATAAACTACAGGCCTAAAGGTTTAAAGGTTTTACACCTTTGTCATCGCACCAATACCAAGCAGTCACTGCCAATTCATGCTGAAATAGAAAAACTTTATTCCTAATAATTAGAACTGCAGTTCAGTTACTTTTAACAGAGCAGATGTCTACTAATTCTGGGCCAATCAATCAGGCACAGTAAACACTCAATAATAGAAAATGGATGAATAATTTTCTAACACAAGAATGTTTATCAGTTAAATCAAATAACCGCATATTCAAATGCAGAGAGCATGAAAATGCTTCACTTGACAAGGCATCCAAGACACTCAATGCCTGAGGGATAATCAACTGATTTAGTGGTGGAGCTGGTTTGTATGAAAAGTTCTATATCAATAGCTAATGGTTGTATGTAATATAACATTTTCATGTTTCCATAGACACTGGATCTAGACAAATCATACAAAATCACTTCTTACCAATACATGGGGATGTAGAGCACATCTCCTGGGCCCACAACTGCCTCATAGCCAACTACATTTTTGAAATTGGGAAACCTCTCATAGTCAGGGTTATCAAAATCAACCTGTAAATGAAAAATATATATCGGTTAGAAAATATCAACACAACTCAGTCCATTATCTTGGTTAAAACATACAATTAATTTCATGCCTTCCTAATTTGTTTTGTTTGTTCCACCTGCTTTAAATCTTATTTATGCTCCTTGCAAATGGACTAAACTCAAGAAACTCAAAAAAAAATTAAAATAACATTCCACTTTCACAATTCAGGTCCTTATTTCAAGCAATTTTACCATATGAATATTTGGTTGATATATTTTTTTGCTGTCTACACTCTGCTATGTGGAGCCTGGCTACAAGTGTGTCTCTCCCGCTATAAATAAGACTGAAGTGAATTGAATTACAACAGTTAAGCTATTACACAAATAAAGCCTATGTCAGAAAGCCTAAGTGGATTTCCGCATGTCTATGGCTTACTTGGCTCTGTCTGTCACACGGGTGATGCACTGGGTACGGATAGAGACACTCAAACTGGTCTGGAGGGAAGAGGATGCATCTCTTGTGGCCTTTGATCTGCGCAAAGAAGTTTTGCTGCTCGTCGTAATGTGCCGGCGTCACATTGCCTACGGTGAGAGAGGATTCATAGAAAATGTGGATGTGAAAAAGCTTTGAGTGGAATGGCAACAGAAGAAGTAGCATAGCGTCGCTGTCGGGTGAAAAACTCCTATCTCCAAAATGGCAGCTTTTCAGGAACTGACGAAAACAGCCTGGTTTTAAGATTGACCACCATGTGTTTTTCAGTTTATGCAATGGGGTTTGAAAAGGTTTCATCAGAGCAAGGGTGGTAAAGCATGTAATCCTTCTCCTGAAGTTAAAAAACGACAAGCTCGGAGTTACGAAGTTTTCATTTGACAACAGCGACAGGCATTTAAAATTAGTGACAAGATAAATCACTTAGACTACACCTAAAGTCATATCATCCATCATACAGCAGAAACTATGAAGATGTTGCTTATTCAGTGGATAACAGCTGCCCACAGATCTCTTACCCTCCATGCCTATGAGCAGCAGGTTGGATGTCAGCTGTCCCCAGTTTCTCTTGGCTTGCTGCTTGTTGATCCAGTTCCAGTTGAAACCTAGGAAGTCAACAACAATCTTCCTCCCTACTGTGTCATTCAGGGTCTGCTGCAAGTAAACCCTATAGCATGGAACAGAGACATACATATGAGCCGCTTTGTTTTATGCACCGAGACCCAGAGACACGTCGCAATGCAGTTGACTTTCAAAAGCGCTGTAAAAGTGTCTGCAGGATATGCGAGGGTGTTTACAGTATAGTTCTTTATTAGCTCAGCAAACCACATCTTTTTTTTTTACCACATCTTTTTAAACCACAAACAACAACACGCCTCAGTGTAAATCCATATAGATAAAAGCCACTATAAGTCTCGATGAGTCAAAGGGAGGGTTCGCTTCAGTAAGTGATCCGAGTGTATATGTGTGTGTGTGTGTGTGTGTGTGTGTGTGTGTGTGTGTGTGTGTGGCCGGGCCAAGTCAGGTCACAGTGCTAGGCTGCTCCCCAGATGCTGCTGTGTAAATGCTTAGTCATTCCCTCCAGTTCCCGGTGCTGCATTGGATTTCATGAGAGAAAACTCCCTCCGCTGTCAAGCACACCTGCAGCACAAACACTCAGGCCTACATCCATCTTGTACCTGATATTTGGGTTGCATGTCTGTTCAAAGAGAGACTTTGTTTTGATTGAGCATTGGACCAAGTTACGTTAATAAAGTCTAACCTGCATCGAATTTCTTTTGAATATAGCAGTGGACTGAGCTCAAACACACAGACATACCCATGAAACATATACCATACCTCTCTTCTCCTCCCATTTCCTCTGTTTCATGCATTTTGTCCACAAATTCTGAGAATTTCATTTCCAGCCGTCGTGATTTGGGCACAAAGTTCTCAAAGTTGGCCATCTTTTTCTCATCGTAGTAGAGGAATTTGTGGTTTTCTGCGATGTAAACAGAGAAGTCTCCGCTCCCAATGTTCTCCTGAAGGTACCCAATGTCCCATTTGAGAGCCGGATACACAAGATTTGTGTCTGTTAAAACCACCGGTTCCTGGAAAAAAGATAAAGGACATTTGAATAAATGAATATAATACAAATGGATACTGTTTATAATTAACCCACACACTTATAAATACAAGTATGACCTATTTAGTCAAATGAATCCCTGCACTAAGGAAAAATCACTATAATATTGCTAAAGGGACTGTGTCTGTGGTAGGCTACTCAGTAGCGAGTTTATAGTGACCTTGTCATGCATCATGGTATTTTTTTATCTCCTATAGTATTACTATAGCATTTATTGTTTTCTTTTTTAACTACATAGTTGCATAATAATAGTTTTCCTGTAAACATGTGTGTAGTAGCCTACTGTATCTCTCTAAAATGTGTTCTTTTTCAAATGAGTGAGATGTAATTAAAACACTGATATGCGATATTTCCTATTAATTTCATTTAATTCCACCGTTTCTAAGAAAATAAATCTTAACAGCATTAACGGGAGCTTCAACAATATTCACGTGCTTTTGTGCATGTGTTTTTCACACTAAATGCAACCTTTTTTATGTTCTATCAAAAGAACAACCTTTTTTAACAAAGAGAAACACAACACACAAACACACACTGGCAACACAGACCGCACATCACATCAACAGTGTGTGTTCCTCTGCTGTCAGGCTGCAGTATTGACGGTCCCATTGGACACATTAGCGAGTGCTACGTGACTAACTGAACGTAGACCGGTGGGCGCGCTCCCGTTTTCTTTCTCTGCACCCGTGCACCGGGTCCACGGTTTCACTTTCACTGGCGAACGCAGGTTGTTTGCAAATCCAAAATCGGTGTTGTATTTCATTTTAACTAACATTAAGAAAAAACGATCTTGAAAGTCTTAAATGTAGCTTGATGAAACGTGCACACATCCTGGAACGAGTTACGGGGGACAGCGCAGCAGCCAGCTCTAATGTAAAGGACTGTATCGTTATTCTATAATGGCGACTATGGACGAGCCATATTTGGACATCTCAACAGCATTCTGAACCTGCTCGAGCTCATACATTCATGAGCTCAGAGCTGGAACGCTTCCGCACGCGCGCATATGTGATTGGCAATCGGGAGAGTCCTAGAATTCTGCAATTCTAGCTTTCTCATAATACGCTTGAAACGAACGATGATAAACTCTTCAGTCAGTCTATGAGTCACAAATATATATATATAGAGGTCACTCCTAATGTGACACATATATATATATATATATATATATATATATATATATATATATATATATATATTAATATAGGCCTATATTAAATATCATGCAGCTACTATAGGTCAAAAAAGTATACCACAGAAAATCGCAAAGTGATACCAATAAAATAAAACAAAAAGTACAATGAAGGACTATGAACTCAGCTTGAGCACCACAGATTCACAGACAGACATTGCTATAAGTCCTTTTAGGGAATAATGTTTTTTTTCCTTTAGGGTAGATAATAAATGTGATTTATTCGTTCATTCATATACTACAGTGAACGTTTTAAACCAGTACCACATGATGAATTTGCTCCACACTCAATACCCCACCTCTATTCCAAGTGCAATGGAAGTTCATCCATACAACAGCTCAAGCAAATGAGGTGTGTTTAATGCTGGATACATTGAAGAATCCATAGGTTTAACCATCATAAAAGCCTAATGATGCATTGTTATCATAAGATGACCTCTCCCATTTTTGCCTGCGTGGCAAGCTGCATGCTTAATTTAAGTCATAATGACACATGCAAGCTATTATAGGGAACACTATGTACTGTAGTGAAACAATGAAAGGATGTGTAAGGCCAAAGCTGCCTTTCTGAATCAGATAGACTCAAAGTTCCAACATCTTTCTATTATTTAAACACTATGACCCAAATCTGCACACAGTCCTTTTTCCATTACCTGTGAGTGTGACTGATCCAGTTGTTCATCTTAACATCTTAACATTTAACCTATTTTCTCTGCACATTCTAGTTCACACACCGATTTACACACTACAACAGCCTCAAGCCTTCTTGAAAGCAGACTTAAAGCTCCACTCTAGGAGTTTATATATCTTGAGTCTTGGAGTAGGACTTGGAGATGAAGAATAATATCATGCAAATTTTTCATCTCACAGGTGTAACAAAAACATGTTTTCGCCCAGTGTTTAGAAACGGTACACTGTAGCTTCAAAAAACGCTTAAAACTCACATTTAGTCATGTCAGAGCTGGTGCAAGGTCTGTTGAAAAATGTCTCCTAAGCCAGGTTTTGACGTCATGTGGCAGAATTACCCTTTAGTTTACATCTGGAGTAAGGATTTGCCCTTTAAAAAGCGACGTTTTCCACTTCCAAGGTTCAAGTGAGGTGCATGGCTTTCTTTGACAAGACTGTTCTGTTATGTTCCCCTCAGCTGTGATCTGATCTTTTCCTCCAACCAATTCTCAAAGTGCAGAAAATTGATATAGGTTAGTGTACTAAAGCACAATCATCATACACTGAGTGGGGCAAGTGACACGGGTCTTCTGATGCCAGTCCATTTCGGAAAGTGCTGGAAATAACACATCTCTATTTCTATACAGTAGCAATGCCTATAATGAAAGAATGCTAAATTCTGCTGATGTGTTGATCATCACTGATTTGCTATCTTAACCCAATCTACATGGCCTGTATCTGAGTGAGACCAATTGAAAACAAGCTTTTGTATGTTTCCTGGAATTAGGCCAAAAGCTGATAGCACTAAAGTGGCATT
The DNA here is from genome assembly GCF_048128805.1 of Centroberyx gerrardi. Lineage (NCBI taxonomy): Eukaryota > Metazoa > Chordata > Actinopteri > Beryciformes > Berycidae > Centroberyx > Centroberyx gerrardi. The sequence continues at coordinate 16,110,957 of NC_136011.1, forward strand.
CAGCGTGGAAGATAGGGAACTTTCCTTATGAAAACACAAACTATGCCTATGGCCTGTTTGTTGGTTACAGTGATACGGCCTGTGCAGCACTAGCAGGCAGTCCAACCTGCAAACAAGTACTTTTCTCCTTGAGAACTAGAAAATGCACCAAGACCCCTGTAAAGGCATTCCTTGTCTATACTGATCATTAAAACAGACATCACTGTCCCACGAAGGTCCTCCCTTCACTTCCATACTTTTCTTCTGAACTTCTTCATGCTATATCTCGGCTTCTTGTGACATCCAACAAACATCCCAAGAAAACCACATTTCTCAGAGACCTAGTCCACACCTTAAGCTTTGTGGGAGGGTTATAGCATACCTAAGTAGCCACAAATTACACAAGAAAAACCTGTCATTTATTCTTCTTATGTTGTCATGCTAACTTGTAACCTGAAACTATTCCACTAACAATGAATGGGAGACACCATTGGTTGCCTCATGCACTGTCACATCCTTTTCCAATGGGGGGAAAGACACGTATCTCTTGTTGCCTGCTATGGGAGATCATTTATTTTCACCAATACTGATTTAATAGCCTTATAGCATTGGGATATCATTTTAACACTATTCCGGAGACCTACATGTTGGGTCTATAGTCTAAAGGTGATAAGTGACCTGCCACTTCCAAACTGGAAATGTAGCAAAAGACACTTGTATTTACAGTTTAAAGCAGCAGCAATGACCTGATCTCTGCTGAATTTAATGATATGTGCTCCTGACCCTGAGCCAAAAACACCTGATCCATTTGCCATTCATTTCAAGACCTGGGCCCTCTATGCCGGTGGCTCCCAAACAGGGATCCAGGGACCCCCAGGGGCCCTGCAGCAAAATGATGAATAGTTTATTTTCACTATCTATGCATTCACTAGACTTTAGCACAATGAGATGATCTATGTATGTCATATAGGTTTCTTTTTCCTCATTGTTGATATCACCCCACCTACAAAATAAACAGCTGTTATGTGCAGCAGGTCGTATATAGCAACAAACATCTTCACAGATGAGGCTTCTTGGGCCCAAATGTTACCAAACAGGATTGAGTGGTATGATGTTATGTTTGGGGATCTTTGATATGAAAAGGTTTGAAAACCCCAAAGCTATGTCTTGCAGCCCATCTGAACCAATCAGAGCAAACTGAGGAGAGGTAGAGGTAGAGGTAGAGCAAGGTGTGTGAAGTTTCGCCCAAGGGGTTTACCTCGTTGTTTATGAGCATCTCCGCTCTGGGGTCCGTGTGAGACAGTCTTGGTATGGGCTTGGTAGGGAAAGGATACTTTCGGAGCTGAGACTCATCCCAGCCCGTGTTGTGGACCTCGGAGAAGGCGGCGCCGCCTTCGGTCGTGGTCGGATCAGCCTCAACCACCGTTGCCGTTGCCATGACCGTCGACTAGTACAGATCACCTCCGTCTTGCTTTCAGTAAAACAGTCCGAAATTGGCTCTTCTTCGGGGCCTAACCCAGCGTCGTTACAGACTCTGCAGCGGGAATATCATGCACGCTGTCCCGTCCACAACGAAAACCAGAATAACGGAAAGCCACACCGCTCCCCCGACGGTAGGCTACTGTCTATCTAGCTGTGTTCCGTGTAGGTGTAAACACAGCGTTGACAGGCAGAAAGCAAACGACTCAAACTGAAAGACTCAGGGAAATACTTGGGGGAATTTCATGCGCAGAATATGCGACAGTGCCACCTAGTGTACTGGGTGACCAACTGCTCCTGTTGTAAGACACTTCAGCTACCACCAGAGGGAGCTATTGCACATCAATTCTTGTAGTTACTGTTGAAGATTGAAAACTGATTGGCACAGCTGTTGAAATCAATGATGGCTTGGAAGTGAAAGTGGACTGTTCTTCAAATAAAGTGAAATGTAACCTTGTAAATTTAGCTTACAGATAAAACATACTTGTTAACGTTATTAACACTGCAGTAATTGCTCTATATAGAAGTCAGAACAATTGGGAAATATATCTAAATGCTCATGTCAGAATCAGAGTCCGTTTTATTGGCCACGTTAAGTTTGCACTTAACAAGGAATATGACTTGGTGGGTTGCTCCGCCAGGTGCCGCCAGGGCACCATTATAAAACAACACAAAATTATTAAGAGTAGTAAAAAAAAAATTTTAAAGTAGAAATTTAGGGAATGTGTCTCTTTTTGGTGTATATATTTCCTAAGTATATAGAAAATAGGAATTTAAGAAAAAGGTCTCTGTCCTACACAATATGCACATGGTTATCTAATGGAACTGGGCTGATTGCACTGATTTGAAGCTATGGAAGCAAGTAATAGGAGAAAAAAAAATATAAAACGCATCTAGAGAATACTGCAGAATGATTGAACACTGTGAGGAAAAAATGAAAATAAAAAAAAAAGCTGCACACATGAGTTGGAATGGTATAAACAGAGTATAAACAGGTATAATCATACAACTCTACAGCCAGAACAGAGGTTCAATCCTAGGTTTTGCTCTCTCCATATATGGATAATCAAGGCTGTTTTAGAGAGATCCTTGCATGACAAACCAAACGGGTCTAAACAACATGCTGTAAAGTAGTGGAAACATTCAGTTCCATGCAGAGCAGTATCACCTATTATATAATACATTACAGAACACATTTTTCATCAGACTGGTGGAGACATTGCCCCTCTCTTTCTCTCTCTCTCTCTCTCTCTCTCTCTCTCTTTCGCTCTCTCTCTCTCTGAGAGAACGGATGGCAGTGGAGGGCTGAGCAAACACTTTTGAAATTCTGGGCCAATATTTAACCATGGTCATTACAGCCTCAGCATTTCTTCATTGATCACCGGATGATCACTCTTCAGAGATAGCAGTGCACACTGTACCTTGCTCAGTGGACTGATCAACTGATGGAGCTTCGCCCAGCTTCGTCACTGTCAATCTGGAAAGGTTAAGTGAGTTGGAGCACATCTTATCAATCACTTTGATCATTGTCTTGCCTCAAATAAAATGCTACTTTAACAGTGTAATGTGATATGTTTTTCTACATCAACACTTTTTAATTAAAGCCATCAACATTTGTATCATCATTTTGGTCCAAAAGTACAAAAGCATTTTCTGACATTTTGGTAAAACTTGATTACATGTCATGTCATTTTCTCTCCCTTGCCACTGAGTTGGGCTTTATCAGCAGATTTCCACCCCGGGGAGACTACTTGCGGCCCCCTGCTGGGTTCCCATGCTCGGGTGTTTCCTCTGCAGACCAGTGAGCTGAGCTGAGCTGATCCCTCTGATGCTCCTCTCTTCCCATTCTCTGCAGATATCCATGGCCGGGGGATTGACCACCCTGCTGAGCCCCAAAAGCTCGTATCTCAATCCTGCTGATAGCGAACCACACACAGCACCGCTCTCTTCTCCCCAAACAAACAAAGAATCTCTTGAAGAGCTACTGTTGCAATGCAAGGCACGCGTTTCCCCATGACTGGAAGCTTCTGATCGTTTCTGTAAATATCTAGTTGATGTTTTTAGAATTAAAGTTTTTCTGAGCATAAAGCTAATGGCGATGCATTATGTGGTGTAACAGTGATTGATAGCTAAAATGTCAGCATGCATGACGACACCAGTAGCTGCAGATTTCCTTGATTTTTGTTAACTAATTTAGGAGTGACCCATAGATCGTCCACTCATCTGTTCTCTCACATTCATACTGACCCTCGCCCCTCTAGGTGTTGTGTGTCCAGAACCCCTAAGCCATAAATCCTATTAGTCAAGGATTCTCTGGAGCATTAAAAGTAGTTTTCCCTATTTTTCATCGATTGCGTCATCAATTGCAACACTTTGAGTGAATCTTGCCCTGTCTTTGTCATTTTTTTAATCGATTATGTATGGAACCGAATGCCGAGTAGTGGCACAAAAGTATTAATTTAAATAAAAGCAGATGAGAGACTGAACATCAATGGGTGGTATATTAATAGGTTCCACCTTAACACAAAAATCCAAATTTGACTGTAATTGTATTGCCGATGTCACGTAATAAAAGCAAGTACACAATTTCAATAGTACTTCTCTGTCACAGCTTTCCATCTATCAATATCCCGTCAAGTGAGAATCGACCGTCCAAGCTGTGAGAGAAAGCATCCCCTTAAATTTCTCATTTCCATGGTGTCACCTCTCTCTTTCCGGCACCTTGGGCTCATGCCTCATTACAAACTGGACCTGGCAGGGCCGGCACCCCCACCCCGACACCCAGAGGTTTAGATGGAGGAGGGCCGGAAGTTCAGTCCCCTTGGTCGGAGGTCGTGTCACCCTCTGGGTGGGGGAAGTGGGGCCCCAGACCTCTGGCCCTGCTGCTTGTGAGTCTGAGCCATGCTCCATGTTTTATGTTGCTTCACACATGCTCATAAAGGGGAAGGTATGAGATTGTGGGCATGCAATGTGTACATCTTTCAGTTCCTCTTCCTCCCTTCTTGTGTGTTTGCATGCATTTGAGGGCATGTGACTGAGAGAGAGAGAGAGAGAGAGAGAGAGAGAGAGAGAGGGAAAGAGAGAGAGACTGTGACAAAGAACGAAACAGAGAGAGAGAGAGAGAGAGAGACAGAGAAGAGAAATACTTTGCATGTTTTTGTATGTCTGTGTTTCAGGTTTTTGTCTAAAACTATAAGTCTGTCTGGTTGTTCATATGAAGCTCTGTCCATATAAAGATAAGCACCCTCATGATTCAAGGTAAATCTTTTAGGAGAAGTACAGCAGGGTTTAGGTTAAGGATTATAGAGTCAGTGCTTCTTTAATGTTCTGATGTTCTGTCACTCAGGCAGCCTTGTGCGATGTAAGTCTGAGCGTTATTATTCTCTATCCTGTGGAGCTCGGCTTTCTTTGCAGAGTGAACCTGCGGATCAGGACCTGAAGCCAGCCAGGTCCCCAGGTTAAGCATGGTATTATCTTCATATCCCACCCACTAGAAGAGGATTAGTCAAATGCCCCGCTTTCATCTCTGCTGCTGATGCAGAATTGATCCTGACTGAACAAGTGGACAGTGTCACAGGTGTGTCAAACAGTTGGGCTTTTAAACGGCCGAACGTGCTTGTCTGTGAGGCTTTCCCACACACCCACCGAGTGCTGTGTCAGCAGGTACGGTCCTGGGACACCAAGGCCGATGTTTTCCTATATGTCATTATTTTACATATGGGAATATATAATAAGTAATAATAATAACCTGTATTTGTATAGTACCTTTCAGTGCTTTACATCAATAGAAGGCAAACAGATAAATGTACTGTATATATGTAAAATAGCAAGCAAAATACATTGCATTAAAAGAATCAAGTAAAAATAGAAAGATAAGAATATGCAAATAAATAGACAAAGTGAATTGCATTAAAAGAACACAATCAAATTAAAAAGTTAAAATGAAGGCTAATTAAAAGCTAAACTGAAAAGATACGTTTTAAGCAGTCGCTTGAAAATGCTTACAGAGCATCTGTACCTCTAATTATTCTTTGGTAGGGTGTGGGCAATTTGGGAAATTTTCTACTCAGAGTGTACCAGCACAGGTCAGTATATCTATGACTCAGATTATTAACAAAGAACAAAATCAGAAAGAAGAATAAATTGTTCCATTCTGCACACCATGTTGAAATTTGCTCTATTTATTTATATTTAGGTCCTAATTACTCCTTTTGCGATATCTTTGAAATGCTATGAACCCACGTTCTGTGGTTCCTCGGTACACAAGAGAGGCTACTCACGAGTTCCCCCCTATCACAGTGGATTGCAGAGCCTCCACAGAGCCACAGGGCAAAGGTATGGTATGCTGGTTCTTTTGTTGGTGAGAGGGTTTTGCTGCATGCCAGGCAGAGCAATCCGGCCGGCCCACAGGGGTCATCAGAGGAGGGAGGAGTTTTGATTATGATCATTATTTGGTAAATAAGATGTCAACAAGGTGTTTCCTTGACACTTTATTGAGTAAAAAGAGGAAGGTGCAGAAATGAACGCCCCCTTCTCAATGGGACCTCTAATCTCCCCTTTCATGTCCCATCTCATCTGAAGGGCCTCGGCTCCGGCTGCCATGTGCTAGTGTGCCTGGGCCTGGCACTTTTTACTCGCAGGTGGGGTGAGTATCCTGGCAAGCATTTGTTTATAAAACCCACTTGTTTGGGCACAATACTTGAACTAACTTCTTTTGAGGGAACAGTGTGAATCTGTGCAAAGCCTTTTCCCAAAGCCCTTTAGAAGGCGACGGCCCATTGAGAGTAGAGAAGAAGGGATTACCTTCCTCGACAGTGGTGCATTTCCGAGAGAGCTGATTAGCTCTGCATTCATTGTTAAATCGAGCAAAGGAAGGCCCTAGAGGAGTGAAAGGATCCAAATAGGTGGGCCCAGAAATAAAACAGCCGCAGGAAGCCCAGCACAGGCAACCCCAAGTTTTCCCAACATTTCTTTCCCCCACTCCTAAGGAGGGGTGGCGTGAAAAAGGAGATTAGCATACAAAATTAGAGGCGGGATGATTTTTAAGGGCAACTTGCCTCATGCCCTCCACCCCCACACCCCTACTCTGTCTGGACAAAGTTAATTAAACTAGTATTAAACAGTAAAGAAACTTCCAAGCGCTGGGGAGTTAGGGGGCTCTTTGAGGATTACCATGATGAGGGAGAGAACGGGAGGTATTTGTAGAGGCGAAATTGAGAAAGGCGTGATGGAAGGAAGAGTATGGTGAAAAGTTTTCTATTCTTGTTGCTTTGCCCCGGGGTATCCTATCCCCAATGTGAACAATGTGGAGAAGTAAGGTTGTTCTGTGTACTGCGGACCATCAATAATTACTGTCACAAAGAATACGTTAAAGAAGGACGAGTACGATTTGAATAAGCGGAACTTTGTTCAAGTTGAAAGATATATCAGATTGAAAGATTTATTATTCTTTAATTACATTTTTAATAGAAAAACAAACCACAAAGGCAACTAAGAATAAAGCAAAACTAGGAAATGCTGTGCAATAAATTAACAATGTACAGTACAAAGTGCTTCATTTTATATACAATTAAATACATCAATAGGGCAGCAAAGGTCAGGGCAAGTCAAAGGGTGGGAGAGTGGACTATGCCCCGAAACGTCAAAAAAGTTTGTTTGTAAAACCCGAATCTAAAGGTTGGCAGTGATAGTTGAGATATAGATGAGTGCTGGGCTGAACTTCATGGGGAGTTACAAGAATTGAACCTGGTCGGCTCTTGAGAATCATTTTAGAAGCTTATCATGCCAATGCTTAGTAGTCAGATCCTTCACCACTCAAAAAACTGTTCAATTATTTCCCAAAGCGTTATGAATGAAAATAAATAAAACGTGGTGTGGAGAAATTTTGAGTCGGATAAATATCCTTTAAATGCCCAGTGACTTTTCAAAATATTATTGTAAAAAGTACAAAAATATATTTTAAATAAATTTATACCAAAGAAAAAAAATCAAAAAAAAAAGTTCTAAAAGTTCCCCTTCTCATCTTGTCTATCATGTAGTGTTGTGCACATCTCCCCGCCATTAACCTTTCATACAAAACTGACAATTAACACGGTCTGAATTAGCATTTTGGATCACTTTTTCCAAAACACAGTGATGAAAGTGAAAATGATGATGAAGGTAGGGGGGGAAAGTGATGACGATGATGATGACATTACAACAGCTCAGTGCTTCTTCCTCAGTCTGAGGCTCTTCCTGCGGCTGCCGGCGCTCTCGTTCCTCCCCCTCTGACCTCCTTTCTTCACGCAAAAGTACTTGGTCACCGTCTTTCGGCACTGCTCGCACTTCACCGCGCAGCACCAGTGGAACTTACAGTTACAGCTGGACACCATCTCGGCCTTGCGCTCCTCCACGGCCAGACCGCACTCTCCGCACAGCCTCTTGCAGCTCCGCTTCTCCCACTTGCTCAGGTTCTTGCCCTTCTTGAGGCATTCGCGGCCTTCTGTGCCCGGCAGGCCCAGAGTGCGGTTTTCCAGGCAGTAGTCGGGGGAGTCTTCCAGGTGGACCAGCTCCTTGCGGGAGATGGAGCTGAAGGTCTCGGCGATGGCCCCCCGGCTGGCGGCGCTGTTGCCCGCTCCCCGCAGCAGATCCACCTTCAGAGCCCGGTGGTACTTCTCCTTCAGGTAGTTCCCCACCTCCCTGAACTCCGGGAGCTGCAGCCAGCAGGTCTGAGTGGTGCAGCTCCCCGAGACCCCGTGGCATTTGCAGGTCCGCTGCATGGTCCCCTTCACAGCCTGAGGGTGAGACAAACAGAGAAGATTCACTTCGTCAAAATCCATCTCTAATTCAGTCAGAGTCTGTCACATATTCAGTTTGATGTGGAAAGAAACGTTAAAAAAAAAATGTATTCTGTGTGTGAGGACGCACATACACACATATGTGTATCTATGTAGGTACATATGCACACATGCATCTGTGTCTGTGTGCGTGTGTGTGTGTGTGTGTGTGTGTGTGTGTGTGAAAGGCAGGATGTGCATTGTCTTTTGATTGATGTGTTGTCAAATTAACTGATTGTATTCTTGAGGTTTTCCAGTTAACGGAAAAGGATGAATGCATTGAAAGGAAGAAATGATAGCTCCAAGGTCCATTGCTGAGTTTTTTTGTCGTCCTCAGTGTCTCCTGACTTTACCCGACACAAAACAGCTGTCAGTTGAAAAGGAGCGCTTTTTTTCCTTCGGGGAGGGGATGAACTTTCTGTTGAGGTGAGGCTGAATCAAAGTTTCACATCGAGTCCCATTGTCCCTCCAGAAGAAATAGGAGTATTTATTTAGCATGTTCATTATCAACATGTTTTCTAGTGTGAGAAGACCCAATGGAGAGTCCCATTGAGTGGAGAAATGAAAAAGGAGTTTTTCTCTCTTTCTCTCCCCATTTTTTTCTGTTACAATGATGCTCCAGGTGCCATGGGGATCCTCGGGCCCGACGGGGGGGAGCGCAGGCACGGTAAACAAAGAGCACTTCAGCTGCATGCCTGTGGTCCCCTCAGACTCCCCCAGGGCCCAACAAAGACCAACATAAATGTGGGATCCTTATTGCAAGAATAAAACTAAACACTTATTTTAAAAAGCAGCATAATACAGAATGCCGTGCAATGTCTGGCTCCCCAGGAACTCTAATTAAGCTTGCACCAGTGATCCTGAGATTCTTGAGTTGAGGTATTGTCATAAGGGGCATTCAGCACTGGTAAATAGGCCCTTCTGGTACACCGAACACACTGTTATTATTGGGGACGAGTGGCACCTCACTTATAGGGATGTGAAAGGGATGCTTGGGTGGCACACTCAGTGTAATTCGGAGCAGGGATTCAAAAGGTGCTTTACATTGTGCATTCAGCTGAAGGGCCAGGAGAGATTCCCAAAATTTCAACCAGGCCGCCACCCACTTCTCCCTTGTGGCTGCCTTACTGATACAACACTATAGATATAACTACTGTATGGTTTAGGTTGGACGATGGCAAGAGATGAGCTCTAAAATTAGTCAAAAACCAAAGCATTAACATCACATACTTGTACCACATCTTACACTATGACTCATCCTTGACCTTGAGACCCGTTTTTGCTTTTGTGTTTCATTCTGCACCTCTAATTAAGGACAAGTACTGTACCTTGCGCCCAGCCTCGTTATTATGGAGGTTCATGGCTGCCCGTGCATCCTGCCCAGTCTCCAAGGCGTCAACAAACTGTTTGGAGATGGCCTCGCCGAAGCCGACGTTGTCACTGCAGCCCCCCCAAAGCCACCCATGACCACCTGGGAGAGAGAAGAACGAAAATGAGATTACCTGTGTTATTTGGCTGTGAAAGCGTCTCATGTAGTCAATAGTTATTTCAGAATCCACCAGCATTATGAAGATATTTGCGTGTTTCTCTTACCCCGTTGTCCGTTCCTGGTGTCGTCACAGCCACAGTTGTCGAAGTCCCCGAGGCTGCAGTTCCTGGTCAGAGTGTACATCACTCCAGCCGAACTGATGGCATGAACAAATGCCGTCTCCCGATTTGCTGGTGACAGAGAGGCTCATTTACAATCGTTTCTCATCACTCACAAGCTAGAAACAGATCACTCATTGTGGGTTAAAAATTTGGGGGTAACCAAACGCCATAACGTGCTACCATGAAGTATAATGGTTAGGAGATTATATTATTTACCCCTGGATATCAGAAAGTGTGAATAACTGCAAATTAAATGCTCATATTACAAATTTAGTCTTACTTTTCATATAAAAAACAAAAAAACATGGCCAAAAACATGCCTTGATCCAGGTTTTCCTTTCATTACATGTATTCTGTCCGGGGGTATTGACGATACCTCCGCTCATAAACTTCTGAATGAAGCTGATGTTGTAATGCAAAACACATTTGTCTCTTTGTCTTGTGAATATCATGTTTTCACAAGCCCTGAATGGGAACGGTGGCTCTGTAGGATGTTGTGAATTGGATTAGTGTGTTTGTTTTGGCTGGGGCGACTGTGGTCACTGTAACGATCCTTAAGGGTGATGAATCTTCTGACTAAGCAAACATCTCAATTTCCAAAAAAGAGAAAAAGAAAGAAAAAACCCTCCCCCCTCTGAGAACACAGAGATCTGGAACAAACACAGGTTCTCAGTTACAGTCACTAATCTCACCAGAAATAGAGATAGGATAGCAAAAACATTTTAAACTACACTGTAAATTCATTAAGGGGCTTTTTCCCATTATAATTCAAATCCAGAGCTGGAATTTCTCTGAGCCTAGCTCCTGCACAGAGACGTTTCGGAGCAGCAGTGTCGTCGCCGGCTGGTCCCGGGGGGGCTGAGGACTTACCGCTGCGCAGGCTGCTGTGTGTGGACAGCTGCAGAGCTCTCTCCGGACAGTTCCAGCGGTCCCATGCAAACTGGTATTTGCACTCCTCTATGCCACTCTGAGCCCCGGCTGCCACACTGCTGGAGTAGATCAGGTATGCCTGGGGCAGCAGAGAGGAGGAAAGGGTGAAAACCAGAGAATAACACACAGACATACAACAGTTTGCAGCAGTGGGGAGATGGATCAGAAGCATTTGACATTATTGTAGAGACACTTTATTTGTCATTGTAGGCATACAACAAAATTATGTTTGGTAACTCTTAGTGACCAGCAGCAATAGAGAACAACATAAAAACAAGATAACAAGATAAAAACAAGATTACAAGATAAAAACAAGATAATAACAAGGTATTGCACAACAAGTTAGATATATGTAATAAATAATAAAGTGTTGGAGTGCAAGATAACAAGATAACAAGATAAAAACAATTAAAAGGTATTGCACAGCAGTTGGGGGGTGGGGGTGGTGGATGGGAGAGGCTAACTCGGTAATATTTACAGTCTTCAGTCCTCAACAGCTATGGGAGGGTGGGGGGTGATGGAGGCTACAGCTCTGGGGAAAAAGCTGTTCTTCAGTCTGTTTGTTCGGGCTTTGATGGCTCTGTATCTCTTCCCTGATGGCAAGGGGACAAACAGACTGTGACCTGGGTGGGTTGGGTCCTTACTAATGTTGCTAGCCTTCTTGTGTAGACGGCTAGCATACACTGTGTCCAAGTTTGGGAGCACAGTTCCCACAATCTTCTGTGCCGTTTTTACCACCCGGACCAAGTCCTTCCGGTTCTCGGCAGTGCAGCTGGCATACCACACCATGGCACAGTAGCAGAGGATACTCTCTATGGTGCTTCTGTAAAAGTTTATTAGGAACTGAGAGGGGAGTTTGGCATATATTACATATATTATATATTACATTAAGCTGACACACATCCTGAATTTGCATTTACTTAAGCTGATTATTGTCTGAAACTCAGCTACCATCTTTAGAGAAGGTTTCCCTGATGACCAAAATATGAGTAATTGCATCCTCTCTAATCAATCACAGGGACTTGAGGCCGAACACACTGTGCAGGCTGACACCAAGTATCACTTAAACTGAGTGAGCAGCCACGGTCTCCCTCAGTGGGAGATTCAGCGGACTTGGCAGCTGATTCAACATGTAGAAGTTCATAAGTAGTCAGTGAGTCCTGAGCAGAGCCAATCAATCATCAGAGCAATTTTGACATTTCTCAACAGACTGAGGGCCAGCAAAGTCCAATCTGCTCTATAGGGATGGTGCTGTGAGCCAATTTTGGCTTCTGTTACCTTTATATCTTCCTTCTGGTGTCAATTTTTTCTCATCAACTCAGAACAAATCTTATACATGTGTTGATGATCTTGATGAAAAGATGAAAAGACCGTGCCAGATGGAGATTAAGACTCAAATTTTCCCATCATGTAGGATTGGCGTACCCATTTTCTCTTTATTGATTTGCAAGTGTGGTATTTTACTTTGACATCCCCCTTGAGAAAGTGGAGATGACAGAACTGAATTGCCATGGAAATTTTAAAAGGCGGGTGTGCTGAGCGTTTAATTCTCTGGCTCCAGTCACACTATTTGGAGGCCTTCTCAGCCAATCTGAATACTATAGTGAATATATATGCATTACATACATCAACAAGATCTTCATTTTTTTTTTTGGAAGATTAGGGTAATTACAATATATTGTCAATCTAATGACAAAAACAGTCTGAACTGACTCAAACTGAGTTCAAGTATTATTTTATTTCTTTAACTATATTTGTCACTGTGAAGACCCGAGCGCTCTTAAACCAGTACGCTCTCCCCTTGGCTTTCGCCTGCCGCTCTGCTGCTTCTTCAGACTGTGTGAACGATACATACTAATATGTCTCAAGTGGCCTTTGGGGAGATGGAGCACCACCTCTTTCACAGGGGTCTGGCTCGCTAATGATGACCACCCACTACAGCCATGCCTGCCCTCGCCTCTCCTGCCTCTTTACACACTCAACCCAGGGATACAGAGCCTCTGAATAAGGTCAAGTGTATGGAGGTAGAAAAAAGAATCACAAAGGGCCAAGAATATCATTGATATATCATTAGCGCCATTGTCGCTTACAGACAGGGACCTGAGCTTGTCATACACTTGAGTTGAGATATCACAGGGGCAGCAGGCCTACTGAGCGCTCTGAAAAGAGACAGAAATCATGTCTTCTTAAGTTCTGGTACAATACGTCTTCAAGGGAAGCTACTCTCCCTCTCTTTTTTCAGGAAAGGGATAGAGAGAAAAGATCAAAAGGAAGTTGGCTTACCTTGGGTCCAGTCATCAAGAAATTATTCACTGACCTGGAAGAGGAGACAGCTTATTAACTCAGGGAAACTAAGTGTCCTTCACAAGACGGAGGAATTCCTCTGTCCTCTGCTAACATCTCTCATTAGTGCGCTTCATAACATGTTAAATTGTGACATCAATAGGCGTCCGATCCACAGTAAACACAACTGACACTCCTGCTTCGGTCAAGAATGTCCTACAAATGTAAGAACTGGTGCGGACTGAGTGCAAAGCCATGCTAATAAAAAATTGATGAAGATTTGAAAAATGTGGGGAAAATATAATATATTATAATATAATATATAATGGAGAGATTTAACTATTCTAAGCAACTTCAAACAATTTAGGTACAGATGTTGTTCATCAAGGGTTTAGGCTATATAAACTGTTAAATGCTTTTGTATTTTGCAACATGAATCTTGAGCAACCTTTAATATAGTGAATTGTTAAAATGTTGGTGCTGTTCCAATTACTATTTATGTGATAAAAACAAGTTCCTATGATTACTGAATTGATCAATGAAGTTATCTTATAGGTCATGTTAGGCTTTTACAGTGTCATTTAAAGTGTTGAATAATGAACAAGAGAAAAGGTTAATTAAGAGAACATTTAGGCATGTTTGTATTGCAGTGATTGGCACTGCTATGGCATGAAGTGCTTAGAGATAAATATCATCAGAATACAAAATTTTACTGTAAAACCAAAATTAAACGTAACTCACCAGCAACAATAAGACCTCATGTGAGCCAGCAGAATGAAAATGTAATAGAAAACCTCCAAATGCATGAACATCCTGGCAGGTGAGAGGGGTGGCAGCGGCTCTCGAGCCCTTCCAAAGCCTGCAGACAGTCTAGCGGTGGAGAGGATACTGAGCTCCCAACATATAAAACCTCACCAGGCCTACCGAGGGTCCCGAGCGACGTTCAAGGAGGGGGGCTCTGAAATGGAGCCGCTCTCGTCCCAACAAGAGATTATCTGCTTAATTAAAGATTTTCCCCCTTCTTACTCTCTCGGCCAATCAGAAGTATTGCACCAAAGAGAGATTGAAATGATCAAAAGGGCACCCTGGGCCCACAGGCCGGCCAATGGTAGGCTCTCTGCCTCCATCCAAGAGCGAAGGAAGATCTGTTTAATCCTATACGAAAACTGTAACACTGATCCCTTGAATTTCAGGCTCTGAAAACGTTTATTTAGGCTATCTAACACATGCATGTTGAAAGCGCCGTTAACTGATTGTCACGGATTAGTAGAAGATAGTCTCCTGGATGACGAATTGTTATTTTGATAGGGCTCCAAAAATTGGCCTATAGTGTTTGTTCTTGAGGAAATAATTCATGCGGTTTAACAAAGGTGTGATTAAATCAATGTTTATCACTGTGAAACACAGGGCCGAACTCACAGGCAACGGGCTAATTACATTTCTCATTTGACCATCTAAATTTCACAAAGCCTCCCTGAATAGCCCGAGCAGCGTCGGCTTGGCTTCGGAGAACAATTTACATTCACAAAGAGATCAGTGGCAGCAGTCAGTAGCCTACATAACTTCTCCAATCACCAGCTATTCTTAGTTTAATCATGTATGCTACCATTTTTCCCAGATCTAGGAACTACTTATGCTGCCTATCGAAAATAGTCGTAGGAGTGAATGGGATTTGGTAATCACTTCAACAAAGAGCACACTCCTCGAAAATTAGTTCATAAACTGGTGATAATTCATAGTTTACAGGGCTTTTTCGGACACCTATAGAGAAAATTGTAATGCATTCACATTATTTTGCTATTTCAAAATAGTAATAAAGGCTTTTGCGGTGATGTAGCTACCAGTGACCTCGAATGATAAATCGCAACCTAACCAAAATGTGTCATAGAGGTAGGCCATATATATTTAAACATTAATGTGGTGTAGAGCAGATACTGGTAACCTCCTTTCTAAATTAGGTTCATCTATAAGAAGAGCAGCCAATAAGCAGTATTATTTATATATTTATTTTATTAGTCCATGGGCTTCTGTATTAAAGCCAAATAGAGCCAAACAGCCCTATAACGAAAAATCGCTATTTTAATAGTAGGTTATTCGTGCTGGGGCTTACAGTGTGTTGTGGTACGCAATAATGAGTTTATAGGGGCCTTAACATAAGTTAGGGTCGTTTTTTATTTTGTATCGTATCATTATAATAGGCCTATTCCGATACTTTTCATATAATATTTTATATAGATTGTTGTTTTCTTGTGATATTTGTATAATATCCTTCTAAAATCTAGTATGGATCATTATTGTAAGGGTTGCTTGTGCTTTTCGAAATTGTTGTTTAAAAGATTCCTCACCCAGCGCGCTTTATACAGACGATCCCCCCAACAGAAAATAAAAGGCAGGGATTGGAGCAGACTAAAGGCCGAGCCATTGATCAGATCGGGTATTTGCATCACTAATCCAGACGGTCCCTACCTAACTTTGGGTAAAGGGTTATTCCCTAATAACCCCGTCTGACCCTTAGGTCCCTTTCCTTTGGCAATCTTCTTGTGTGCAAATTAGGATTAGAGAGAAGTGATGTGGGGGCTTCTGAGGGAAGTTTTTGGATTAAGATTTCAAGAGGAATGACGGGTAACCTAAACCAAAGAGAAAATAGGCCACATATCGTGTTGTTTTCGCTTTTTCAATAAACGAAAGTAGTTTAGTAAGATTCCGTCTCAGAAAAGTATGTCACCCCTACACACACACACACACACACACACACACACACATACACACACACACATACACCTTTATACAAATTCTGCAAGTCAGTTTGCTGAGTGAAGAGCAGCACAGACTCGAGAAACTAAACCAAAAACCTCAGCAAACAAAGTTCCACAGAAATATGTGCAAAAATAGCGGGGCTTCTATCTATAGGCCTATATAGCCCATATTTGCAGTGACATATATACCATTGCTTCGCCGACCTACCCGCCTCCCACACACACACACACATTGCACCTCCACCGCTACCGAGACCATATGTAGGACATTCAAAACTTATGGAAATGTTTATGTGCGCATTACAAACGTGGGTGTGGTCGAGCAGGAACCAAACCTATGCCAATATGATAAATTGAAATCACATTTTCCTGAATAACACCAGACTACTGGACAGCATCACACCACCCTACATATTTAACAAATCATTTTATGTTGCGCAAGTGCTCTGCAGTTTGACAGTGCCTGGTTAAAAGTGGTGGTGTGACCACACTGAAGTGTCTGGGCTAAAACTGGCAGTGTGACCACACTGATGTGTTACATGCCGTGGAGAGGATGGTCTGACAGTCAGCAGCCAATGGAGAGAGGGCTGATGTCACTGCTGGGGCAGCAGAGATCAGCAGCTCCCAGACAGCAGTGGGACCACTGCATCTGGACTGGACTCAGACTGGCTGCTGCACTCTGTCCTGTAGCGCAACAGCTTGGCAAAGACTACATCTGACAAAACTGACCATTGCAACATCCAAATCACCTTTTTTTTTTTTTTACTTTTACCAATTTATAACAAAAACAAAGGATATATCACTTACAGTAGTGCTTTTTCTCTAACTTGCCATGAAGATACTCTCCAGCAGATGGAGCAAGTGCACAGATCCTTAAAAACGTTGCCTGTAAGGCTGAGAGTATTGATGATTGGATATCAATACTAACATGCTACTTTTTTGATCCCAGTAAGGAAATTCTATTTTTGCCTGCCCCTCCTCCAAGCAGGTCAGAGGTCAGGGTCAGATACAGAGCAGCGCCTCTGGAGCTGGTAGGGATTCAGTGATTTGCTCAAGGACACTTCAGCAGCGCAGAGGCTTGCTGACAGGGGGGGTTTAAACTCATCCAGGTGAAGGATGGTGTGTCTAACCACTAGGCCAGCCTGCTGCCCCCATCATGGAAACAGACTTAAATGCATGAACATGATGATATTAATGCACATAAAGAGTTAGGAAAGACCATTTTCTGACCAGTTAAAGGGTAACTTCGGTATTTTTCAACCTGGACCCTATTTTCTTTTTATTTTACTTTTTGTGTCTAAGTAACTAATGGGGACAACAATTTTTGAAATTGGTCCAGTATTGAGCGAGATCGCGTCAGCCGGCAGCCGTGAAACGAGCTGCAATGTAATCCATCGGGGCAATTGTGAACCGTCAATGTATGTCCACTAAAAGTGCCTGTTTTTGCCACTGACAGGCTCAGATTGTTATTATAAGTGTCTGACAACATTATGGAAAGGACCCTACAGAGAAATGAAACATTTTTCTTTACCTTTCGCTTGATCCGGTCTGTTTGTTATTGTTATTGTATTGTGTAACCAAGTCTTATAGGCTTATAGCATATTTCACAATAAAGCCTACGCTTAAAAAACACAACACCAGCCTACAGAAAGAGTAAACTACAATGCACCATGTATTTACCAAGCTGTTGGCTCCGTTAATTCACCGTTTTTAACCGAGACCGGGGCCAACAAGTCGGTCCAACTCTCTAGACAAAACCATGACACAACTTTCAGGGACCATAACGGCCATCCAGCGGGGAGATTACCGGACTACCGAGGCTACTGTTACCCGAGACCCGGCAGCAGTGTCCTCCACCGGGGAAATGGTCCCTTTACCAGGCGAGCCGTCCCGTCGCCTCCCCGCCGCCGTCCTGCTTCTACACCCCGGAGGAAGTTGTTTTTCACGGGGACTCGACTCTCCCACCCTCATCGGAGCAGATCTTCAACCCCAGTAACGATTGTTTTCTGTATGGCGGCGCGGTTTATGGCGCTACCGTCCGCATTATCACGCCCAAGCGTGGCGAACCGGTCCCGGTGGAGAGACTGTCACAGCGGGGAGAGGAGCGAACAGAGGCCGGGGTCAGAGCCTCTCAAGGCGGGGAAGGAGGATGAGGAGGACGCGGCTTTATCCAGCAGCACCGGAGAGGACAGTAATGGGCCGAGTAGGTGGAAGTCATACAGATTGTCTAAATAAATAAGTATAATAGGCTAAATAAATATATCATTATATATAGATTATAATAGGAGATTGACTTGGTTACACACAATAACAAACAGACCGAATCAAGTGAAAGGCAAAGAAAAACGTTTCATTTCTCTGTAGGGTCCTTTCCATAATGTTGTCAGACACTTATAATAACAATCTGAGCCTGTCAGTGGCAAAAACAGGCACTTTTAGTGGACGTACATTGACGGTTCACAATTGCCCCGATGGATTACATTGCAGCTCGTTTCGCGGCTGCCGGCTGACGCGATCTCGCTCAATTCTGGACCAATTTCAAAAATTGTTGTCCCCACTAGTTACTTAGACACAAAACGTTGGGAAAATAGGGTCCAGGTTGAAAAATACCGAAGTTACCCTTTAAGTACTACAGGTGGACACATAAAGCAGCAGCATGGAACATTGTATCTACAGAGAGCCATCCTCACTCAGTTGAGTCCCAATCCTGGAGAGCAGACGGCTCACGTGTTAAAACAACGCCTGGAAGTATTTTAAACATGCATGGTGGTATCACATGTATAAGTTGTCTTACAACATTGTGCGATGTGTGTGATAAGCGAGCCGAGCATGACCAGCAGAGGATGATCCCCATCAGCGTGGCATGCAGACACAAGAGAGCATCATTAACAAGTACAAGACGTCCAAAAACAGGATTCCTTGAAAGGAGAGGGAGACGTTAGAGATGCTATCCACTCCATATGTAAATGACTCCAGGAGCAAGATAAAAACATGAGGAGGATCATACTTCCAAAAATCAGAAATGTGATTGTTGTTATGTTGTTTTGGGATGATTCTGGAAAATATTTGTCGCTGTATATGGCTATTCAACATAGGTTTCTGTGCTTAATTGTTCAGTTTTTTTTTGTTTTTTTTTAAAATAATACTAACTATTCATGAATAACACAAACTATGCCACTGTCACCAAGCCACTGACGAACACAGAATGTTACAGAAATAGAACGACAGTCCATTTTTTTTAATTCAGTTTAGGAATAGGGAGTATTACAGAATTCCAACAAAAACGACAGCAAAACATACTTTCCCACAAGTAGAAAATTTGGTTTATTTACGGTACATACAGTGGGCAAAAAACATTCCTTGAAAAAATGTGCCAGTTTTTAAGGCATTCAAACTTCAAGAAGTTAACACTGTAAAAAATAATTGCACTGAAAAAGAGCAAGTGTGACAAATATTACAACAATGTCATTAATGAGATAATAACAAGTTTGGATCTTGTTTTAGAACAAAATATCTGTTTACTTATGCAAAAGTCGATTCATCATTACCCATCAGATTTTTTTTTTAGGATTCATTGAGTGGTCCCTTTCATTCATTATAAATTATATAAGGGATTTCAGTTTTTTTTGTTTCTTACAAATAGTAGAGACAGTCACAACACAACTGTGATTGGACAGCAATTTTAAGCCCTAATTAATTTCCAGAAGTTGCACTTGTCTGCTTTTAGACAGGTGTGCCTTGATGTGCAACTGGAAAGTACATTACCCTCATAAGGCATTTGGGCAAGAGTCCTGACGAATGTTTCAATATTATGAGACAACACATACGGTAAATATACCTGCTATACATGCCTCATTGGCCTTGTCTGAGGGAGAAAGAGACCAGAGACAGTCGTGCCTGCCTCATTTTCAACTGCAATAAGAATACAAAATAAAAGCAAACGACTCTCTCTCTCTTTCGCAATCAAGAGTGAGAAGTCTGTTTCTATGTTTCAGTGCAGAGGTGTCTCAGTGAAGGGGGTGAACAGCCACAGCTTCAGGTGTTAAACTGAAGTCACAGGCGCCTTCACCACTCAACCAGAGGTATACACTGTGTTATACACAAATCCTAAGATCCAGAGAACTTCATCCTCTAAGAAGACTTTCTTTAAGAGCACCTTGGACAGGAGACGACTGGTATGTAATTATCACAAAGTATAACGCAGCTGAACTGCACTCACCCAGTGTTGCTCTGGTATGATAAAGGGAGACAGTTCCACAGTACGTTGACTGTCTGGGTGTTGGCCTTAAACACAGCAGCTTATGATTTAGTAAGACTACTGGCTTACTAAAAAATAAAGAAAACTTGAACCAAAAAAAACTGAACAAATATCAAGATTCAACTCCACCCCTATGGAATGAAGCAAAGCACTACTGATCCTGACAAGTTAGAGCAAAAAGCCCTAATTGAACAGACACATGATTAAATCTTGCCTGTAAAGAAACCTCACCTTTAAAAAAGGTTTTCACAAAAGATTTCAAAGTGCCACAGAGTATTAATAAATAGCACATGAATAAATAAGAGGTTAATATTCTCTAATCACTGCTTTGACACACAGCTCACAGACTTGTTTGGTTGGCATATTGTCGGCTAATAGGCCATTTAAATCCCAATGTGCCTTTCTCATTCTCCTAGTGCCTGTCTGGTATTATAGTGAAAAAGCTGTGCTTGCATGCCTAGCCAAGTCACTGGCTGTGGCTAATAGTCTGAGAAGACATTTCAAAACATAAAAAAAAAAAAACCACACAATTTATGGAAAGGTCTAGGACCGTTTAAAGCCAATATTAGTCTCAGGAACAGGTTTAACTCATGAACAGAAGCAGAGATAAGACCCATGGCAACCACCACTCCACCACTACTGCCCCACCGAAATGCTGCTATAACTGTTGCTACGGTCTTTCTTGGTTTGACAAGCTGGTATCTATTACAGAGTCTGTCACTTGTGCAACTCAGCCACTTTTGTTGCTGCTGTCACCTGTTCGCTGCACCCGAGCGTTGATCGTTTCCTTTGATACGCTCTTGCAGTCCTTGGCCAAACCCAGGAAGCACATGAGGTCTATGAAGGCAGTGGTGAGGTTCAGCTTGCAGCCGAACTCACTGGTGGCATAGTCAAAGGGGAATGTGTGGTGGTAGTTGTGGAAGCCCTCTCCTGGAAATCAAGAAGAGGGACAGGTATTTATTGTTATGCTAAATGTTGACAAGATCACAAACATAATGTGAAATAGGAGGAGAATATGCACTGATTAGCAAGTAAGTTCATAAGCATCAATTCAAAATAATAGTTGTGGGCACAGATGCAATACAACAATATCTGTTGAGGCTACCAACAATCATATGGTAATTAAATGTATCATTTGCAACTGCTTCGCACTCATTTTGCATGTTGGATATCCTGACAGCATGTGACTGATCATTTTATACTGAGGCTGTGTTCAGACAGCAAGCAAATCCAGTTTGTTTTTCAAATCTGATCTTTAAGGCCGACTGTCCAGATCAAATTTGTGCGTTTAGACTGTCTAATCATTAGCTATCATTATGGCACTGGTTGTCTTAGTAACAATGCAAAAGTGAACATGGAAGAATTGCCGTGACCTTGCCAATTAAAACAGAACTTGAAATAGCACAATAGGTGGGGATTTGAGAAGGTGGAAAATAGATTACTTAGCAAAATTGTTTCCAATACAATTTCTTGCTGTTCTCCCTCAGGGAAGTGAATATTTTGGTTCAACAAAAGAGCTATCTTTTTTTTTGTTATATTTATCAGCTGTTGAAGAGAGGGAGTTTTGGACAAAGGAGTGTTCAGTGAAAAAGCCTGGTGAAATTATTTTACAGTGAGATCAAAGTTATACTGTCTGAAGTTGAAGAAAGATTTAATCTTTTTATCAGTTAGTCTTTAGAAAGAATCAGCAGACTGATGACTATTTTGCCTAATACTTATTATACAACCATGTGTAGATGGTTCAATCAAGCACTGGCCTATCTGCAAATGAAACTGTATATCTACTGTATATGCAAACCAATATATCATATTAGAGAGATACAACTAATATATAGAAAAACCATCTCAGTGCCCAGCTCTACAAAATGGGTAAATACACTGCTACAAAGCTGACCACCTCTCTGTTTCCATACTAAAACAGGGATATCCTGGACAAAATAAACATTAGCCACTGGATTAGCAAGTTCCGCCCACCATGAATGCCAGACTGCATCAGCTTTAAGAGAGCCCCCATTGTGGTAAACTGGGCATGACAAGCATTCAGCAAGTAATGAAAATGTCATTCAAATTTGCCTAAAGCACAAAAAGACACCAAATTACACGCTACAGTAATCGTAACATGAGCAGATTAGGTCAAATTAATGGGACAGATTTTTATTATTGCAAAAATAACTTAGAAAAAAGGATCCCCATAGCCAGTGGATCCGTTCCTTTCTTACCTACGGCGCTGAATGCAACGAATGGGTTTTCCCTAGGGTTGATGGTCTTGTCATAAGGCCTGTTGCCCCACATGTGTGCAGCGCTGTTGACCAGCCAGGTGGCATTGAGCACCAGAGTGTATCTCAGCAGTCCAGGGAGGAAGTAACCCACAGTCAGGGATTCGCCCCACAGGTACCAGGGCACCCACATGGGCACCAGGAAGCACAGGATCACCACGGACATCTTGTAGTGCCTGAGATGAGAGACGAAAATTAGAATTTATCAAACTATGGTCAGGTGAGAATGTCTGGATCTGTCAGGGGCTGGATCTGCAAATTCAGAGTTTTAACCACATATGATATAAATATTGTTCATCGTGGCCGTTTGAGAAGAGGAATCAGGAATCAGATTTTCTCCAAAAATGAAGAAGTTGTATCTGTGTCACAAAAGACATCTGTGCCTGTATAAATCCCATAAGCAAGAGAGTGAACACCATTTACTCCCTGGGCATGAAAAAGCAGGTTTGTATCAAATGTGTTTGATTTACAGAACAGGCACTTGATTGATTGGACAAAAAACAAATCCCAAAGGCCACAAATTTAATCCCACACCATTAAGTGAGTGAGTGGGCAATTATAAACATGTTAATATATCTCCAAGCACTTTGCACTTCAATACATTGACAGGACCTTCTGATCGGGTCCCTCTGGTGGATGTTAATCCTCTTTCCCTGAGAGCAGCAATGCAAATCTGGGCCTGCTTCCAGAGTAGACCAGTTGACAAATGGCCAGTCGCTGCACGCTGTGAAGGCATGGTGTGACTTGGTCCCTGGCACAAATGGCATCCCTATCGGTGGATCTGCCCCTAAGTGTTTGCATGGCCCCTTGACCCAGACTACAACTTCCTGTACAGCTTGGGCCAGAGGGGAAGTGACTTTCAACCACAAGACATGTGCACACACACAGCTGTGGAACAATAAGTGAGGCAGTGGAATATATACGAAGAGGAGTCGTCATTCCTTCACTCACGCACTTGTACATGGATACACGCACAAAGTGTTGGTAATTCAGTTGTGCATTTTCTCTAGCCTGCAGTAAATGTAGCCATCTTTTGCAGTAGACAGCAGTTGATAACACAGTGGACTTTAGTCACGACTCCCGACCACAGCGCTACCACTGCCTCCCTACGGGTGAAAACACGAGGCTGCATTTGCATCACAAAATCAGTCACATGAAGTCTATCTGTTGATCTACATTCTTTTCATTTTTTCTAGTTCAAGAATGCTGGAAATTATTGATCAGAATTCCGAGCTGTTGTGCGGCATAATTCAATAACAAATCTGTCATGGGAGGAGCCCTGATTGTTCTGATACCAATACCCTACTATTTCCCTTAAGCATCTGGATAAGCTACGTAAGTGCTTATCTGAGGCTGCATAGGGAACCTTAAAAGTTCACTAAGTTCATTATGCAGGGCCAATGGAAGCTCAGTATTTGCTCAGTCCAAATCTTCAAAATCTGAGCACCTTTCACAGAGACACATTAAGAACAACAGCAATAAAACAGTGAAGAGTACGTAAGGTGACGACAAAAACAAAAGGTTCTGTGAAGAAAACAAACAGCATCACACTATAGGTTCTCTGGTTTACTTACTGTCTCTGGAACATGACCACTTTGTCTGCCTTCAGGTCCGTCAGCTCCAGTTTGCGACCCTTTTCGATGACGTCAGGATGCTTGCGAACCAGCAGCCAACCAATGTGGGCAAAGAAAAACCCCCGCAAGGCATTGTGGGGGTCTGCATCCGTCTCAGAGTACTTGTGGTGCACGCGGTGGTCCCTAGCCCACTCATAGATGTCGTTCTGCACAGAGAGAGAGAGAAAGTAAGAGACAGAGAGAGAGAAGCGGTTACATGTGGCGATCATCGACATGCATGCCTTAGACATGCAACACAAGTTTCAGATCACCAGATTAAGGGAACGGATCATCCGCAAACAAAAGAATAAATGCACATCACCCAGATTAAATAATTTTACTGAAATAATACGCAATCATATGTATGCCACATGTGTTACTAGCACTGTTGCAATATTTGAGATTGAATGCTATAAACATAATTCCCACTTTATTTTTGAAATGCCATGTAAATTCTAGTATATGTGGTGAGTATTAAGGACAAGAACAGAATAAATGCTTTGGCAGTATAAAATGGGAATACGTGATTTCCCATTTCCCACTGATAGTTCCATTTGTTTTTTCTTATTTTTACCTGAAAGGCCATGGAGTTGGCGAGAGCGAGGAAGACTCGCAGGGGAAAGGAAGCCTTGTAGGATCTGTGGCTCCATAGTCTGTGTGCACCAGCAGTCACACCAAGAGCGCTGATGAGGAAGCACACTGCACCTAGAAGAGAGAGATGAAGGGGGGGATACAGATACCTTCAGGGAAACTGTTCCCACCACACTATGATACATTTTACAGCCATGACAGCAGAGTCACAGGGACATCATGTTCTTTCCATTCTCCAAGCCTCTCTAACCCTGGGGGAGTTGTTTATGTTGAGATGGGACAGTGGGTGCGTGCGGGTCTGCCCTCTCACATTTGTTGTTCTAAAACTGCTGAATGTGTTTCTATGTGAAGCCAGACAAGGCTACCAAGGATTTGAGAACCGGGGGCCTGCAACTAGCAAAGAACATTCTGTTGCGGTGCCATGCAGCTCACAATGGGACGCCTATTGCAATGGTGATTGTGCTTTGTCTTCCCCAGTGAAATAATATGCAGTTCAGCATTGCAAAGAGAGGGGAAAATTATGCAAGTGCCAGAGTGGAAACAAAGTTGAGACTGTTCAGTAATTCAAGTCATGCCTCTACACAGTCTACCTATAGGGCACACATTTTAATTATTCTGTTACCAGTTTGGATACTGCCACAAAAATGCAGATGTTTCTAATTTGGGATAAAACAGGAATGTGAATGGCAACACATTCCAAACAGTTTACAGCCTACCACAGGTTTGAGCTCTGGAAGGTGGGCTAAAATAGATGCTTATAGGCAGATGTTTATGGTGAACAACAGTTTTAGGCCGACCCCAAATTAATGACTCATAGGCCTATTCAACACTAGTCTGAGCTATTCACGAAGACAGTGTAACGCCAGGCTGTACCCACTTTGCAATGAACACACCGGATCAGCACATTCTGTTCTCTAGCTGGGCTCCAGGCTTGCAGGGAGTGACAGAGAGGGGAAAAACTAACAAAATGCTGCAAAGACTAACTGTGTGCTGTAAATACTTACTCCAGGCAAGGGTTAAAACCGACGCGGAAGGAATGAGTATCAGTCCATAAAGCGATCCGATATGTAAAAACGACATCAGTATGATGTTTCTCCACACCAGCCTCCTCGGCGGCTTAGGACCCTCTTTTTCTCTATAAGTGTCATCAAAAACATCCTCCACCGTCGATGTTTCTGTCATGGCATCTCCGTTCTGTTGCTTGCTAGAGTGATGATTCCTGGTCTCGGTTTCAGTCATTTTTTTTTTTTTGTGCGAGGGGATTCTGTAATGCGTAGCCAGAGACAGAGGGAGAGAGATGTTGCTCCGTTAAAATGTGCGTGCACAGCTCAGTCCCACCAGGTTAAAAAACTACAGCTACAATATGCGATGCAAGCTCTTTCACATACACACAGCAGGATGTAGAAATATAGGGGAGGGTGCAAGCGGCAGCTGTTCAAAATGTACACTGAAGTCCCATCTGATATAAATGGCTGCTCACCCAGGCTGTGCCTACCTACTCACCGTGTATGATGTGCTCTTCAACCACTTTTCCTAATGAGGAAGTTGCCAACGCTGTAGCGGCCCCGGACACCGTGCGATAACAATGATGCGTAATGCAACGCTGGTGATGTTGATCCCGGTTACCAAAGCCTCTTATTCCCTATTCCGACGTCGTTTTAAAGCAATTGGTCGAGGGGAAATTGATGCCACTAGCCCTACATGTCTCATTGGCTGCCTGCTTATCTGATGTTCACGTTTACCACCCTGCGTGAGAGTCGTTCACTTTTTTTTTTTTTGTCGTTGCTCAGTGTTTGATCATGATAATTTTTTTTTTTAAATTACACAATTTGTTTCAGCGGGCATCGTTTATGTCAAGGGCGCTGGCTTCCATGTTTTTTTTTCCTTTTGCGTGACTCAGAGTCATTGCTCGGCTGCAGTCCAGACTATAAGTAGGGCATTGTTACAGGAAGACAATTCTTATGTGATACGTGATACAAGGCTGCAGCATGTATAGGGTGGATGGGTGGTATAGGGCAGTGGTTCCCCAAAGTGGGGACCAGGGGTCTTTGGGGGTCCCTATACTTTAATTTCACTATTATTTCACTCCATACAAGTTAGCACTAGAAGAGAGTGTACACAAAACTGTTCTGATCAGAGGATTCACTCTCAGCTGGGGAGTATCTCAGGCGAAATCTGACCAAGTGAGGCTCTGTCTGCCACATCTGGCTGAAAAAGTTTGTGAATCCCTGGTGTAGGCAGTTCAGCGAGGCAAGTGACCCTCAGATTATGAAAGCATTTCCAAAGGGAACACGCAATCATCTTTAATGAAAGCCAAGAAGGCCGAGAAACAATAAAAAAAACTCAGTCTGAAGGGTCATCTGCTATTTCATTATGGTTCATTATGTCCTGAGAGAAAAGGCAGTGTCACCACTTGGTCTTTATGTAGAGATGGAAGTCATGTTGCCTTGATGAACACAGTTTCTGTTAGCTGGCATCAACAGCCAAACACAGCCAAATAATTAGTCCATTCCCCCTGAATAAGTATTGAATCAAACATAGTGGTGTTATGATGATGATAGTAAGATACAGGCTGAAGTCTGGCAGAGAGACAAGGCAGTTAATGTAATTTGAACCCAAGCAAAGAAACAAAAATCATGTAAAGCCTTGAAAAACATTCCCTTGGTTAAGGTGCGCTGTGATCTTTAAAAAAAAAAAAACTACCTTAAAATTTACATTAATAAGCAGGATGTCCATCTGTTTCAGCAAAATTAACCTTGTAACATTCATTAGGGATATTTACCAATTTTTCATTCCACCATTACTAAAAAAAAAGATGTATTTTACATTCATGTTCTTTAATTCAATAAAACTTTGTTCGTCCTTCAGTGCATTTCTTACCAAAAAAAAAAAATACAACGGATACAGATTTTTGTAAGAAAGAAAGAATGTCCCAGCGCTCTCAGTGACTACAGGCCAGTCGCTCTGACCTCACATGTCATGAAGACCTTTGAGAGGCTGGTTCTGCAGCACCTCAGGCCCCTGGTGGGCGGCTCCCTGGACCCCCTGCAGTTCACATACCAGGCCCACATCGGAGTGGAGGACGCCGTCATCTACGTGCTCCACAGGGCTTATTCACACCTGCAGAGGCCAGGGGGCGCTGTGAGAATCATGTTCTTTGACTCAGACCCAGACCTCGTGGACTGGATTACGGACGGAGTACAGAGAGCTGGTAGAGAGCTTTGTAGGTTGGTGCGACAACAACCAACTCCAGCTCAACATCAGGAAGACCAAGGAGCTGGTGGTGGACTTTCGTAGGAGCAGGAAGCCCCCAAACCCTGTCGCCATCCAGGGGGAGGAGGTGAAGATGGTGAACTCCTATCGGTTCCTAGGAGTGCAGCTCAACAACAAACTGGACTGGTCGGTCTGAGGCCCTCTACAGGAAAGGACAGAGCAGGCTGTACTTCCTGAGGAGACTCATGTCCTTCAATGTGTGCAACAGCCTGCTGCAGATGTTATACCGGTCTGTAGTAGCCAGTGCATTCTGCTTTGCGGTGGTGTGCTGGGGAGGCGACATTGAGGCAGGGGAAACCCACAAACTGAATAAGCTGGTGAAGAAGGCTGGCTCTGTGGTGGGACTCGAGCTGGACAGTCTGGAGGCAGTGGCAGAGAGGAAGATGACGGGAAAGATCAGCACCATCCTGGAGAGCTCCTCTCACCCTCTCTACCATGAGCTGAGGCTGATGAGGAGCAGCTTCAGCCACAGGCAGCTTCAGCCACAGGCTCCTCCTCCCACGCTGCAAGACGGAGCGCCTCAAGCGTTCCTTTGTGCCTGCCTCCAAAGATCCCAGACCCTCACCCCCATCCAACCTGCACAATAACTTGCACCCTAGACCCACCCCCCCACACACACACACACTTTTTTTTTAACCGGCACTAATAACTTAACTTCAACTTCTGACTATGCTGCACAAGGATATTAAATTCCTAGACCTATCCGTTATCCGGAATTCTGCATTTATTATTTGCATTTTTATTTGCATTTATTATTTGCATTTACCTGCATTTATTTGCACTGTCTGCATTGCACTGTCTCTGTTGTTTTATATTATGTACACTACCTTTATCTTATTTTAGTACCTATTTCTTCTATT
The DNA here is from genome assembly GCF_048128805.1 of Centroberyx gerrardi. Lineage (NCBI taxonomy): Eukaryota > Metazoa > Chordata > Actinopteri > Beryciformes > Berycidae > Centroberyx > Centroberyx gerrardi. The sequence goes on from NC_136011.1 coordinate 16,139,720, forward strand.
ACCTTGCTGTACTGGAATCATATCATACTTGACATTTCTTTGGCATTGTCCGCCAGTTGCTGCTGTAGCTGAATTTCCCCAAGGGGATTAGTCTGTGCATGCCACTGGAAGATTATTCCCAACTTTTTGTACATCGAGCCCTGTAGGCCTGCTGTTTGTTTTATTGTTAGAGGTAGATGGATACCATGATCCCAGGCGTTGGCAAGAAAAGGCTGTTCACATTTAACACACCCAGTCTAACAAACACAATACGTTATTTGACCTATTGGAACTACTTGTCAGTCCTAAAAGTCAAAGTCAAATGGTTTATGTGGGTCCACAAAGCAATTACATTGTAATCCATTTGGGTGGATGCATAACTCCATTGTGCAACCAGGACATACTCTATCTACTAAACAAAACAACACTGAATCAATTTCACACCTGGTACTTTTGTTCTTCAAATTGAAATTTAATGCTTGGGATGGATGTATTGTTGAAAAATGTCTAATATGGAGTTAATCCTATCGCATAGCTAACCCACAGCAAATACCCTGTCCTTTAAGTCAAATTCTCAATCTGAAGAAGACTGTTTTCCATTGATGCATACGTTTATAGGTTAGTGGCTTGAGTCATGAGCAAATGGCATGTGTTTAAAATATTCTGCAATCTGATATAGCTGATTACAAATTGTAATCAGTTGCAAACACAGGTCAGCTCATCTGATATCATGTCATGCAGCAATGACAGGACTCATCAATAGCCTCTGTCTGACATGGGGCCATGAAGACATCAGTATTCACATGACTGTCCCCTTGGCTCCTATCTCACTCATTTCCAGACAAGTACAGCTTCTGGTCAGTCCAGTGGGGACATTTGTGGTTTTGTAAGCTACAATGATTTCAAAACACATTTGAAAAGTGCAAATACAAACCATAAACCATTTAAAACATGGGTGTGAATTGTGCCCAAAATGGTAGATTTTTTGGTAGATATGCATTTCCAGTAGAATACATACATAGATAAACAACCTCAGTAAAATAAACAAGATTTTTCCTCAGATGTTGACATGAGTAGTCAAAGATAGAGTGGACAGAGGAGTTCTTTGTCAATACGAGAGGAAAGTGGGAGTTGTGTGAAAGTCTGCAGCTAAGGTGTGAAGATTCGAAGTCAAGGTTACATTTTCACAATAGAACTTTCACTTCCTTTAATTAAGTAGATACTGCTCAGTAAACAACAGAAATTACTTGTCGAAAAATAATGAAAGCATTCAACCTTGGTGAAGCTTGAGAGCACAAAAGCATAGAGGAATGAAATGTATGAGTTCTGACTGACTTGCATTTACCTCTTGATGCTCACAGTATCATGGCAACAGTCCTGTGAAGAGGGGAAAAAAGTTCATTTACCATTCTTTCTGCTAAACCTGCCATGGCCTTGATGGTTTGCTGCCTCAGTACATGAGCATCCCATTGCCTAACTCAAGAGAAAAAAGAACACGCTATCTTCAACCCGAGGCGACCTTGTCGCAATGTATAATGACACATAAACAGTGGTAACCTCTCAGGAGCAAAATTTGGCTCACTGTACACATTATGAATGAACTTTAGTGAACTGCGCTAAAATTGTGACCATGTTCAATTGTGCAACAGTGATTTTTAGCCAACTCTGCCCAAAAGGCTGTGGATGGCTCTGGAGAAGTAAAAATGGCACCATCTACTGTATAAATACAGCTGCTGCAGGGTAGACAAAGGGTAGAAACACTAATCAAGCATTTGTCTCTCAGAATAGATAAATGACGTCCAATTGCTGAGTTTTAAAGAAGTGCGGTAACTGGTTACACACATAAACATTACCATCTAGCACATTTGTTTATAAGTAGCTTACAATTAGCTTTCTAAAGCAACCAGAGTCGATGTAATACAATTAAAGCCTACCCCATACACTAAAGAAGTATTTGCTATCTCTCAAAAAGTAGCACCAGTTCACAGTGAGGAGTGTGTGGGAACATGTCCACAGGCACAGCCAGAGTTGGGGAAAATGCCTGTCCTGTGAGTTTTTTCTGTGGGTCTGGAGCACAGCAAAGCTCCCTGAAGTTCCTCATGGCCTCTCCATCTGGTTTACAGGAAATGTAGACCAGTTTGTGAATAGCAGGTTGGTTCCGTAACGCTCGGATCACGCGGTAGTGCAGGCCAGCTCGGGCGGGGTTTACCACAGCCGTGAGGCCTCCATCTGATGGGCTCAGCTGGGGCATAAGCCCAGGGAGGACCGCCTCTGCTTTTCCAGGGAGAAACTCGCAGTTCAGCACACTGTTGAGCGCTGCGTTGTGTCTGGCATCTTCCACTGCCTGCTCGATGAGCTCTATGCCGATGATTCTGTCCACTCTGGGAGACATAGTAATGCCGATAGCACCTGTCCCACAGCAGACATCTAGGAGAGTATCTCCTGCCTTCGCCCTTCCTCCCTCTTCCTCTGGGTTTGGGAGGCACATGTCTCTCACTGTGCCGTAGAGCACCTCAGCAGCTGCCTGGTTCACCTGGAAAAAGGCATCGGCAGAGATGCGGAACTTGAAACCCAGCACCTGTGAATGATAACACAACATAGGAATGGGATTAGCAATAAGAAACCAAACACATTGTAGACCTACTTGGGTTTTGTTACTTTAGTTTTATGATGTGTTTCTACTTCAAATATGTCTGCTACAGTCAGAAACTAGATCACATGAATGGGATGGTTCAATGCAGTGGCACTGGCAACTGTCCTGATAGTGTAAATTACCTCCTCGTATATGTGTGGCTGGCCGTGTAGCAGCTGGTAAGGGGATTCCTCGTGACTACAGCGAGTCATAGAGCTCTCCTGAAAGTACAGTGAATCCAGCTGACAGACCGCTCCTGGACCCCTGGTGAAGTAATCCATGAGGGAAGCTTTATGGACTGCCATCTCTTCTGGGGTGAGCGCCTGCGGGTGAAAGTACACTATAGCCATGGTGTGGCCCTGTGCGTTGGTCCTCACTGTGACCTCCCTCCAGTGACCCCCGGTGTGGAACAGCAGGCAGGGCTCCAGCGGAGAAAGGCGAATGAAGTCCTGATAGCATCTGGCCACCAGCTTGTGTTTCTCTGGCATGTTGAGCAGGTGGTCTCCGTTGACACAGACAATGTTTCCTTGCCTGCCTGTCCCGACATAAAACCCAACTGTCTTTGGATTGCCGTCCACCCCTCTGTTGACGGAGAAAGTAGACTTGTTGCGGTAGCCATCCCTAACTGGTGATGGCAGAATAGGCAGGACAGGGAAGCTGAGTTTACCGCTGATGGGTGATGATGAATATAAGAGTTGAGACAGTATCCTCTCCTGATGCTTTTGTTTCAGCTGAAGTTGCTCATCATAACTCAGCCTCCACAGAGGAGTGACAGCATCAGCCAGTCTTTCTTCCCAGGACAGGTGTTCATTCAAAGGAGGCTTCTTATGACTTTTTTTCCACCGTTTCTTTGATGGTGATTTTCCCTGGTCAGCTGAAATAACATCCTTAGTTGAAAAACACAGACAGGCTTTCGTCAGAGAACCATGAATCTTGTGTTTGACAAATATGATTGGCGTCCTGTATGCAGCTGCTAAAGCCATAATGACATTTGACTTGTCACGGAAATGATTGCAGAGGGGGCTGAAGGCACCAAGAAGTATCGCAAAGAACAGCAGCCCAGCTTAAAACCTACTCAGAAGGCTACACGAATCATTCAAGTGTGGAATGAATTTCGATTTTTTTTTATATGGAAACACAGCAGCTTCCTTTCCAGCGCTTTCAGGCATTGTTAAAATGTATCTATCGAGCATGCTGCAGTTCAGTGAGGGTCATTGATATGACGTGTTATTTACGAGCGGAACAGTTTCTCGACGTCATCTCCGTGCGCCCAGGGGCAAGTAAACAGTTCCGCTGTGTCGCGATGGACTCAAACAAGGACGAAGCTGAGCGGTGCATTAAAATTTCTCTAAATGCGATCAGCAATAATCAGCCGGACAAAGCCAGGAAGTTTCTGGAAAAGGCACAGCGCTTGTTTCCAACAGACCAAGCCAAAAGTACGTCGAATCTGTTTCTGTTACAGCAATGATTTTATCTCAGTCGTTGGGCCATCGCTGCACAACAAAATCAGCTAACGTTAGCATAATGATTCCTCACTAGCACCGCTAGTAGTAGCAGTTCGTCGCCGAGACTGGTATTTGTAGTTTTTTCCAGCTCTCCGCCCTCGTTTTCCTAATTTTCTTGGTAATTGATTTACCTAGATTGCTGCTTGTAGTTGGTTATCTGTTGTTGTATTCACGTTCGCAGTCTGGCTGTCACTTCCCTAGCATCTTTGCTAACAGCTGCAGTGCTAGCCGTTAGCTAACGTATTAGGCAATTCCTTGGAATATGTGGCAAACTCAACCTGTACACTTTAATCATATTACCCCACTTTTTTTTTTAGACTTATTGGAGTCGTTAACACAGAATGGGAAGCCCCCAGATGAGAATGGCAGTCCTATGAACGGAGATGCTCCCAGAATGAGACATCGCAACCACGGAGAAGAGGCCCATGTGTCGGGAGAGGGGGCCACAGACACAGCCAAACCATATACTGCAGAGCAGCTGGACGCTGTTAAAAAGTTAGTCCACATGTGGCTTTGTTTTAAAATGTCTGGTAAAATTTAGATTTACCTATAATGTCAGAATTGTCTTGTAGCTAGCTGGTAAATTGATCAGTGTATGTTTCTGTTCAGAGGTAGGCATCTTTCCTTGGGGCATGATAACTTATTTGATTTTTACATCATTACTATGAAATGACTGTTATCTTTCTGATGCAATCTGCTAATCATCTCTGGTGGTTTTTCACTTGTAGGATTAAGAGCTGTAAAGATTACTACCAAATTCTGGGAGTTGAAAAGACTGCCTCTGAGGAGGATCTTAAAAAGGCTTACAGAAAGCTGGCTCTGAAGTTCCACCCAGATAAAAACCACGCACCAGGAGCCACAGAGGCATTCAAAGGTAACTTGAAAGTAATCCTCAAAGCTGCTAAAGATGTTAATGAATGAAGGTAAACTTTCTGACTGCAAATATTTGTGTTTCTGTTTCTCAGCTATTGGAAATGCGTATGCTGTGCTAAGTAACACTGATAAACGAAGGCAGTACGACCAGTATGGAGAGGAAAGATCACACCCAACCAGACACAGGCACCATCGTCATGACTTTGAAGCAGACATCTCACCCGAGGACCTCTTCAACATGTTCTTTGGTGGTGGCTTCCCATCAAGTAAGTAGAAGACAGTTGTATGCAGTGTCAATCAGGATGTTGTATTGTACTTTGGTGCACTGGTCTACAACCATGTGCTGTCAAGGCCTAAGGGTATTTTGGTTTCCATTCCACTCAAACACCATGCCAGCTGATATCTCTCTCATGCACAGAGCAACCCGGCTATTGGCCATATTCTGGTTATGGTCTTATTCAGGTCAAGCTGTTTACATGAGTTTTTGATACCTTGCGACTGAGTTTCCCTGTTGCCATAAATAAACCAATTAACAGAATATTCCTGTCTGCCTGTGGTGTCCTGCCCATACATAGAACAGTAAGCCAGCAAAAAAGTCTGAAAAAGATGTGGCCACCAGTTACCCCACTTGACTGAGCAGTAGGTTACTTCTAATACACAGGAATGCAATAATGATCCCAATAGTAATAGTAAGCACTGCTCGCCGCCATGTTTTTTGTTGATATCAAAATGTACCTATAATGCTTTGCAAGTCTGAGTTTGTGCAGTAAGATGTTTACATGCCACAGTAACCTCTAATATGGGAGTAAGACAGGCATCTCAACTGGGTTTCTCATAATCTCAGTATAATCGGATTATTATTCAAACCAACTAACTTCAAAAAAGTTATGATGTTTACATGCGTTGATCCAAAACTGAGTTACTTGACTAACTTGGTAAAGAACAGAATTCTCTGTGCATGTAAACATAGTCACTGATTAGTTCTTCCTCTCTGGTTGAAGATGAGAATATCAGTGAAATCATCTGGTGGACTGACTGATTGGAATGAAAACCTGTGTACTTTTGGGCTTTGATGGCACATGAGAACTACTGCTTAATTGTAATTGCAATATGATCTCATTTTTTTACTTTTTTAGGCAATGTACACGTTTACAGAAATGGCAGAATGCACTTTGGCCAACAGAATAGGCAAGAGAGGAGAGAACAACAGAGAGATGTAAGTCCTGTCTGAAATACTTATGTAACACTTGAATTTTGTACCATCTGATGTATGTATGTCCTGTAATGAAACTGTAGCACCTATATCAACATATCTTCTCTCTGCACAGGGAGGTCTGGCTCTGTTTGTCCAGCTGATGCCCATCTTCATCCTCATCGTCGTTTCTGCCCTCAGTCAGATGATGGTGTCCCAGCCCCCCTACAGCCTTAGCTACCGCCCGTAAGTGTGTTTCCACTTGCCTCAGCAGTTTCATTCTGCAAAGTACATTGCATCATTTGTCTCTGACTCTCGGCTGTTCTATCTTGTCTGCGGACCAGGTCAGCTGGCCATATTCACAAAAGGCATACATCAGCCCTGAAGGTGCCTTTCTATGTGGGAGACCGTTTCAACGAAGAATACTCCGGAAATAACCTGAGGAATGTTGAGAAAAGTGTGGAAGAAGACTACATCTCCAATCTCAGAAACAACTGTTGGAAGGAGAAGCAACAGAGTAAGTGTACAAGGCAGCAACTACAGTATTTAACAACAGGATTTCTGTGTTTTTTCAGTGTATTCGCGGTGCACCATTGTGATAAATTTGTAATACTTTGGTGCTCATTTGTTTATTACTTCCAACAATTTCTGGAGGAATAATTTAATTCTTGAGATGTATTATTAAAGAGTGTCAGGAGAGTTGATTGAGGCCTTCCCTACTGACATACTCTCCCTCTCCTATTCTCAGAGGAAGGCTTACTGTATCGTGCTCGTTACTTTGGAGATTCTGACTTGTACCAAAGGGCACAGAGGATGGGAACTCCTAGCTGTTCCAGACTATCTGAGATTCAGGTTATTCTACATGGCTAGAAACCACTGGCACACACATGGGTAAGTTATCACAATCTTCACTGTGACATAGACACATAATTGCCGCTATAAACAGTACATGGCCTTAATTATTGTACTTGTTCCACTGATATTGAGCTGTGCATGAGTAATAAGAATGCATTGTTTGTGTCAAGAAGGTTGTGTGGGTGGTTTTCGGTTTGATTTGTGGTTTTCTTTGTTTGTGTGTGTGTGTGTGTGTGTAGGAATCCAAACAACGGTTGACCCCGTGTAGAATCACTGCATAACTGTGTCACTGATGGTTTTATGTTTTTCTTAGGTTCTTCGGTACTTGAATCTAATTAGAAGAAATCTGTTGGAGCCCACTCAAATTGGAGCATATTACTGCAGCAAACCAAGAGAATCAGAAATGCCTTACTCACGGTGGGCAGCAGATCTCATCAGGGAACCTCTCTGCAACTTTCTGTAGATTGACTTCCTGTAGAACTGTGAGAACCTTGAGTTGACTGCTGACATTTTCTTAACACTTGTGTCTTCAGGTTGGTGAGAGTCCACTTGGCGTCACAGTTGAAAGTAAGAGCATAGTTGTCTTTTTGAATGGTAAACAAAGCTGCTAAGATTTAGCTTTCTCTGTCCCAATCCTTTTGTTTTCCTAAATGCTTTGAGGAACCTCATGGCCTTCTCGTAGACAGACATCTGAGCCACTTACAAAAAAGTGTGTGATTTTTATAGTTCATACCAATGTAAATAAACATTTACTTTTAACAGTGCAGGGTTTATTGGAGTTAAGCTAATATCATTTATTATATAATTTAATGTTATTCTGTGGATTTGCTTGTAGCCTGTTGGATTATAAGTATTGAAAATCATTGCACAAACAAAAGTAAACCCATATTTATTAAATTAATCCTGCTAAAATTGTATAAAAGTTTCTTTGAATTAAATTTGTCCAATGACTGACCATCTTTATTGCATATGTTCTCTTTTAAGAAACACACACACACATACTTTGCCGTGGTTTTGATGTGTTTTTCTGATGTTGTTTATTACTAAAGCTTTAGAAGAAAAACAGCACAAAGACTTATCAGAAAATAATTTATTTGTTCATGCTTTAAGTCTCTAGACTGAAGTCATTGAACATACAAAAAGCAGTACCGTTTCAGGAGAATATTTGACTATCAAATACATAGATAAACCATCCACTCAGGCATGAATTTATGTTCAAAACAAATTGAAACCTATGTTCAGACATGAGTATTCACTGCTGAGTCACGCAAACATTTCTTTCATATGTAATCTATGTGGAGTAGCTGCCATGACACATAAGTTAGTTCCACAGAAAACTTGGATACATACATTTTTGGTTTCATAATACAGTAATAAAGACAAACAATTAAAAAAGATTAAACCCACAACCACACAGGTACAAAAATGCACTGTTCATCATTGCAGCATGCCACATAATGAGAAGCCCTTTTTAGTGCCATTTGACATGTAGGATGAAATCTGACATTTGTCTTAACAGGACAATGCTTCACCTATCAGCTTTCCCCTTCAGCCTTCTTAACAATCCACATGAATCAGGTTCAACTTATCAGGGACAGGAGCGCTTGGTCAGCAGCACTCCTCAATCAGCAGCTCCCCGGAGGAATACAGTTTCCTCTTGATGGCCCTGAAGCTAGAACTGAGTCTTAGAGTGTGTTGGTGCCTCGAAAATGCAGGAGACTTGTTACCCTTGAAGAGTTTCTGCACCTTGGGCCACAGTCCACCAGCCTCGGGCCTCAACACCAGGGTCACATGGAAAGTTGGGACTAGGCTTGCATCTGCTGCTATCTCATCCACGCTGCACACAGAGCCCTGCTCCCCCCGGTCCACACACAGGTCTATGAGCGCTCCTCTGAGGCCGCAGGGCTCACTGTCAGCCAGGTGGAGCAGCTCCTGACCGACGTTCTGCAGCAGGCAGTCAGGTAAGATGAGCTTGGAGCAGCCCAGGGCATCAGATGCGTCGCTTAGCCTTTGTGCGATGGTCGCCACGACCTCAGTAGCCAGAGTCTCCTCCAGGGGATGACAGAACACACTGCTCTCTGACTCTGACAGGGACATGTCTGCCACAGAGCCTGAAACAAGACCACACAGGTTAGATACACAGTGGATGACTCTTGGTTCACATGTCATCAGTTCATTCTAAAACCAAACTATTCACCTATAAATAATATATAAACTCAAAAGAAAACAACTGACTGAGAGAGTTGTTTCTTTGTTGAACTCTGCCAATAAGAGATAGATCTGACTGCAAGGCAGTGTTACAGTCAGATTTAAAAATCCATTACTCGCTTTTTGGTGACTTTGTGAATCGCCCTAAACAAAAGCCAACGCAGAGCCTTTCCAGACAAAAGCCTGCAACACTCACCAGTTTCATTCCTGCTGTACTGATCTGCAGTGAGCCTGTGATTGAGCCCCTTCAGTTCGGTCAGTCTGTGCAGCAGATTGCCCCAGGACAGCCGCTTGGAGCCCCTGTCCTCCGCCGGGGATGGAGGAAAGCTGCCGTCCAGAGAGTGATCGCAAGAAAAAGACATTTTGATACAAAACGATACGGGTGTAAAAAGTGCAGTGGTGTAGCAGTGGGTCCCTCGACCAGACCAGCTGGAAAACACATTCGCAACAATGGAACAAAGCGTTAAATACCCAAGCCGAAATGCCCCTCCTACTGTATTTCCTAACCAATGGGGGTTCGCGACACGTCCCCAGCCCTCCAGCCTGCCTAGTAACATGTTGGTCCCCTTTGATGAAGTGGCCAGGCCCCCCAACACCCCATCTAACTTGTCCGAACATCCCCCACACTTTTTCTAACAAAAGTCATGTGGATGACACGAAATCGGTTGATTCATCAGTAAAAGTCGCCAAATTGGCTTGAAACATAAAAAAACACACATATCCCCAGTTTTGCAGACTTGTATTAAAATGACGTGAATGAATTCTGGAGTATCCTTTCTTCACTCATTCCTGTGAACGGCTCATCGTTACTCATCGTGAGTGACACGTTCCGCACGTAGGCTGCGGTTTGGGGCAAAAGATCCGGAACTGAAGGATCGGTGAACATCTTGAGCTTTGCTTTTTTTACCCAATGTCTTGCTGTATCCAAAGTATTTATTTTGTCCAGTGTTTACCTACCGAAAAATTACTATAGGGACTTAAAGTAGTAGCCTATGTCTGCGGTAGGCTTAAAGTGGGTTTATAATGAACTTATTGTAGACTAGGCTACTTGATGGTATTTTTGTATATCCTATGGCATCACTATAATACTCCTATAATATCCATAAAAGAAATTACATGTTGGCCGTACTTTTGCTGTGACATTTGTAGCCAATATCACTCTAAAATGTATTATAGAATTATTAGCCTATACTTATTTTTCTTAAGCGTAAACAGACCCTATAGCTGCATCTTTAAAATGCATAAGAAACTCATACCTTGATTTAACTGGGGGTGGGGGGGGGTGGGGTAACCTATTATTTGAATGATTTTAAAGTCAAAAATATGTTAATCAGATATATTGGTGGTAAATCCGAAGCCTACACTTCTCCCACTTCTGACTTCAAACACGTAGGCATTACCACCTCCACCCCACCCCCAGCCGTACACACACACACACACACACACACACACACACACAGAGAGAGAGAGAGAGAGAGAGAGAGAGATAGGCTACTTACAGGATAGTTGTGAATAGGCTACGATTTGTTTACCATCTTTGCTTTCTGGCCCTAACTCTGTACATTTCTATCGTTGTTTTTTTTTAATGTAACCAAATTGGAAAGACCTACGTAATTCATGGTAATGCAAATAAGTCTGTAACGTGTCTACCATGATCTACTCGAGCAGCTGCGCCGCTTGCTTTCTTTGTAATAGTGTGTAACAGCGTGATAGCCCTGTTGATTCTGTCCTAAAAGGTGTAATACACTCTATAACCAGCTGATGGCCTCAGCGCACCGCCTTTAAATTATATAGGATGAGCTGCAACTGACGAGTAAAATTCTAAAACATGGAAATTTGAAGTGTGCGCGCGCGCCTGTATGTGTGCATTTGCATGTAGCCTATGTATGCCTGAGTGCACATATTAATTTGTCTGTGTGCACGCGTTAATGTGCACGAGCCCATGAACATGCTTTGCTTTCCTTATTTATTAGGCAAATGTCTTGGTCCATGTTGTACAAACAAAAGTGTACTTCATGGTCACAAGTGTGTTTTCTCTGTTTTTATTTCTCTGCATTCTGGATATACAGAATGAAGATCTGTCACTTTGGCTGGGCTTAGTGGGCATATTGTCGAGGGTGAAGCATTAATTCTGCCATGTCATGGAAAAGAGGAAAATGGTAAAGAGGAAATAAAACGTGACAGACCCTGTGTTTTACAATTCAAACAGGCCTAAGCGAGCTGTTAGGCCGGCCAGCCTCAGGCTATCTAATTTATGAATAATACATTTACTACCAAATGGATTGTTTAAGTATGGATTATTTTTTTTCTGCAACACTTTTGCATTAATCAGAGGTGCTTTGTAGTGAAACACTAAGAGGTACTTTTATTTTTCATTGAAAAATAATTATTTGTTTCAGCAATCGTAGAGTGATAATGAGGGAGAGCAATTATGAAGCACTTTAATGGAGAGTAAGTAAGTAAGTATTTACACCTGAATTATTCCAGATACAACCCTCTCCTCCAGACTGGATACGGTGAATGCGCTCACGTTGTTAATTAATTCAGTAAGAGGTAAAAGGGTCCCAGGTTTGTGTTTGCCAGTGTGTAACTATAGCAACAGCATGCTGTAGTGAGCAAGGTCCATCTTAGTGAATGGAGTGATGAATAGAGGATTGGTTAAAGTGTTTTGAGTCTGGATAACAGCAATATTAAAACAATCTAGTATGCCTCGTGTTTTTATCACTACTCAAACAGACCGTGTGGTGGTGTCAGCTTATTAAAAGCTTATCATTTGAACAAAGGGAGAGTAAAGTATCATTTCATCTCTACAGTAAATTTCTCAGCCCCCTTCTCAGTCCTCGGTCATCTGAGCCCCGTCTTTATCTGAAAGCCCTTTAGCACTGAGCGCACAACAGTGTCTGTCTTTGCCTGTGTGAGTCTGCGCCACCTGAAGTTGGAGCTGGGACAGTGTTCCATTTAGGTTTTGATTTATTGCTAGAGGAGGCAGAAACAGATCTGCACTCTCAAGGGGACAGGAGAAACCGTGATGTTTGGCAAATCTTGCTGAGACGCGCTGTTCTTTATCAAAGCATTAACACTTTACACAGCAAGTTTAGATATAGATGTACATTTTAAGCTTAATGTAGAGTTAGACCCTATACTTTCTGCTGGGCTTAGATATATATGGGTTTCTTTAAAGTCAGTTTTTGGCATATTCGGGTAGGTGCGCCATTAAGAGGCCTCGTCCTTTTCTTATCTGCCACTATTTAAAAGTTTTATTGACACAGGGATAAATTAATTTTTAAATCTATTTAATCTGCAACAAGGGACTCTGAACCTCCTCCCAGAGGGCAGTAGCTGATACTCAGCGTGTAGAACATGGGATGGCTCAGTAACTATCCTATTGGCTTGCCTTAGAGTAGCCTGTTTGTAAGTAAACTGCAAGGATGGATGCTGTCTTACCTCTATAATCTTCCATGCAGTCTGCATCAATCGGACCAGTTTGGACTTTAGTTGCACGGAGAGGTTTCCAAACCAAGCTGTGATGCCGTATCTGATAAGGCTCTCTAAGACTGCCTGATAAAAGACTAACATTGATGCAACGGACATTTTCCATTCCATTGAATGTTCTTCAAATGAGCTAAGATGTCATGAAGAAAACTTAATACTTTCTATTTAGCATGGTAAACAGAGCATATCAAATCTTTAAAACTGCACTTCCAAACAAAAGCTTATGTTATTCAAGCCAATCACTGGGACAGATCCTTCTCATGTTCCAGGCTGTCATATCAGCAGCACACTGTGGGGGATCTGAAGTTTCTGAGAAAGAACCGCTGGCGACTTAGGAGACTCAGACCATTGTAGTCAACTGTAATATTCCATAAAATAGTAGAGTACAATGTTGAGGCTTAGTTTTGTTTTTTAAAAGTAAAAGACACAGTTAAAACCAGACTACAATTGTTCAATTTGGTTGCTTTACCTCAAAAAAAGCTAGTAAGAGTTCAGATAAAATCAAGGAGGCAAGAGCACACAAGTAAACAAGCTGTAACACACACAGATGTACAGTATAATGTAATACATGTTTTTGCACTATATCTGCCTGGTACGTTACCCTTGTATGCTAACCTCCTTACCACTTCACCTATAGTTTCACTCTCTTACTCTTATGTAGCTGCTGCCCTACAAAGCTAAAGGGCAGCAACTGTATCAGAGCAAGAGAGTGAAACTGTGAAAAAAATACCTAATTGTCTTCATTTTCATTATCTTCTGTCCTGATATAAGTATTCTTGGTACAGAAGTGGATATAAGTAATACATATGGTTCATGTCTAATTTTTGTTAAAATTAAATCTAAACTTCAGTCATGACATTTGACCTTTGAAAAACACAACAAGCAGTTACTATTATTTACCTTTTTAGGGCAGCATACATATAAGCACTTTTACACCTGCTTATGTCTGACACCATGTTGTTTTGATTTCTACTGATGTGTAGGTGGTCCATACTTTTCATTTCAAACTTAGTTTTAAATCTTCTCCATATATATTACATTTGACCCTCGCTTTGGCATTTTCACTGATTTTGTCTTCAGTAGCATGCATGAGCAACGAAGATAAAGTTTCAGTCAGACCTTTGGGCACTGAATTAAAAATTCTTTCTCCTAGACAAAGTATAACTGCTTCTCTATACTGCCTACTGACTTGACTTAAAATACCCAAAGGAACTGGATTATTTGTAATTCAAATTTTTCTTTGCTGTGCTTGAGACTGAGAGTTATGATTGATATTGATTGAATATCATTAGGAAGAGAGACGGCTATGCTAAGTGAAGAACAGGAAAGCCAGTGCATATGTGATGAACCGTACCACATGACATCAGACAGAGAAAAGACTGTGATCATTATTTATAAGTGCTCTTACCTTGACTTCTCCCTGAGCTTCCCCATCATGCTATCTCTCATTTTAGTACCACATGCATTATTTAGCAATAGTGTCGATGTTGTGTTTTTGTTTTTTTTTTCTTTTTGGAATTAAATCAAAATTAGACAGCTGTTGTGACTGCTCTTGGAAGCCTAAATCATTCTGGATATCAAGCAGACCATATTTACAGGATTTACCAATATAAGTTGTGGCTTATAGCTTCTGTTCCTTTAACTTGTTTTATGCTCTCAATTCAAACATAAAGCATATTATTTTTACTAATACAATAACTAACTATTAATGAATTTAGCTCCCCAATTTGTGTTGCTAAATACCAAACACAAAGCATTTTGTTTTGCTGATAATGACATTTTGAGGTTTGTGAAGACTTTATTAAATGTACAGCATGATGAAGTATATAACATAATAGAGACGTAATTAAAAATAGAATTTAATAATGCATAACAACTTTGTTTCTAATCTCAGCAGCCACTTTGCAAACGTTCCTCACAGCCATTGTCGACTTTGACTGCGTTGGTTGCCCATGGCTACCAAGCATTAAAGGCATGCGTGGCCCCTGTTCTCCACGGCGGTACATGTTTTGTTAATGAGCATCATCTGATCTTTACATGTCTCCGCCCCGCAGACTACATTCCATCATCACAATTGCTTTCCCTGACAAAGAATTGGACCTGGGGAAACTAGAATCACATGACTGCCACCGACACAGCGGACCATATTTATTCCCGGCTTTTATAAACAGATTACCTGAAACCCCCTGTGGCTCTGTGATTCTAGGATTACTCAGCCGTTTTCCTTTGACCGGCTCCCACAAATGAGAGGAACATTTTTGGCCTGCCATGTTTGCCTTCCTCTCTCTGAATCCCCACTCTCTGACTGTCACGTCAGATCTGTCCGTAGGTCTATCACAGGGCCTGCGCCTCATTTCCAGTGCAGTGACTTTGGAGCTTTTCACCTCATATCTGCCTTAAGAATGCAGCATGTTAATCACGCTGGCGATTCGCTCCATTTGACTCAGTGCTCTTAGTTTGATTAACGTCGTCGGTGTGAATGAAATACAAAATCTAAGCAGGCTGATTGCGACAGTTGCAGAGCATTGTGACAAATTGCCTCAATATGGACACACAAAGCCTTATCTCAGTCTCTAGCACTGAGTATTTACTGGGAGCATTCAGGAGCAGTTTGGTGCTGATTTACAACATACAATCCTAATCAACGCCATGCAAATCTGTTTGCCGCACATTTGCAGATCTGTCTATACAGTTGCTGGTCTTTCTTGCTAACACACATGCATCATTGTAAGAGTATGGGTGTTGTTAATAACAAATATAGCCTACATTACACATTGGGTCACATTCATAGGGACTGATGTATCAAATATATGTTTTCCTGATAAAAACATGCTCTATTGTTGTCAAACACTGATCTTATCACAACTCAATTGAGGTCTGTCCATTGGTGTGTGTGTGTGTGTGTGTGTGTGTGTGTGTGTTCAATCTGAACAACTTCCTCTCTCTTTATCTTTGCTGGTAAACTTGATTACGTTCAGCTGAGAGATTAGATTGCAGCCTGTCCCGTGCCTGTATGCCTTTAGAAAGAGGGTCTTAAAAACAGTCTTTTCAGGACAGAATGAAGATGGCATCAGTTAATCCAGCATTTCAATTAGAAGCTGTCATTCAGTGCATGCCTCCGGGGACCGGCCGAGACGGCAGCAGGGAGAGATACAGCAGGTAGGTAAGTGATAGCATGGTCACAATGTAAATGCTCCAGTTCCCAGTAATGCTTCAGAAAACACTGCCGTTATCTGCCGGCCATCTGAACACGGCAGAACAGAGATCTATAGAGAACAAAACCAGATCCAAGGATCCCCCTTATCACTGTTGTCTCTTAATGGCTCCAATCAATCCAGGTAACAACACTGAGGCAGAGCTGCTGGACCTGACCAGCTGACACACACTTTCACCTGCACACTCGCTTTCCCTATTTCTGCAGCATTACAAGGTCTTACTACTCAATTTACTACACTCACTTTCAGTCAATCAGTTGCTTTCATTGTTATGCTGGCAATAAAGACAGACCTCCCTCTCTCTCTCTCTCTCTCTCTCTCTCTCTCTCTCTCTCTCCCTCATTATTTTCAATACATTTCACTTGATTCATGTCAATATGACTTCTTTCAAAACAAGAGACCTTTTAAAAAGACAATTCCCTTTGTTCTAAGCAACAAGTAGGTTAATGTTACCCTGAACAAAAGTTACATTTAACCTAGTGGAACCAGAAAAATGATCAGCCAGTGCAGTCAGATCATTTCATTTGACAATATCCTGAAATAAATTTGATAAGTCTGGATACAAAATAAAATCCATAGCCAAGCTTGTCATTTTTGCAGTGCTCGCTCTCTCCCTCTCTCTCTCTCTCTCTCTCTCTCTCTCTCTCTCTCTCTCTCTCTCTCTCTCTCTCTCTCTCTCTCTCTCTCTCTCTCTCTCTCTCTCGGCAGCAGCAGAAGGAGCATCCTATAGGCTAATCAGTTGGTAGTTTTATTCTAGCCTCAGCATCCTCCTCCTCCTCCTCCCTGTTACCAGAAGAGGAAAGCCGACTGCCGGTGTGCGTGTGTTTTTGTCCGCTACCATGGTGGGAATTACGGATATTGGGTGCCTTCTCGTCCCGCTGGTGATGCTGGTGGGGTCCACCTTTCAGACCGACGTGAAGAGCGTAAAAGAGGCGGAAAAAACGGGGAATTTCATGGAAGACGAGCAGTGGCTGTCCACCATTTCACAGTACAGCCGCAAGATCAAGCACTGGAATCGCTTCAGAGACGTAAGTCCGCTGTGTTGATTGAGAGATGCGCGGTAATGCGGTAAGCTGTGCTGATGGGGACACAGACACGAGACACGACCTTATAATTATAGTCGCCTAATATTAGTAATCACACACACACACTCAGCGCAATATGCACAAAACTTGATCCACTTCTGTTGCTGAACAGACCCCACACTGGAAAAAAAAATCACACACACTTCAGAATATGTTTAGACATGTTTCAAAATATACAAACAATAAACATAAATCACTCTACATGTAGATGATCTATTTTTGGGTGGCAAAAAAACATTTTGGATATACTTACAGATATATGTTCGCTTATAGGAAGGGATTGTATTTACAGTGTCCAGAGCTATATTTCGATTCAATGTCATCTATATATACAAATACATTTTTGGCCAGTTGTTGTATATTTTTAAGCATTACTCTCTAAATAGGATTCAGTATGTGAAATATCGGTTGGCAGTGTGGGACAGGTTACTGGTTGTCTTCATCGCAAGCGCTGTACATCTTACTTTTCCAGTTTCCTCCTTGAAATTCTGTGTAGCCTACAAATGGAGCTATTTTTAAATGAACCATCCCGATAATACTTTAACCAACAATGCTAAAGTAAAATTCCAGTTGTGATTTCACTAAAGGTGTAAATAAGGATTGTATCTGATACAGTTCCCACTGTTGGAGTAAGGACCCTTTCTTGATAAAAAGCATTCAAATCCACGCACAGCACCAGTAATGACATACTCTATAATATTGCTCCTAATGTGGGTTTCCTCAGGATCTGTTTCCAGACGAGTCCTGGGAGATTTCACAAACAAGAGAATTAAGCAATTAGAACAGAGGGGCGATGATTGATTGATGTGCATTTTCACCTAGTGTCAGACTGAATTGGGTTGCAAGGATTGATTAAAGCCCATAGGGTATGCAAGGTGATATATTGCCCTGTCCATGAATGTATGGACAGAATTCTGCCTCCGGCTCAGTGAAATGATTTCCAATGATCACAATAGGATTTGGACAATAGTGCAGTTGGGATTATATTCCACATGAATCCTGTTAATAGAGTTTTAATTGATCCAGGGTGGTTACTACAGCACAGGCAATAGGTATCATTATTGGATTTGCAAATGGCTTCAGCTTAAATGTCCGTTTGAGAACGATGCCATATCATCTCAAGAAGAGAAAGTTGAACCCTCCTATATAGCACACATCCCATATCGCTGTGGTGTCATTGATGATCAGCATACATAAGCCTCCTTGAGTCATGGGTCATGGAAATCCCTGGAGAAAAGGTGAATGCATGTGAAAATTGGCAGCCCCCCGCCAGCTTTGTTCTCCTCCTGGGGGGGGGGGGGGATTAAGTGTGTGACTGCTTCTGTGATTATTTAAAGAGTATGTCCTCTGGAACTGTACTTAGGGAAGTAATGAAATTGCGGGCATGAAAAGATTAAGTAAGAATTATTGCAGGATTATGACAGACTGGATGCTGCTCTATATTTACACAACCCCAGCTTTGATTCAAGCCATTAGTTGGAGAGGCAACTTTATTCTGAAATCAGTACGTATTAATTGGCTGCTCACAAACCCCACCTTCCAAGTGTGAATAAAATAAAAACTGTATAGTGAGTAACATTGTGATCTGCAAACACACACACACACACACACACACACACACACACACACACACATACACACACACACACATCCCACACACTGTTGGAATATGTGGAGCATAACAGCATCCCCCACCCCCTGCTATTTCACTAGAAACAAGATATAAACAGTTCAGAGAAAGCAGGATCAGCTTCTCAACATTGCTTCAGGGTTTGCCATCCAGTATAAAGATGTCACTTATTTTCCTTTTTTCCTCAAATTTGAGATCAAAGCTACTGTGAAACACAAACAGTTCCTTACATTTCCATAATATATGTATCTCTTTCATGGTCATTATTCCCAGAGGTGATTTGCTTTATGAGTGTGCCAGCGTGTGTGTGTGTGTGTGTGTGTGTGTGTGTGTGTGCGAGAGGCATCTCTGTGCGTACACCTTGGTGCTTACACACTCAGGTACATGTGTGCTCATGTCTGTACTTGCACAAGTGTGATTGCGCTTCTACGTGTGTGTGCTTCACACGTGCATGTGTGTTTGTGAGTGTGTGAAAGGGCAGGAGTGGTGGCGTCTCTAGTGATGATGATGACAGGAGAAACATCAGAGAAGCGAACCACAGAACCTCCCTGGGGATTGCCAATAGAAACTGCTTTGATTTCAGCTTGCTGCCGTAGCAACAGCAGTCTCTCTGTTATAGTGCTGAAATGGAGCATGTTTCACAGGGAGTTTGATGACTCTATCCCCTTACCAGTCCCGCTATGGAGAGAAGGAAGAGGTGGAAACATCGGTTGTTACGCTTTTATCAGATCATTCAAACTGTGCAGCCTTCTTCTTCAAGTGAAGCGCCATTTTCTGCAACCGACAGCAATTATCTTGATGATTCTCAGCAAGAACTACTGAATATTTGGTTGAGTGATCTTGATATTTGCATTAGGCGCCCTCTCCTTTTTAAAGTAAATAACATTTGCGCTCAAGGCTGCTGGCTCAGTCTGTATACAATAAACCTTTAATCGGTGTTGCTTCATGCTTTGAACTGATAGAAAAAAAAGGCACTGAATTCAGAACTGGAAAATGAGTACCACGGTTCTGTTCCTGGGAATTATTTTGGTTAGTCTATAAAGGACTGCCCATGACACAGATAAAAGTATTCAAATTACACAAATTGATGTTGACTTACACAGTCCTTTGAGAGCAGAATGTTGAATATTAATTCAACACTGGAAAGCAATAATCAAAGCTGCAGAACATGAAAGAGGAGCTCTTTCGTTCTCCCTTTTGCACATGCAGACACATTCACACAGACACACACTACATAGGCTACAGACCATATAAATATTTAATCTTTATTCTCTTCCCATACCAAATATAAAATCTATGATGTGGCAGCGATGTGCTTGCATCAGGATAAGAGGCTCTTTCACTTCCTATAAAAATAGATTCCACACTTCAATTCAATCTATTTCACAGAAAGACAAGGCGATTAGATATAACAGTTACAGTCAACAAATAATAGAATGGAATACCTTCAATCCTTTAATCTGACAGGTGCACTCAACATTTCATTCCAGTAATGCACCAAATCCAGAATAAAAAAAATGAAAAACTGGGGAAAGCGCAGTAATGGTGATTGAATGGAGTATTGCTATTTTAACCTAAAGGCTTATTAGCTTACTGAGATCCTCGGTGTTATTTGCTCCATGTGAGAAATCAGTTCACTTACAACATGGATGCATTGCATGTGTTACATTCTTTGTTGTTGTTGTTGCTGTTGTTGTTTTGTTTTTGTTTTTTGGATGTTAAAGATTAGTGACAGAGGAATATTCATCAACATGGTTTTCAACCTAAAGAGGCTGGAAATGGAGTTAGATAGCTTAAAGATGGAGACATAAGTAGAAAGGATTGGAGATGAGCTCAAAAAGTAGGCCAGCATATATTTTCTCCATAATTATATACTGTATGTGACAATAAAATACTGCCAATTTCACTCAGTCACTCATGCTCATTTTCACTTTGAGTGGACACTGAATGTATCAGGTAATCCTGATACAACCCAAATATGACAAAATAATTCAGAGACTCAATTATAGGGACGATAAGATGTCAAGAGGGATCATCTCGCCAGTTGAGACACCGTCTATTTTCATTTCAGTAAGAAATTAAATGACTGGGGACTCCAGCATTTTATGCATAGTGGATCCAATTTGGTATGTCTACTAAAGCCAAATCAACAGTGAATTCAATTTTTTGCTCAACGTCCCTTGTAAAAGTAATACTATCCATGAAATTGCCAAGCCATGAAATTGGCCTGATGTTTCATCTCTGTTGATTCAAGATGAAATGAGATGCGCCTATTAATAAATGTTTTGCTCATATACAACAATGCTAGGACGCTCACCTGATTGGAGGCTCACTTGGTTATTCTCAGCATTCATCATTCATGTCACCATGACCACAGCAAAAAGGACACAGTGTTTATTTTTGTTCATTAATGAGTTTCTCTCATTTGCTCTGCTTTCCCCCCTCTCCATCCTCTGTTTGCTGGGTAAATCTTCATCTTTATAATGCAGGCACAGCAGACCTCCGCAGTCGAGCAACTCTGTACCAAATTCTGCTGCACCTGTTATTCCTTCACTTCATTTTTAATGAACAGAAAACGCTCTGTGCCAGCACACAAACATCACCTCAGATCCCCAGTCAACACCAGTCGATTAAATATGCAGAACGGTGGAGGCACTTGGTGCAGGTTCAGGCAATTCTTATTATAAGGTGACTTTATGTGGTTTTGGACCATCAAAGGACATTTGATGTAAAGGCATGGAGGTTTGCTGAGCCCACGACCCGCTCTACCCACTCACCTATCCTGAATCGGGCCTTATGTGCTCCTAGACTGGCTGGGGTCCAACAGGATTTCAGCATTTTGTGTCGGTGTTCCCCTCAGTGCCCTTTTTTTTTATCATCACTTCACCATAGCATATGCAACATAATTGTGGATAATGGCATTTGTAACAGTGGAGCCAAATACTCCATTAAAGACTATCCTATCCAGGCGATGACTAAATTATTATCGCCAGACGCTGCCCTCGGTCTGGCTATCCTATCGCCCGGCAGCTTGTCTATCACTTACATAAACCCTCTCTCTGATGTTATAATAGACTGCTACTGATGCACTAATGTTATGAACGATGATAACAGCTTATCAGACGTCCATTAGTCTATCTAGTCATGCCTTATTTGGACATGGCTCTTTCCTTATCACACGGTTCATTGGGAAGGTCTCTGTATTGCGAGCTGAGGCTGCAGAGGTCCGGAGTCGCACTGGAGGTGCAGATGGAGCACATCTAGATCAACTCCGACAGTTTTGGGAGAGATGCCTGGTTGTTCCGGGTTTGGCTGGACTCTTTTGCGCTGTGTGGTGCCTTGGCTGGCTACCAGAGGCCTAGGTGGGCTGTAATTGAGTAGAAAAAAAAAACAGCCTTTCATCATAGCCTGCTGGCATGGCTACAGCTGCTTCCCACTGCAGTACAATAGCTAGCTGAAGGGCACAGGTGCCGCAGAGAGAGACAGGGTGTTTTGAACAGTAAACAGTAATACAGTAAGTATAAAATTTCTTGGTGGATACAACTGTTTAGGAAACTGTATAAATGCATCTCCATCCAGAACACGTTTGTGTGTAGCTACTAGTTACAGAAAGAGACAGAAATCTCAAAGCGTCTTCTCATCCCCACAGTATTCTCCCTTACAGATGACAGAATTCCCCACATGCCCACAATCGCAGTTCAACATTTCACATGCATGACTTGTTGGAGTGACCTGCTTCTGTGTTGGCTGCACCTGGGAGTTGGTGTGCCAAATAGGTTGCTCACTACAGAGTGCAACTGACATCCAGGAATCCGCCTCTAATGAGCTCTTTGTGGGATACTGCCAGCGTCCTCCTGTACTTCTCCAGCACAGCCTTTCTCCCACAGTATATACTTAGCCCACTTATCTGCAACAATAAAATTCCCAAAACGCTTTTTCTTAGAAGTTTATTGTACTAGCGTGATGTTGGTTCTTATGAGATTAGATGCAAAAGTGGATAATTTGAAACTCAGTGCTACAGTTGTATTTGCTATTTCATAATTAACTCTCATTTGAAAATGCACTGTGCCAAATATTATGAGACTGTGTGTGGCTATTTGATTGAAGGCTGCTGTTGAAAGTCAGTATGGTGTTACATTTAATAGCAGGTCCAATGAATCACAGCCAGTTTTCCCTTTTAAACTAACAATAACACTAAGTGGCAGTGGCCATACCTAAATGCCACACAAGTGTTATTTCCTTTGGCCTTTAGCCAGAGTGAGTCACGGCTGATCTGAAATCAGCTCTCATATAAGGCAGGTCGCACAAGGGAGCAGAGGTCTTCACAAGTCCAAAATGTGAGCTTTTTCCCAAATGAGATCCGTGACTGTGTGGCCTGAATTTGATTAGAACTGACAAAAACACACTTCAAAACAACACTTCCAAAATAAATATCAGCCCGTGATGTACTTGCAGAACTTCCACACACCACACAAACGTGCCCACCCCCCCACACACACACACACACACGCACCTACACACACACACACACATATTTTGGGGGGAGCAGGTATAGCTGCAAGGATCTCTCTCTCTCTCTACCAGGGCCAGACTCAACTCAAACGTTAAGGACACAAGGCATAACACACAACTAAAAGTGGTATTCATTTATTTGAAACTGTAGCCCGGCTGACGCAGCATTTCTTAGACAACAAGATACAAGAAAAAAACCCACAAGAATCAAATCACATAAAGAGTCATATCACATAAATCTATTTTTAAGGAATTTGAGCAGCATTGAAAATGAGTAAGCCCCATGACTGGACATGTTAGGCCCAGAAGTGACAGCCAGTCTGCTGCTTCCACCAGACAAGCCCGCTTTCTGTCCAGTGCTGTTGCTGATCTGGTTGTGACTCTCTTATTAAATTACATTGTTTTAGTCTCCCCTGTCTCAAGTCGTTGGCTGATTCGTGTCCTTCTTGTAGCCCATGCTAAAGCCACTTCATTGATTTTCCATTGTTGTACAAGTCGCTGTTTTTCAGTTGAGCTTGGTGTTTTCAGTGAAGTGTGAAGGTTCTTGCTGTTTGTACCAGATTCTCCTGTGAGTTACAGACTGTTTTCTTATTCCCCGCAGGGGCCTAAAAGGCACAAAGGCTGATTTTATTTATAGATAGTGAGTACAGGGCTGGCATGAGTGCACAAAGACTTTCTGGACTAAGTGTGATTTTTATAGCTGTATCTGTGCTTCTGTCTGTTTGTTTGTGTGTGTGTGTGTGTGTGTGTGTGTGTGTGTGTGTGTGTGTGTGTGTGTGTGTGTGTGTGTGTGTGTTTGTGTGCGAAAACAAGAACATTTAAGAACTATACTCACACCCACAGTACACGCTGAATTTGATGCAAAACTACTCTGTACTGTACTCCGTCTTTCTTCTATTGCTACCTGTGAATATATAGCGGGGGAAATGGAAAAGGCAATTCAGTTGTTAAGTCCAAAGTGCTTCAATTTTCAGCCAGGCTTTGTATTTATCCTTTTGTCTCCCCTTTCCTGTCACAGTATGCCTGACGTAATTGATTGCAGACTGTGTGACACGCCGCTCAGCCCTTCACTCGATCACTGTTTCTGAGTGAACACGGAAATGAGTGGATTTCTTGAACGAGTGAGGGAATTACTATAATACAATGCATAATATCTACGGCAGTCAAGCCTGACACCATTCAATGTAGACATAAATGAATAACTTGTGTGCTACTACCTTGAATATGAAACAGATTGCTTGTGTTTGAGTCAACAAAGAGAGGTGTAATGCAGACAATATTTCCGTTCTTCCCTCATGCAAAGTCGGTCTATTCAAAGGTGGAAATTGAAAGCGTGCTGCTCGTTGAAGCGTCCCAAAAAGTGCACATTAGATATATAGGTCAGTCCTCTTACATTATGTTGTGTTGTTTGATGTCTGTCTTTTTTCCTGTCTTTCTCCTTGCTGTCACCTCCCTCCTTCTGTCCATCTATCTTACATGAGATCTGCTCTTGACTCCCTCCCGTAAGAGAGGCAGACTAGACTAGTGGTAATGCTGCAGCGTTTGATATTCTGCCTCTGCTCTGCATCCCGAAGCCTCGACTCAGACTCCTGCGTGTTTGCACACTTGCAGGAATCAGCAGGCTCGCTACTCGCGCCTTCCAGCCCAGTGTGCATGGAGACAAGAGGCAGATAGGATGAGAATGCTGTTGAAAGCTTTTATGGTTCATCTTAAACATGTCTGATGTGATCTGTAAACCAAGGCTGAGAGACTACGAACAGCAGCGGAGAGTCTGTATGTGGCTCTCTGGGTGGGAGAAAGTGGTGGGAGATGATGATAACGCTGTTTGTAGTGCTTCCACTGCTGAAACAACCTTAAGGCCCTATAAAATCTGCTTTATTTTTCTCTTTCTTTCTGTTCTGTTTCCCTATTTTATTTCATTTGGTTTTATTTTATCTGAATTCAGATTTTTTGGTTTTATTTTATCTGGTCATGGAGTTTTTCCTCATATTAACCATTTTTTCATATTACCCCTCAAAAGGTGTGTGTGTGAAACAAACACTCAACAAATAGTAAAACACAATTCAGTTCAGTAGCATGCATAACAGTGTTTCACACTGTAGGAATGAATACATGAACATTTCTTATAGAGAAAAAATTTCATAAATTAAATAGTGCAATCGCCATATACTGTAAGTCATATCTTTTTACTCAGCTGAAAGTGAAGATGCATCAAGTCTTAAGTCTCAGTATCAAGGTCAAGTGTGTGAGACTCTCTATTGTACAAGATGGCCAGGCTCAGTCAGCGACTCTTGTCTGTGAGGAGGTTCTTGTATTTGCTGAAGGACCTTTCACTGTCGATGGAGTTGACTGGGCAGAGGATGAAGGGGACTTCAGAAACCTTTGGAAACCTCACACTGATGCCTTTAAATTAGTCAAGGAGCTCCATGGAGGTTGAGAGGGCTTCCTTTGACAGACAGTAGTGGCAGGCAGTCCGCTCCTCGATGAGGCCTGGAGGGGGATTAAGCAGGAGTTTCTGCGCAGTGCAGCTCTCAGTCTCACTCTTCATGGCAGGTGCCTGTCGGATCAAACACCCAAACCAGCCTGCTGTCACAGGAGGCACCTTGGCATGCACACACTCCTTTATTATGAGGAAGACCACCCATCTTTTCCTTGCTGGCTTCTTGAAGAAGGCTGACTTGACCCATGTCACCAGAGATGCATCCTCACTGAAAAACTTGAAATGCTGTCATATCTCCCCTACCAAATTGATCACACGGCACAGGTAGGTCACATGTTGGCCATCATACCTTTTTTGTAGACCTTCAGTAACTATGATGCATTATCTATTACTGCTGCCTGCACATCATTGAGGTTCAAAACCGAGAACAACGCAGAACTTCTTGCCACAGACTTTGGTCAGGACCGCCTCCCTATGGATCTTGAAGACCTGGGGTAGATGCAGCTGCCTTACAGTGTTTGACGAGGAAAGGACATATCTATCTGCATTTAGAACCAGTTTTGAGGTTCTCTTGAATAATATAAAGCCTTAATATGAAGCCTGAAAGACAAACTGGCTTTCAAATATCAGGGTTGCAGTGAAGATGGCAGTAAGGTATAGGAATGTATCATCTGCATAATTAGAATCTGGAACAGAGAAGAGCAGCTAGAATGCAAAACTGGTTCCAAATGGTAAGAAATTCAGAATTAAAACCAGTTTTGTGCGTTATTATAAGGACAAAAACAGTCTTTTCAGTGTATGATCTACAGTCAATTGCCTTGCTTAGATCAATCACAAACCAATGAGCCACTGGTTTGTTTTTCATCAAGGAACAGATCAGCTGAAATCACTACAGTTGCATATCAAATCATTGTTCCCTATGAAAGAGTCCTGTGTGTCTAATTTGAAATGTCTGGATGAAACTAACTTAACTTTACAGCAAGTGAGTTCCCTTCATGCCACGGAAAAACTGTCACACATGAAAATTGAAGGATGTTTTCTGTCTGGGCCAAAATTGGTTATTGCGTGAATGTTACGACTCCCCGGGTGTGCTCTTTCCTGATATGGTCTGTGGCACATACTTCATTGTGGTTCTGTGCTGTTCTGAGTGGGGTTGTGAGACCAATCCACCGAAGGCAGATATTAAAAGTAATTGTGAGAAAAAGGTCAAGTACAAACCTTTATCTGGCAGATGAGCCTGCACAGAGTTCCATTTGATACACAGGAGAGTTATTACTGTGTCCTGTGTTGCTATTGAGACAGTGATGCGCTCTGCTGGCAAGATGAACAAACCCCTCAGGATAACCACATCGAACACAGAGTGCATCTGACAGCTGACATTTACCCAGAAATACCTGTCAGTCACAAACGCAACCTCCCCTCCCACACACACATATGCTCACACATTCATTGACCCCTGTTGTCTTTTTTCTTCTTCTTTTTTCAACACACACATACACACCACCCCACCCACAGTACATTTACACACACACTTCTGCTGCACAAGCCACACAGACAGATCTCTGTGACAATGTGCCGGTTCCTCCCGAGTTGAACCCAATTTACAGGGGACAGGCTCAACGGACCCTGAGCCTCA
Organism: Centroberyx gerrardi; assembly: GCF_048128805.1. NCBI lineage: Eukaryota > Metazoa > Chordata > Actinopteri > Beryciformes > Berycidae > Centroberyx > Centroberyx gerrardi. The sequence continues at coordinate 16,166,974 of NC_136011.1, forward strand.
TCCCACAGATATGAGGGATTGTGATCTGTCAGTCAGTATTGTGCAGCGCGGCAGGAGGTTGAGCAGTCTGCCATGTTCGATGCGGAGGGGAGGCTTCCCCGGTCTGTTTAACAAAAGGAGGGATCTTTCTAATGTTATCAGGTGGATCACAGAGCGCCCGGATACAGCTGAGTGTTTTCAACCCTCAGCCTACTTTCTGTAATCACTTCAGTGTAAAACTGGTGGTCTTACAGTACACTTTCTTATCCAAGTTTTGGTTCGTGACATATTTTCAAGTGATGTAATTTTGTTGCTGTGTGCCAGATTTGTCACTACGCTCTGCATTTCATGCCCACTTTCTATATACACTCAGGAGAATATATTTTCCCCGAATACATTTTCTCCAGCCTTTCTTTCACGAAATCATTGATTTCCAGTCCTGTCAGAGCAGCAGGACACTTTCCTCATCGGTCTTGGCAGAAATACAAATACAGATAGGCTGCTAAATAATGCAGAAGCTGAAACATCAATAAAGGAGACATGAGAGGCGTCAGATTAATGGCCAGGTCGTAAACTCTTGAGGTCTTGCCCTGCTAATGTGTGACTCCATCAGGCCCAACAAGGTTAAACTGCATTACAGACCATCATTCATAAAGCCCAACTGGAACGCTGGATTTGAATTCCGGGCCCTCCCTGTCGTAGACACAGCCCTGTTTACTGTAAGTGACTTTGCTGTCACTGAGGAGGGGGAAGAGAGATTGGTTCAGGGAAATGAGCTCGGCGCCGCAGTGAGCAGAGATGAGCAGAGCAACAGTGGTGCGGTTTGGGAGATTTAAATGGTGTGGAGTGGAGACCTTGCCAATGATGAAAATATTTACCTCTGTGAAATAGAAGTGTGAGGGTCAAAGAGGAGGTCCCAGTCTGCCTTCATGAAGGGCTCCTTATTTCATGTGTCGTGTCAGGCTTTATCACCTTCCGGGGAGCTTTTTGGCACACCCTTCCACTACAGTAAATGTTTACGGTGATGTGTGTTTTACAGAGTATGTCATCACTAAGGGGGCACATTGTAAATATCTTGAAATGACTCATATTTATTATTTCAGACACAGCAGTACCTACACCAGTATGCTTTACTTCTGTACTGTCTGCTGTGGGATTCCCCCATATCGGGAAAATATAATCCTAAATGTATCTAAGTATGCGTTTATGAATTTCAGTTATTGTGGTTTCTCTCGTGTATGTTTTCAGTTTCAGTGTTACTAAGTCTAGTTACTAGCTTCCTGGTATCACAATGTCTCCCACTGCAGTAAAAGCAAAATTCTGTTTTGCCTGAGACGCGTTTATGTAATTTATTGAATGCTGAAAGGTCTTTTGTGAGGTCTTACAATAAGTGATGTTAAAAGTTGCTGAGGATTTTGAATGTTAATGAATGCAGCTTAATAGCCTGTATCTAAAATGACTCTTTTCTTCTTCACTAACTTTGGCTCCCTTTCTCTCCTCTGCTGTCGCTTCACCAGGAGGTAGAGGTCAGTTTCAGTTTTTCTGTATGAGGCTCTCTTCCAACTGCTTTTGTATGACGCCTTTTTCATTCATGACTCATTTCCTTCTCTTTTTGTCCCCCATTATCTCTCTGCTTCTCTTTCTATCTTCTTTTTTCAGCATCTCCTTCAACTTGCCCATTTTAAATACAACGATTAATGTTCTAATTAAGTGTGGGAAAAAAAAGGACAGAGCACTTGAAAGCCTGCTCACCCCGACACCATATGTCTCACATAGGCATTGTGTGCAGATTGTTTGGCTCATTTCCATAGACGTATAGACACAGTACATGCCCATCTGTCTCCATTGTAACTCACTTAACTAATTATCATGCTGCAAGCCTAACGTACACATTATAATCATTGTGCAATCATATGTACACTAATTCAGTTCTCCTCTACGAAAATGACAAAGTACTCATATCTTATGCTATCAAATGGATCAAACACACTGTGCACTTAAGCCTCCAGTATGACAATGGAGTTAAATGGCACCTGATTCACTGGACTACACTGAATAAATTGTCTCCCTCTCTCTATGTTTCTGCAGGATGACTATGTCCGTACCTGGGATGAAAATCAAGGTTCTAACGAAAGTAAGTCTCACATTCACCTGAACTCTATTCTGCTTTCTCTCTGACCAAAGTGTATCAGATCTACCATTTTATTCAAGTCATCTCATCTCCCTCTCACAGTGTGGTTGTTCCTCTTATGTAGAATGTAATTCAGCTCATTTCATTTATGTGTTTTGTTGTTATGTAGGCTCGTATAGGCCTACTAAGAAATCATTTCTTTGTTGTAACTGCCCGGGGGGAGGGGGGAAAGTAATGAAACATGATTTATTTGAAACAGTGTCTCATTAGCCTACAGCATAGAAATAGAATCCATGACCTGTAGTTGCACTGTGCTGCTCACCAGACCTTCAGCGGTTCATTGTATTAGACAGCGCTGTGTATACTCTCTGTTTGTATTCTCGGGTCAGCCGCTGTCCACACTTGGTTGTGGTTTCTCAGTGAAAAGGTCGAAAGATGTTAGCGCTCTGTTGCATCTGCTTGAGTGCATTTGATCTGCCTCTCCCGGGAGACTCTTCACTTTGGCTGGACTTCAACCCGTCACCATTTCACTCTCCTTCATCCCTTCCTTTCTGTTGCATCTGAGCAGGAGCTGTCTAAGACCTCCTCCTGCCGTGACTCCAGCCTTAATTGAGCCTCTGGCAGATGAAGTCATGACACAGAGTCGTGTCCTCAACCATTGTCACTTGATTTGCGGCTTAAATGAAGTCGTCTGAATGGCGGAGTCCATTAGCGCCATATCCAAGGGCTTAATGAAGGACTAATTACGGCTTTCAATGAAAGGCCATAGAGAGAGGTAAAAGCAAGAGGAAAAGAGAGAGACAGGGGTGGGAGCTAATATGGTTTGATTTAGTGTAAAGTGACTGACATCAACATTATTCCTGCCAACTCTAAAGCGATTTGGTGATGAGGAAATTGCGGGCTAGGGGGGAGAGCAACTTGACTGAGAAAGGATAGTGGTTAGTCTTTATACTCTGGCAGCTGCTTAATCTGATAAGAAGAAAGAATACAAAGAATAGCCTGCAAAAGTACATACACATATACAAAAAAATACAGACATTATTATACACTGGGACTGTAAGACAATTTATAAAGAGTGTGCACACAGAACCGAATGGCTACATTTAATATTTAAAACCAACCAAACATGAGTTGTGTATTTTTTTTATATCATGGGTTGACCTACATCTGAAAAGCTTGATTTGTGTTTTTAATTTCAAAATAAATCAATGATAAATCAGTGAGGAATGATAAAACCTGAAACTGGCTGATTTCATTAACAGAAACACTGAACTTACTACAGTGCTGTAGTTTACATGTAATGGCGGTTTTAACTCCTGGCAAAGGCAAAAAGGACAATCTGTGCTTGAGTTCATGATGACATTTCCAGCCCTTGGTGGCATTCGCATCTCAGAGCTGTCAGTATTATTGCAACTGGTAGCATCTGACTATTTGACATGTTTTATTTCATTAATAATAATAATACCTTTAAATAATAAACCAACTTTTGTCTGGGCTCAGAGGCAACCTAACCTGCAAAGATCAACCTCTCAATTGGCATAGATCTGACAAAATCTGCATAATGCATGTTTCCAACTCTGTGTGTGCACAGCTTTTATAAAACTTTAGCAAGGTTTTGTACATTTGCCCCAGGTTGTCAGATGAATAGTACTGTAGTACCTTTTTTCATTTCACACAGCATCAACCGCTTCTTCTATCTATCCCTCTTTCACTCTCTTTGACGTGAGAGCGCCATCTCCCTCCATTGATCTGCCTTCTTTTATGACTGGCCTAATGAAGCGAAGGACGGAAAAGTGGATATTTGTCCCTCTGAGACATCGCTAAATCAGTGTGATGTCTTCACTCCTGAGCTGGGATGATCAGACATCTATAGCCTGCAGGCTTCATTTCCCAGCCAGGCAGCCCGGACCGCCGTGCTCACTCGATACTGTCGCATGGAGGAAGACAGAGCTTTTGAACTGTCAACACTCCAACACACACAGACAGACAGCGGGAACTGTAGACCGAGGTGGAAATTTGCATTCAAGCGCTGCAGTGGCTGATTCCACTTCAGCCAGCCCTCTGCTAAGTGAGGGAGAGGTCAGGGTAATTTGCAGTCAATTTCTACGGTCAATTTGTCAATCCAACAACTCCCCCTGCTCTGTGATTTAATCATCCGGCTCTATAGATAAACACTGATGGAGAACAGTTGTAATTTGGCCATGCAAGCAAGTGTGCATGCACTCTGATGTACACACACATACACACGCACAGACAAACATACACATACAAAAATACTCAAGTCAAGTGTTTGCGTTCAGCACTCACAAAAGACTTGATCCTTTTATTCATACTGAGTCCAGCTTGCCTTGGTTATACACAAGCTTATCTCAACCAGAGAGGCCAGATGAATGGTGAATGGACACTGTGACAAATCAATGGCTTTAAATCAATGGCAAACTCTAAGGAGATAGGAAAAGATGCTGACTCTGCAGTCCACAGGGTCTAGAGTGTAATACCTCTGGAGGGTATTGATAGGTAACGTTGGTCCATGGGTAACTCACAAATGGACACACACATGCACACATACACACACAAACTAAATTGCCATCAAACGCTTTACTGAAGTCTCCAGTTGGATGTCTGCCCACCACCTCAAACTCAATCTCACCAAGACTGAGCTGCTCTTTTTTCCTGGAAATTGCCTGCCTTCTGCAAGACCTCTCCATCATTATTGACAAGACCACAGTGTCTCCTGCCCAGACAGCCAAAAATCTTGGTGTGACTTCACAGAACCGTCGTGTGAGGCCCACACTGCAGCCACAGCTTGCTCCTATGGGTTTTTACTCTACAATATCCATCGAATCACACCCTTCCTCACCAGGGACTCTGCCCAGCTCCTTGTTCACACTCTAGTCATCTCCTGTCTGGACTGCTGCAACTCTCTCCTAGCCGGTCTCCCAAAGCAGCCCCTACAAATCATTCAGACCACTGCGGCCCACCTCATCTTTGCACTCTCCAAATTCGCCCCAAATCACCCCTCTCCTGCACTCCTTTCACTAGCTGCCCGTGGCTGCTTCTGTCAAATTCAAAATCCGAAGGGATCAGCACAACTTTACGCCAACTAAAGTCAGAAAGAGCAGAGTCACCCATCTTCACTTATATGGGCTGAAAACTAATCTTTTCAAGACGTACCTCACATCATCTTCTCTCCACTGAATCCCCTCTCTACTTACTATAATTACTCTCTTAAAAAAATCCTTCACCTTTTTTCTCTCTTTAGCTCCTATTTTAGTCATTTTCTTAGCATTTCTCTCTTACACGATCATTCTATGGTCACAGGAATGTTGTTTTGGTGATGTGGGAATTGAATCATGTAAATGTAAATTATTGCATTCATTGGATTTGCAATTATACACAGCAGACACACGCTTGGCTTCAGCGTTGCCTAGGCGATGAGATAGCTCTGATGATATTAGAGATTGTGAGTGTGTAAATAGTGGATAAGAGGGCTGATGATGAGGATGTGGCCTGAGCTCTCTGTCCGTTATCCTCAATCTGCAGGGATTAACTACATGCAAATCTGGATTGGATTAGACTGAAGCACCAGGAGGCTAATTAGGAGAGGTTCACTGCTGCAAGCTTTAGTATAATGCCATAGGAGATACTTTAAAAAAAGTAAAGACAGAAAGTGGTGGAGGGAGAAGCATTTGAAAGGAGAAAGAGTGAATGTGATAAAAAAAAAAATAGAATAAACATCCAGCGGGAGCAAGTATGAGATGGAAGAACTGAAGAGAGAGAGAGAGAATACATATAGTGAAGCTGCTGGATGCGGGGAGGAGAGAAAGGAAGGCAAATAGAGGGAGGAAAGGGAGATTGATGGACATGACTGTACAAGGGGTTACAGAAACAGAGGGAGTGTGCGAGGGAGAGAGAGTTCTCAGAAACACCAGATTGAGCTGCAAATCACAGTCAGTCCAGAAATGATTCCCGGACCACTGAGAGCCTGTTGCTATGGAAACGTCATCATCGCAGGCACTGCTTTAATCCGTGGAAGCCTGTTAAGTTAACATGAGGCTCAGGCAGCCACCTTATGCTTCTGTACTCAAAACACAACACTGTGCCAGCATTGTAGCTGCTTGCTACCAACAAGATTTATTTACAAATGTTTTGCTATTAGGAGGCAGGATTATCTGCTCTCTGTTTGCTTTTCTGTTTTTCATTTCTCTGGCTTAAGTATTGGTATTAGTATTAGTTAAATCTTCATTGGAAGCATTGCACAACAGAGAGGTTTTACCATCGACATAGCTTAACAATGGACAAATTCAGCTTCGGCATATTTTTGCCCTCCTACCCCCTTCGCTGTGTCCCCATTCATCTTCCACCCCCTGCCCTCCACTCCCTCTCTCTTACGATTACACTCTTTTCCCTTTATCTCCTTGTCCCGCTCTGTCTCAGAAGGCATCTGAAGGGTCGAGTTGGCCGCTGGCCTTGCAGCACCCTGATTCTGCTGATGCACTGGTGTGAATTAGACAGGGGGGTGAAACATCGAACCTGCCAGCAAAAGAAAGCGGGAAGCAGTAAAAGAGGAGACGGGTGAGAAAGGGAGAGAAAGAGAAAGCGCAAGAGGGAGGTGAGAGAGCAAGAAGGTGAGAAAGAGCAAGAGAGAGGGGAGGGTGGGGGTGGTGGCTGTGGGAAGTGTGAGGTACTGTGCACAGAGATAATGTACACAATCAATGCCAGCTGAGATTTAGGCTGACCAAAGCAAAAGGCTCCACTGATGACAGTCTAAATGGATGAAGCGTCTGGATCTGGGTGCTAATGCCTCCGAGCCCCGCTGCTTCTCCCCAGCAGAGCAGTCAGTCAGTCACAGTGCGTTATACAACCAGCTCAGCCATGACAGGGGGGTGTATTGTTTTGGATTTGCTTCTCAAATCAGATATCTGTCGGTTCGCTTCGATAATCCCGTGCTGTAGCCGGCATTAATGTATTCTCCTTCAGCCGACGGAGATGACGAGAGAGGAGATCCTAAGCCTGCCTGCTAAATTATTATGGCATAAAATCATGTACAAATGGAGCAGGGGGGACACTGACCACAGCTTTACATGGTTCACGAGGCAACTCTATCATATAGATAAAGCCTGCAGTGGCAGTCTGTGAAGGAGCAGTATTCCAGCGTACTGTACTGATGGATAGCGCAGGTGAATAAAGGTTGGGGGAGGGAAGACACTGGAGTGTGACATCCGGGCCGGGCTCCAGGGGGCCCGCTAGGAACAGACAGCGGTGACATATGAGTGTGTGTGGGGTGCTGACACACGGTCTAGCATTAGCCGCTAGCAAAGAGTGTGATGGATGGGGCCGGGGTGAGCTAGCCATGGAGGCTTTAACCTATATTGCAAAAAAAAAAAATCCATCTTAACAAGTCTTATTTTGTAGTATTGAGTCTTAAAATTTCTCAAAATAAGTGGAAAAAATCTGTCAGTGAGATGAGATAATTTCACTTCAAATCACTTCAAATCAACGTGCTTCAAGAATTTTCTTGGATTGAGTGATATCTTGATATTAGTAGAGTGTTCTCTTGTTATTCCAAGATATTGTCATTTCTCAAAACAGGTGAAACTGCTTTGAAAACAAATGAATCAATCTCACCCTGTTGGCAGCTTGTTTCACTTGTTTTAGGAAAACAAAATTTGAATCCTCAATACTAAGCTAAACAACTTATTAAGATGGATATTTGTTGCAGTGCAAGCAACACTGAATCATTACTATTAGGTTGTGCTGAGTGAATAGAGGGGGGGTGGTGGAGTAAGAGGAGGTTTGAGACTGGGAGAGAAAAGTAGAATGAGGGACAGAGATGAAAGAACGAGAGGTAAAAAAAAAAAAAAGAGAGTATGGTAAGGAAAACAGTTTGCGAGCGAAGAGAGACTTCTCATTTTCTATTTCCTCCCAGATGTAGACACCACCAAGGACCCCTGCCAGAAGGTTAAGTGCAGCCGACACAAGGTGTGTATCGCCCAAGGCTATCAGAGAGCTGTGTGCGTCAACCGCAAGAAACTGGAACACAGGTGAGTGTGTGTAGCCCCTGGGCAAGTAGTGAGTGACTCCCCACACACATACGCAGAAAATATTTTTCTGTTCACTCACAATTACACAAGGTCAACACGACCAAGGATGCAGTCAGTGGCTTGTGGCGATCTGGGATGTTTTCCCCTGTCGGTTACAATGGTAATTATAAAGGGTCAAACAAGCTTGTTTGTACACTATTGCAGCGCATTACTACCAGCTGCTGAATCATAAGCCGATGCACAGGGACAACATGGAGGAGGGTTGTTTGCTAGACTACCTTGTTCAGGCTCGTATTGCACTGCACCCTGATAGAATAAGTAAGGCAGCTGCAATCTCAAGCGGACGAAGTGTGTCTGAGGTGTTTATGTGTCCTCTGTCCTGCAGACTGAAGCAGCCTGCTCTCAGGTCTCCTGAGGGCAACTGTCAGCCCTGTCCCATCTCCTCCACCGGGCCTGTGTGCGGATCAGATGGACACAACTATGCCTCAAAGGTACACTGACACAAATACATCCCTACCTGCTGCCTACTTGTATAACTCACACATATACTAGAATAACATGCATACACATAACGATGAAACAAATCCGCTGTGCATCAGTTGAATGCTGGCACACGTACACGGCTTTGACTCTCTCTATACATGCTAACATGTGTACTAATTTGTCTGGTGGGGTATACGGTGACATATCGTGCCTCACACTTGGAGGTGAGCATTGTAAAGAGATTCTCGAGGGACAAACGGAGACAAAGAGCCATGATATATGGCCTCAGAATCCCATGTGTTTATTGATTTATGCTTTGTCTTTTGGATCACCATTCCTGACCTTGTGTGCAGGTAGAGGTGGGAAGGCGTATTCAGCAGCAAGTCTCCGATTTGAATCAAAGTGTACAGTCGGTCACCTTTATGAATATTTGATCTGTATCACAGCAATAACTCATTTCGCCTCACCTTTTTGTCCCCTTGTCGATGTTGTTGGTGTGTGTGTGTGTGTGTGTGTGTGTGTGTGCATGCATGTGTGTTTGTGTGTTGCAGTGCAAGCTGGAGCAGCAGGCGTGTCTTACAGGGAAGGATCTTACTCTGAAGTGCTCAGGTCTGTGTCCCTGTCCAACCGCTGCTCCCGTTCCCAAGGAGACTAAACATGGTGAGATCAAGCACACGCATACACACACACACACACACACACACACACACACACACAACACTATGACAGCAATCAATCTGCACAAATAAATATTAATACACAGGTAAACAGCAATACAAGGCTCTCCATCTCTCTTTTACTCTCTTTCTCCCTCCACAGACACACACACACACACACACACACACACACACACACACACAAGCATATGCCGAAGCACCAACAGAAGCACATGAATAGGCACACGTAGTGATATATTCTTCCTACCCTTCTATCTTCCACAGAGAGCTGTACTGGACAGGATCTGGCTGATCTGGGGGAGCGTCTGAGGGACTGGTTCCAGCTGCTGCAGGGCAATGCCAAGCAAAACAACAACAGCAAGCCTGGGGCCAGCGCCACCGCGGCCAACACCGCATCAGGTTAGAGCCAGTGCCTAATGAATCCCCACTGCATCAAGAGGGAGTTACAGGCACGACACTGCAAAAAGATGCCGATCTTATCCAAGTCATTTTGGTCTAGTATTGAGCCTTAAAATCTTGTTTTCCTTTAAACAAGTGAAAAAGTTTAGATAATTTCACTTGTTTCCAATGCAGTTTCACCAGTTTTGAGAATTTTCTTGAACCAAGGACACTCTTGAATCAAGCTGATTTGCATTGGAAACAAGTGAAATTATCTCACATGATTGGCACATTTTGATTTTCCACTGTTTCCATTTGTCTAGCTGTGTCCTGCTATTCAGTATGTTTGCATGCCTTTGTGCTTGCAGTGCTGGACAGGAGTCTGGTGGCCAGCTGTAAGGACTCCATAGGCTGGATGTTCTCCAAGCTGGACACCAACAGTGACCTGTATCTGGACCAGGCTGAACTGGCTGCCATCAACCTGGACAAGTACGAGGTCTGCATCCGGCCCTTCTTCAACTCCTGTGACTCCTACAGAGACGGCAAGGTCTCCACTGCCGAGTGGTGCCTCTGCTTCTGGAGAGAGAGTGAGTATTCTGGGGAGAATGTTATGCTGGCAGGCAGTGTGTGTATGTGTATGTGTATGTGTGTGTGTGTGTGTGTGTGTGTGTGTGTGCCCACCTGCGCGCACATGCTCGTGAATGTGCGCGAACATAACATCCCACTGGCGCATGTGTCCAAGGCACTCAGGTGCCCTCAGGTGTAGCCACCTCTGTGTTGTATGCTGGTCCGTCACAATTTGTCTTCCCACTCATCCTGCAGTTCCCCTATGGAGGGGAAATGGTCACTGCAAGGCACTAAAAACATCGCTGCTGCTTGTTGACAGCCTGGTTCTCCCACTGCGCTCAGAGACTGCGCCTGTCAGCCGACCAGCCAAGCAGAAACTAGGTCTAGGTTCCCGGCTCATCCAGAAGCCACTGTTCTCTGTCTGAATGCACAATATGAAGGGAAGAGGTGTGAATTGGTTTTCAAATTTCAGAAGATTTTCGAAAACTATCTGTTACATCCTCAGGAGAATTCAATTTTTTTGGCTGTTGGACTTTCATTTTAGGTAGTCATTCATTTTTAATATATCTGTCCTGGGTCTACTTGTGCATAGGAATATGGTCTCTATTTCTTTGTCATTTTCTCTGGTTGCGACAATTATTTCCTTTTTCCCTCAGAGCCCCCCTGCCTGGCTGAACTTGAGAGGATCCAGGTACAAGACGGAGGCAAGAGGAAGTTTGGTAAGTATCGGACTGCTTGTATGAACATTTTCTCCCCAAGTGGATCTGTGTCCTTATTTGTAGAGGGGTTTCATCAAGCAGATGACAAGCAGGAGGAAGGGATTACTCCCTGATCAGCCTTGTGGATTAGAACTTGATACTGACAGACGGCAAAGGAAAGCAGCCGCCAGTGTATGTTGCGCGTGCGTGCGTATGCATGTGTAAGTGGGTGAGTGGGTGAGCGTGCGCGTGTGTTTGCACATGTGTGTATGCATGTGCGTACTGCAGATTTTGGCTGGCTGGCTGGGCTCTGAGTCAGGACTCTCCAAGGACACAGAGCAGAGAGCAGGGGGAAGTCTGCCAGCCCGCTGCTCAGATGTTCCCTTGAAAGCTTGGACGGACAGCTCTGTTATGCCCAGTCTCATTTGTGTTACAGCCGCATGCCAGCTCCTTTCCTTATTTTACAATAACATAACAATAGCCTCTGAAATTTTAAATCTCATGAGTCACGACAAATCCATCCATCTCTGACGAGTATGACAATGCGCTCTCCTTAAGGAAAAACAACATGGTATCTTTTCTCTCTGAAGTCTACAAGATAAAGTATTGCCCACAGTGACAAATGCAACCATGTTGTGCCTTTTTCCTGCCACCCTGGCTTTACTCTCAGCTGTGACCACAGGCTGTGTCATATTCATGTAAAGGTTAAGAAACAGAAGAGCTGCAAAGCCCATGTGTCTTCCCTTATCCCATGATGATTAGCTCGACCCCCTGGTGCAGCATGCTGACTCAATACTTATTCACCCCTATCTTGCTCAGCGAAGAGATTTGTATTCATGGAATATGGAATTGGCTGCCACATATGCTGCATGCATACATTTTCACTTGGGCTCGGTGCCATGCGTGATGAGACATGATGCAGTATGGGCGGATGTGCCGTTGCCTTCATGCACTCACGAGTGTAAAATTATGTGGCATGTACGGTAATGTTGCCTTCGCATACGTGATTATGTGCTATATATATTTGTGTGTGTGTGTGTGCCAGGTCTGTTCATCCCTAGCTGCGACGAGGACGGCTACTACAGGAAGCAGCAGTGTGACAGGGGAGAGTGCTGGTGTGTCAACCAACACGGAGGAGAAATAGCCGCGTCTAGGATTCGCGGCAAGCCCGACTGTGGTAAATCCCATAGGCTTCAACAGTCAATATATCAATCGATTTGAAGTTAAAAGCACGAGGCAGTGAGCACGAACCCCTATCCTGCCCTCGTCCCCTTCTACACACACTTTAAATGTACTCTCTGGTTAGATCCTACCGCACACCGCTTCTTCACACAGCCCCCCACCCACATTCTGCACAAGGCTTCCTTTATATTAAAAGGACTGAGGCCCACTGCAACATAACTCACTGCAGGGACCAGTGCCACATTCATGTGTCCAGGGTCATTTGCATTCTAAAGCACCGCTTGTCGCTGTGAGAAAAGTCTTTCGAGATAAATGAGGGCTGGTTGGACTGAACCTGCGCCTGATAAGAATGGGTCCCCTGGCAAGGTTTAGAAATAGCTATTAAAATCCAGACAAAGTCAAACACATGCCCTTTTTTGCCATTGCAGTCAATGTTTTTAAATTGATTTCAGCATTTCTCATTGGTATAGAAAGGACTCCATCAAAGTTGAGAGGCAGACATACCGAGTAAAAATGAACAGAATTCATTGCGATGTATAAGATGGGCACAGTGAGTAATTCAATCTCCCTGCGCTCCCTGCCCTGTTTTCTCTTCCCTCTCTTTCTTACAGATGATGAAATGGCATATTCAGGTGATTTTGGCAGCGGGGTTGGATGGGAGGATGAGGAAGAGAAGGAAGCCGAGGAGAATGCAGAAGAGGCTGAGGAGGAAGAGGGAGAGGTGGGAGAGGTAGATGACGGGGGATATATCTGGTAAAGGGCCAACGCCCGGTCAAAACTTCGCTACAGGAGCATCTCGATTGTTCCAAACACAAACACACACACAGACACACACACACAGATCCTGCAAAAAGATGGACATGTTTAAGCTACACTCAGAACAACACTGGCTCATGAAAACGTGAGGGAAAGGGTCGCGCGGGTTGGGGAAAGGGAAGACGCATACGTGATGGGAGGATTTAATGTTACGGGAATATTCTTATAACAGGGGAGGGAAAGGGGAAATATTACCACTATTTAGAAATTATGGGTCTGACGAGTCAGGAATTTTGTCCCTCATACTTGTGAATCTTTGTTCTATTCTGTTGTATGTCCTTTGAACTATCTTTGAGCAGTTTTTAGCTGACGCATACCAGAGACTTTAAGCAGCTGCAGGTGCTTGTCATGTGCTTGCATAAGAGCTGGAGATATAATGGGTGCATTTCAGTAGACTAAACTGGCCCTCTTCATCTTTTTCAATACGCTGATATAACCAAGCTTGGTTTTCGCCAACGGAGAGGCGATAATGAGAGGAAGCCACGTCAGAATATTGAGATGCACCCTTTGACTTTACCCTTTTCATGTCATATGCTTCGGCTCATGTGTGACAGTAGTGCTCTGTCTCATCCATGACTTAATAAAAAAAAAGTTTCTCACACGTCACTCTTTAACTTGTATATAATGTGTGTATCAGAAGACAGATTGTCACCTATTAGTCCCCTATTACCAATGCCTTGAAAGACTAGCAGAACATACTGCTTGGTTGACAAGTGTCCATCGTATCATAATGTGGATCAATTATTGTGTTTAATAAAAAAAAGTAAATAAACTGGTCTATGTGGCCCAGTCTGGCCACCATACATCTGAGTCTGTCCTCTATTGTCCTTTCTTCATTCTTTGCCAATTTTGCAGCACTTTAATCCTCCAGCAAACATTTTCCCCAAGCAATCCCTGTAATTCAGTAAGTATGGTGCACTAATGGTAAGCAGATAAATATTTTGTCATTTACACTTCAAAAAAGTCCCTCTTAGCAAGTCATTTCATTTAGTACTGAGTAATAAAATCTTAAAATTGTTCTGACAAGTGGAATAATCTTGCTATTCAACTTGCTTCCAATGCAAGTCAACTTGTTTCAAAAATATTTGGAACAGGTGACAGCATTTTGATAATCTTGGACTGATTCGCCTCATTTCAAGAAATTCTTCAAACAAGTTAAACTCAATATATTTTTTCTTGCTTCATGAAAATTAAGATTTTATGACTGAATACATATATATATTACTTGTTAACATCAGCATTTTTACAACGTAAAAGACCAATCTTTTCTGGTTTTCCCAGTTTAATATAAGCGCTTCAATTCTTATAAGGTACCATGCAAAGGCAGAAACCTACTCTCTGTAACTTATCTGCTGAGGAGCAGATCTTATTGTTGTCAGCTCACTTCTAGTTTTGCCTTATTTCATTCTGCAGTGGCTGTAGCCTACAGCTACGGGAGGCCAGCAGAAACTAGATCCAGACTTAAGTTTGCACATCAGCACTTCTAACAACACAATGCCTTTAGAAAACTCTCTCTCCTCAGCCTCCTCGGGGCGTTGCTGAAGCCTCTCCACTGTAAACTATTCAACGTGGGAATAGTGGAATAGAGGAGCATTATGTTATCATGTATGCACATCCCTTAGCATCGCGGGCCCCTAAAGCTCGTCTTAGCATTGTACACCCTCAAACTGACAGTAACCAATCCTCTGAAATGTCGTTTCTCAGTTTCACGTTTCTGTGATAATGGAATTCAGTACCAGTAATATCCCATTGGGTGAAGCCTTAAATGTGTTACCAGTGAGTGGGTCTTCCTGCCAGGTTTACAGCGAGCCACTCTGCCGAGCGGTGAGAGGGAATAACAGATGTCTGAAAACCTGATCCTGACAGCGTCTCCTCTAGCTACCCAAAGGGACCAATCATTCTCAGCAACCTGTCAGCTTATTATACTGAATATATTCTTGCTGCTTGGTAGAAACATCCATATGTAATATTACCAGGTGTAAATCCTATCACACGCTTCAAGGGAATTTAAGTGTACAGTCTTTGCCTGATACTATAATATAAATATGGCTTAGAGGATCCTGACATGAAATCAGAGACGCTAGGTGTGATGCCTAATGCGGTTTTTTTTTTTGTGTCGCAACCTCTACCGTCAGTTCATCTGATGCCTTATGAGTTTACACAGGAGAAATATGGGTCATTTATGCTTTTGTTTGTGTTCCTTGGGTCTGCTAGTTCTGATACTGAGCATGCGTTTGTGAGGATTGTGTAGAGAAATGTACCTGGCATACATCGAGTTTACAATTTAATCAGAAAACACCAATCTATTTAATCACGTTAGATTACAGTACAATAAAAACAACCATGAGAACAAGTTTTCAAGTAGCTTATATTCATTTTAACCTAGCTGTTAAAATTAAGTGGTCTTGTCAAGAGTTCACACTATTCACTGCATGATTCTGAGTGAGCATTTCAGTAGTGTTAATTCATAAAGACTATTGTATAATTGGAAGTTACTGTTTCACTGACATCTTATTATGGAATAATTTAGCTGTAAAATGAATTACAGTATTAACATTATGAATTAATGACCAAGGCACATTAAATATTTGAGTTGCATTAGTTAATCCCTCACATACTATTACTAGTTGTTCATCCTCCTTTCTGCCAGAAAAACAAAGTCCTTTTTGTGATATCCATCTTATTATAACACTGATGAGTAATCTAATATTAAGCCCAATAACACTACCTGTCTATGTAGGTGTTGGTACATGTGTAGCAGTGAGTGAGTCCAGAGTTGGGGATCTGAGTCTGTGCCTGTTAGCTCTATAACATATCTAGAGCTGTATGTGCTCTCAGTTATAGTTTGCTTTGAGCACCTTGTAGCCTCCACACCCTTCTGACTCCTTCTTCTGTGGTGTCCAAAGCCCTGAACACCTCAACATCCCTTGTCTGGTTAAAGCGCCGCAACAATGGCTGGAATACAGTCACTGGGATGCTGAAGTTGAGGTGCGGGTAGGTCACTTTGGTGGCAAAGTCTCTTGTGTTGCTGGATACAATACCTGGAACAAAGCAAATACTCTTACGCTCTGTTAACATTTCAACTACAGCAGTGCAGAAAGAGCCATCTGATGTGTGTAGATGTCTTTTCCATACACATCCAGGCTCATCCATGTGGTGCATTGTTACATTAATCTTTTCCATGGTCAAAATGTGCCCCCCACTGCTCAAAAAGGGTACATCATGCTCTAGTTGCACTGAGTGTACACTGTGACAAATTGCAGGCTACAGCCTTACCCAGCAGCTCTCCTGAGTGTGTGTGCACCACAGCACCCCCGCTGGCCCCCGCCTGTACTGCGCAGGTGGTCTGAAGCATGACAGGCTGGTAATTCAAGCTGATGGCTTTGGAGAGGACGCCGCAGGTCAGGGAAGGGCCACAGCTCCGACCCAACCCGCCATAACCCACCACCACTACATCCTCGCCTGAAGGCAGAGAGAAAAGGTTCAATATCAAGCTTGTAATAGCTTTTGTGTTTGTGCGTGTAGAAATATGTGTACACATGAAGCAAGTTGCTACCTGGCTGAAAAGACTTGGCAAGCCGTGGGAACACAACCTCGGGGGCGGAGTCTCTCAGCTGCACCAAAGCCAGATCATAGGGTGAAGATGCCTTCGTGGAAAACAGCACGTCGCCCACAGTCTCCTGGAACCTGTGAATCAGAATTCACTAGTTACAACTGACAGGCTCTGTATTGTTCGAGCCAAATCAATTCACAGTGGGATTGCTCTCTAACGATCTAAAGGAACATGAGTAATGCAGCTAACTTTGCTGTCTGACAAGCGTGAAGAGCAAATTTTATTCAAATCACTGACTGTGTAGAGCAGGATGGGGAACTGCCCTGTTTAACTAAGCCTCTTTGGCTTGTCAGGTGACATTGGATGGGATGAAGACAATGTGTTAAAAAAATCCCAAATTTAATCCATTCAAGCCTTAGACACTAAACTGACAGTTCTTCCAATCAGTGCCGTGGGGAGGTGGGACAGTGCCAACAAGAAGTTATATAACTCACTTGATTTGTTTGTTCAGTGCTTTGTTCTCTCTTGTCATGTTACCCACCTTGAGTTCACCAGTAAGTGATGATTTATGGAATGAAACATATTGGTTTGGATCCAAGAATTGTGACATTTGGTTTATATTGACACTTACCCAAGTCTTATGTGTTCAGGATCCTGCTGTAAGAGAAATACCTGCAGACCTGACCTATGTCTATTTAGATGTAAGTTTATGTAAGTTTAATTTAGTGGCAAATTTAGCTGTGGTATGCATGACAGTAGCATTTGCTTGTTAATTTACTATATTGTTGTGGCACCCCAGTATTTCTGTGTTTTTTCTTTGTTGTACAGAAAAAAAGATCCACACCATCCAAATCATCTGTGTTATCAACCGTCTGTAATAAACTGGTTAAACAGCTCTTGAGTCCTTCTGTGTGTATGTTCAATGATCCGGACTTTACAGTTAAATCAGATTTGTAATAGTTTACACAGTGGATGTGTCATTACCTATCTCTGTGACAGAACCTCAGAGTGACAGACGACTTTCCGTTGACAACATGCCGGCAGGTCAGAGCCAGCTGAGGAGCGACAACAACCCCCGAGCCCCAGAACTGTCCGCTGTCTACCAGGCACACGGTGGGGTGTTTAACAGCTTCTGACACATGAGCCGTGTTGGATAGGTGGAGGCCTGCTTCTTCTCCCTGATGGAGGTGAATCTCTCTGTGTGGGTCTTGAACGTTCACGCAGCAGATGATGTTCCTGAAGATCAGCTGGAGGGAGCAGACCAGGGTGAGGCCTATCCACTCGTTTGCCTTCCAGCAAAGCGAAGACACAATCAGGCCAACGAGGTACGCCCGGTTGCCTTTTGGCAGAAACAGCCCCCCACCCTCTGTGCCAGGCAGGCAGCGGGCATCTGTGAGAATGACAGCGTTGTCCTCTCCGGCTAGGTTACTGATGATCCCCTTGCTGAGGGTGCTGATGAATAGATCTGGGCAGAGAGAACCGAAGGGAGAGCCACACGCAATGACCGGGCATCCTTTCTGGAGCGGAGAGCTGTCCTGCCAGGGTACGGCTCCTGAATTTGGGACACCGTCTGCAGCACCTGCCTTGAGTAAAGCAAACCAGCTGAGGAACTGGGAGTCTCTGGTCACTTCTTCATCCTCTTCGTCGCCATGGAAACGCCATTTGTCAGCCTCTTGGAAAATTGCCCGGAACGCCTTCTTGAACTCCAGGCAGTTGACCAGCATCAGCAGCTCGGCTGTGGCTTCATGTTGGCGGGTCGTGTTGGTTTTGGAGACTGTGTATGCTTCATATGCGCACTGGTTGGTGTCCAGACCTCGCTGTGCAGAAAAACTTAGGCGAATGTTAAGTTTTTCGCTGAAACTGTGCGGTAACAGGAACCTGGGATCTGCGGAGAGAGATTCGTTATCCTTAATAAAACGGGAGAATGGGAGACCGTTGCAAATCACCGTTCCGGTTTGGGAATTGAGGATGACTCCGCTGCAGCTGACGGGTCTTTTGGCAGAAAAGGTCTCGGACACCGTGACAACACAGCAGGACTTCTCGATTAACTCCATTCCGTTACTAACATCGATGAACTTTGCGCCAGTGAGCGTGTCGAGCAACTTGACGACACTTGAAGATTTGCAAAACTAGCAAATTAGAAACAGCTGGACCCCTGTGGTGAGACGAGGAAAACAAAACACCATACTGAGTAATGTCCTATATTAATATCGTGTATTAACGTTGTTGTTGATTATAGTCCTTAAATTTCGTTAATATTCTAACATGTTGATTTCAACTTCCTGGTTGTGTTTCATTGGCCCAAGGGAAAAGACGAAACACCAACGATTAAGGTGATTGGTCAGGTGTCCTGTCGAGCAGTTCTGAGCCAATGGCAAGTAAGTAGGTGGGACCATAATGCTTGTTCGTTTTGTTACCTGGGGTATCCCCGATGGGCGTTGAGGTACCATAGTTTATTAACCATGTGTGTGTAACACATTATGTGTAAGAAATTAAATACAAAATGCATGGAAGTTAAAAAAAGAAATGCATTTTCATTTGATGAACATTTGTTTAAACTGAAAACAACGATTCAGACCAGATTTAGAGGATTGTCAAAAATATTTATTATGCTCAAACTTTTTTTTTCCACACATTTTTTCCAATATCAATATGACCTACCCCGTGTAACAGATACATCACTTCAAAGTCGATTAGCTAGCTGTAACATGAGGCAAGCCAAGTTTGTATTACATAATATAAATAACATATATTATTTACAAAATAATGGATAACATTGCACAAATAGGTCAATTCATGCACACCTTTGCCCTATTTTTAAGTACCACCCAAGTACTCTCATATCATTACTGCATGCTGTGGGCAGCTAATAGTCACAAAGTACTCAAGTCATTTCACAGTGATTCACCATGGATAAAAACAGGTAGTTGGGCATTCCCATTGTAGACAAATGTGATTGGCTTACATCACCTGGCTGTGCTGATGCAATTATAATATCCTGCAATTATTTAACACTGTTCTAAAGCATTATGCACAAACAATTAAAGCTCACATCAAAACATCAGTTAATGCACTTGTGGTCACATTCATATAATTGGCTTGTAGTGGTAAACTCTTCATTGATTAAAAAAAATCAACAAAACTGTTAGTACCCTGGGAGGTAGGCTACTCTATTGATAATATGTCTGTGATCAACAATTAATCATACGGCACCCAATCAGTGGAACACTTTCTAGAGAAACAACTCCATCCTTCAAAAGAATTGATGGCACTTCAGGATTACCACCGCTGAGAAGGAAATAGAATAAATCTAAGGAAATTATGTTTCACCTGTTCTAACAAAGTTGTGTTTTGTTTTGTTTTTTTCTCAATCAAGCAAGAGCAACTCTGAGCACAAAATGTTAACCAAATCGTCCTTCACTGTAAGCCAACACCAACAGCTAAAAATAAACCTGGGTCAGAAACCGGTTCACAGCGATGACATGTTCTATATGCAGGAGGCTGCTGCTCCGTTATAACTGGAGACAAATTCCCTACAAGTTTCAAGTAAAGGTGGATAACCATAGCATGAAGAATAACTCTTATTCACTACACTCAGTTGAATAGTACAGACTGATGATTCATAACTAGCCTACTGTGGCAAGACTGATATGACTTACAGATTTCTTTGAAAGAATGAGGGGAAAAAACAGCGTATATTCATACAAAAACATTATTTGAAATATATTTCTCATTGGCACAATGTCACAATCCTGAATAAATATAGTATAATTATTAAAATATCTCTCCTGCAGGTAGTTTTGTGTGGGACCTGTCCTTGTGTGCATAGACAAAACGGTAAATCAGGTAAATAGGACAAAAAAATAAACTGGATCAGTCAATATATTGGGAGAGCCAGCGGAAACCGTCACCATATCCTTGTCTCTTCAGCACACTGCACATGAAAACCTCCATTGGCCTCAAATTCAGCTCCTTAAGTGACACCTTGCCCTGAAGAGAAAAACACACAGTTAAAAAGGATGGATTTTAACTGACAACATCTTTGGTGTACAATCACTATGCTGCATCTTACTACTGTAACATTATTCAATCCCAGAACATCTCTATCTGTGTGGAGCCCTAGATCTTGTTAACCTACATGTGTTCATTACCTTTCCAGTTGTGTGGCCGAAAAGACCAAACATCCCTCGGAGTGCGTCCTCACTGATGGCTTCTGGACGATCTATCTTGTTCCCCAGGATGAGAACCGGGACATTGGAGATGGTTTCATCTGTTAACAGGGCCTAGAGATGGGAAATTACATAACATGTAGGCCAAATGCTCTTGTCCTACCAACGATAGCTGCTGTGTGTTGATATAGAACAGAAGCGGCATCAATATAACTTACATCCAATTCTACTTTAGCCTCTGCTAGTCGCTCATGATCAGCACAATCCACCAGGTAGACTATACCATTTATGGCTGGGAGGTAGTTCTTCCAGATCCTTCGTGCTGCGAGAGTCAGACAACATCAGTATTTATCTACGACCCACAACTGGTAGCTGCCACTTGAAAGCCTTAACCGCCCTTTAAATGTCTAAGATGCACAAAAAAGGCTCAATAACGCTTTCATAATCCCTACCTTGTGCATGACCGCCCAGATCAAACGTTGTAAAGGTCATTCCAGCGATAGTCAACTCCTCGGATGCTGAGGACAGAGGGGAAGCATTTAATGGACTTCAGATAAGTACTGAAGCAAAGAAACATGTACAGCCCTGCTAACGAGGGCTGATTGCTAAACTGAAAACATATCAAAGCATTTGTACTTGGATGTAGCGTGGGCACATGCTGTCCTAGCCGGTCATCTCTGAGCATGTGCAACAATGTTGTTTTTCCAGCATTGTCTAGTCCAAGAAACACCAGCTTGCCAGTCTTCTTGTACAACCCTGAGGGCAGGAACAAAAACACACCAATTTGCATTTAATATCAAACAGTACAATGTTCTTCCATCAGCAGAGAGCGGCACATTTCATGGATTTGAAAGGTTTAGAGTGTTTGGGAATGAATTTTCTGTATGATGAATGACAATTTATTTTGGATCACTATAATATTACATGTCATACAACATTTTGGTGATATTACGTGGACAATATTGTTGATATTTTAGTACAATACTCTACCTAATAGGTGCAAGACACTGCTGAACCCCCGGTAGATCCAGTCAAATATAAAAGACATGTCTCTTGACTGCCTGCAATACAGATGTTATACCTGTGATCATTTGTTATGCATCATTAGAAAAGCATAAAGAAAAGCAGTTTCGTTTATTCGACAATAAAAAGCAAGATAGACACAATAAACAAAATGCATCTCAGCTTAATTCGACCAGGATAACACAATAAAGTCAACAGACTTATTTAGTAAGCTATTACTCAGCGATTAGTTAATGTTCCAGCTGCTGTCATGGAGAATGCAGTTATCTTCATTCATGCAAAAAACCTTCACCAAGGGGTAGGGGCTAATGTTAAAATATTCAGTGTAAGTATAAAGCATTTAACATACTGTATAAATCCTATTGCAAACACTATTGCATTATAAAATCTAGCACTGAAGCTCATTGTTCATTTTTTTCCCTGACCCTGGATTACTTTGCTGGTATGTGTAAGCTCTGTGTAATCACACAAGCCACCGAGTATGAAGACTGGAGCAGAGCTGGAAGGAGAGAAGCTGAGCTACAGACCGGCTTTAGATGTAGTGTGGTGTGTTCAGAGAGCCGCCTCACTCCTATACAGTCTGCAGGCACAGTGATCTTCCTCAGACTATTTTTATGACAAGTTGTGGCAATGACACTTGATCTTACCAGTCACCCCCCCCCCCCCCCATACACCCCTCTCTCTCTCTCACACACACACACACACACACACACACACACACCTGTCACTCTCAGTGGAACTTGATGTGCTTATTGCAGTGAATAGCGAGGACTTCAATGACTACTGCCTCTAGAAATTACCCAATTGTCGGTTCTTTTCTAATGATACAAATGTTTCAGTTTGGTCAACTGTAAACACCAAAACCCAAAACTACAACAATGTGACGTTCAATTCATATTTAGCCTGTAACATAGCTGACAGAGCTCCCTCACCAAAAATAACCCTGGTAATCATACAATAAATTTAATAAGGATTATATAGGAACACCACAGCAAAACTATAAGTCCCAATAGAAATATAGGATCAAAAAAAGAAATAAAAAACATAAAATACGATAAGGTCATTGTTGACTCAACATTGAGCCACAGACACGAGTATTACAGTAATATTAGTTAGGGTTGCCACAATACCAACTGATACGTAGCGGTAATCAGGTCAGTGGTCTTATACTAAACAAACAACAGATTTGGTAAACAGCCTTGAGTGCGCGCGACTGGTCCAGAATAACAAACTACACCGTCAACTTTACTTACTCACGCAAGGACAGTTTTCCAGCCAGCAGCCGCCAAGAGTTGGGTGCTGATGTGGAAAAAATATCGAACAAGGTAACCTATTACGATTATAGTTTTGTGTTGTTTTTTTTACCTTGGTCTGCCTACTTTCTGACCTCCCGCTCCGCTGCTTTTTGGTCCAAGCTTTCCCCGTCGATTGACAGGTACAAATTTTGACAGTTCACCGGAACTACGTCACTGAATTGCGATTGTGGGGCTTTGGGGGGGGGGACGGGTCACTTACTGAATGTTACACCTTCGAGACATACATCCATAATACATTTTAGCCAAGGAAACCAGTTGCTATGACACAACACACAATCACAAAGAACATCTCATCTGAAAGAAACAGTATACAGCTGAAGATACAACACTACAGCTGGGGGAGGATATTTAATATGTAACAGTGAATGGACAGTTGAGTGAACACCAGGTGGCAGTAGTATCACATAATAGGGGAGGTACAGCTCAGTGAACACCAGAGGGCAGTAAATGCATCATGAAATCAAATCACATACCCACCTCACACACTATTAACTCTACTCATTAAACCCCCAAACAATAAAGTAAAGAAAGTAAATGAATGTTATGCTCTGCTCCTAAGAACAAATTCTGTAAGAGAAGAATGCCATGCAATCATTTTATTTTCCAATACTTAAAAAACAAAATCCACACCTCGATAATAATTTAAACGGAAAAGCTTTATTAAAGCAGTTCAGAGTCTTATACAGGGCACAAGTACCTACTCTGTTTGACAGCACATCTCCAAAGAGATCTTTGTTAAATATGTGAAAATTCATTGGCCAAGACATCAGTACTTTTCTACTTTTTCCCCCTCTACAGTATCTACCCAGTATCCCCCCCCCCAATCCCATCTGCAGGAAAATAGCCAAGCCCAATCCCATCCATGTTGATTTCAAGTGTATGATCTTCCATTTTGCCTTCGAAAGACGAGGCACTCACTCCGGTCCGTTCCAACCAGCTCTTGGGTTACTTTCTCTCGTAGTAGAACCATTTATCTACTGTAAATAGAAAAGCATAAGTGTCACTCTCACACAAGATTAATAACATTCAGCAAAAATGAAATCAACAGGCCCTCACCGGGATCCTGAATATATTATACAGTAACAAATCCGACAAAACAAATTATCTGTGCATTATTGACAGGGAATTGCTACCTGATGAGGGAATGGGTTCTTCTGTTCCACAAGGACATGTCTAAAAATGGAGACAAAGATATCCATCAGTTTTGAATTAATGCATAAGGAGGGATGATGTCTAATGTATGAATTTTAAACAAGAGATGAACAAAATGGTACTGACTTCACCGACAACAGCTTTAGCCTCATCCGCTGAGCAGCAATAAGGACTGTCTCCAGCCGAAACGCACGTGTTTTTGCTGGATTGTGCGATTAAAATGGAAAAGGAAAAGGTCATGTTAACAAACCATAACTGCAGTGGTGTCAATGTACTGAGAGAGCAACTGTATATTTAAGCTGCAGTCAAAGCAGTGAGAAAAATATATGAGTCCTAAATGCTCTGCTCACCAGTTCAGCTCCCCTGCTTTGCTCTGTTGGGAAATGAGGGCTTTCCAGAAGTTGTGAGTGCTCTTGATTGTTTCAATGGCAAAGTCCTGAAACAGAGGGAACAGAAACTGTTTAATTGAAATGAATGTGAGTTTTTCCACAATGAACTATTACGTTAAGGCCAAAATCTGAACACAATTCTTTTCTTTAACTCAAGTTCAGTTGATCTTCAGAAAGTTTTCAGAAATTTCCGGGCAACTGTAAATGTTGCTACCATAATGTTGCTAATCTGTCTATTAAGCAACAGTGTCTTGCACAAGAAAGGCAAGTGCATGAACTGCAATTCATCTGGTCAAACTAAGAAAGCTGACTTTTAAACAGCAGCCCATGCCAGCTTTGTGAACGAAGGCAAGGCAACTTTGGTAAAGCAGAAGACTGCTAAAGGTCAAACCAATCTAAACCAATCGCCACTGTAAAAACAATGACTAGGTAAGGCCGAGGTGTGCTAGGTGCAGACCTTGTCTTTGAACTCTTCATTGAAGGCAAAGCGGTTCTCTGGTTTCCCATCTGGCACTTTGTACCTCCGGAACCAGTCAACTGTGGCCTCCAGATAGCCGGGCTTCAGGCGCCGCACATCACTAATGTCTAAACACAAAGGGACAGCAGAGCCAGTTCAGAGTATGATTGATGCAAGACAGTTTAGAAATTCAGATTCAGAAAAAGTATCAGTAGTAAATTGGTGTCCTAAGTAAATGAGGCTCATGCTTACTGTTCAAGTCGCTGGCTTCAGGGTCCTCTACATTGATTGCAATCACTTTCCAATCAGTCTCCCCCTCATCGATCATGGCCAAAACCCCAAGTACCTTCACTTTGATTACCTCCCCACGGGAGCACACCTACAGAGGCAAATTCATATCATTGTACATCTGTGGCCCATAGGAACACTGTTTGTTGGGCAGGCATCAGTATCATTATATTTTCCTTGGTATTATGCTTGGTAACAAACAAACACTCTACACTCAATATAATATGCCAAACACAAGGCTATAAGAGACATGAAATCATGAGCTGGTGTTGTACCTTGCTGCCAATTTCACAAACATCAATGGGGTCGTTGTCACCACAGCAGTCAGTGTCTCCATCTTTGTGCGCTGGATCTTCCCAGGTCTAGCAAGACCCAAAAAACACAGACATGTCAGCAGAGTTAAGTGACACAGGTAAAGGTGTAGCCTTGTACATTTCCAAGGCTTAAAATATCATGTGACTAATGACAACCATAACAATTTTCCACCAGGAAGATGTAACAGTATCTTAAGAAAAACAAACAAACAAAGAAACTAACCTGAGGTATTGCTCCATAGTTCCATATGTAGCCCTTGTGTGGGAAAACATTGGCGACGTAACGCAACTTGCCCTTCTTCACATCTTGCTTTATTGGGTTCAAGGAGGCCGTTGTAGCTATCTGAAAATAAATTGCACTGTAGTTACTCCTTTGACCACTTCTGATTACTGCTAAATAACACTATAAGTGACCTGAATGAATTTAAGTGCTGGTAGGCATTCACAAAGCCTTATTAACAATGAAGGAGCCTCATGTTAGGCTACATTGCAATAAAATAATTAGGGATGACAGCGTCAAATTTTAGAATGATTCAAATAATGAAAAGGTGGTGGTGGAAGATCATTTCAGACTCTTACCTCCATCTTGGCATTTGTCCATCTTGGTACTTCAACTACCACGTGGAAGATGTTCTGTAAGAGAGGAGAATCTGTCTTGATACTCGTCAAATCAACAACTAGAATTGTAAAATTTCTATACCATAATATTACACAACTGCCTGCCACTCCAATCCAGCTGACCCAAATCAGACATGAAACATGAGAAACTTGATTCTTATCATGTTAAGTCAATGTGCTACATGTTGCTTTACTACTTATTTATTACTTTGGTTGGGTTTGTGTGAGAGAAGATATTACCCAAATAATTGTTGCATAAAGATAAGATACTAGATAATCCAGTGCAATCACATGGGATATTAGCATGGCACTGGGAAAGTAATGAGTAAAGGCCATTGCCTTGGCAAACAGACTATGACCTTGCTATTCCTGACAGGAACAAACATTACATAAAATAGTTTCATTATCTGTAATGGACATTTGCCTATGAAAAATCTAATGGGTGTACTATGTAGGGATAAAGGTGACAGAGGAGACTTTACCTGACCCTCATCAGCATACATTGGTATGTCATGGAATGGTGAAATGTACTTCCCATCAGCATTTTCTGCAAGACAGTCAGATCAAACACAGTGACTATGGTGGAAACACACAAGCTGCTTTTTCTGTCTTTTGGGGTAAGTGTAAGTGTTTGGCAACGTGTCAGTACGGTATTAAGTGACTGTTTTAACAGTGTTTTGTCCACTAATAACCAACAGTCTGCTTGCGTGTTGGATCTCAATGTTGGTATCAGTTGTGTGTCTTATAACGCGACATCGATGAGGGCGTTGTCCCACCAACACCAAGGGTTTATGAGTCTGTGCTGGATGACGTGAGGGGATTTGGGGAAACACAAATCACTTCCTTCTACAATAAACACGTAATTTCAGGAGACTAAGGATAACTAGAGTTAATAGCACACCGTAAGAATTCAGCCATATCAGGCCGTTCAACCGACAGAGCCGGTTGGGACAATTTCCAATGGCCCAAACCTGTTAGCTGTGAGGTTTCATGTCATTCAAACAATTTGAAGGTTTATGTGTACATTTTCGTCTGTGAGAAGGTTTCTATGCCTGTAACGTTAGTTATTAGTTAGTGATAAGATGAAACCAGCAACAATGAATAAGAAGTGACACGTGGGAGATTGCGGGTGGCCCACAGACCTTTCTGCCGATTCCCCAGACTAGCAAACAAAGACGAAACTTTTTCCCATTTATTACTTACTGAAAAACAAGCGATAGCTCAACGTGTTGGGGTTCCCCCTCTCTTCGACTGTGTAG
This sequence comes from Centroberyx gerrardi, assembly GCF_048128805.1. NCBI lineage: Eukaryota > Metazoa > Chordata > Actinopteri > Beryciformes > Berycidae > Centroberyx > Centroberyx gerrardi. Next base: position 16,194,467 of record NC_136011.1, read on the forward strand.
CTCATGTTTAATTCCAGGTTTGTGTTCCTGTCCGGTACTGTGATGGTGGCTGGCGGTGGAAGCGTCAACTGATGTGACGTATGGAGTAGAGAAAAAGTACAACACGCCTGCGCACTTGGCGGATGATGCCTTCAAGGGCTGTCGGACATATTGTGGTATGAATTGGAACGTACATGTACGACCCGCCCAGCAAACATTTGCTCAACCTGTGTCAACTTCAAGGCCAGTCTATGGTCAAGGCCAACAAGGCCAGTAGATGTCGAGCCATAACCTGATATTATTTCTACCTTTGCCGATATGACAACCTTAGGGGAATGATGATTTTGTGGAGACGTTGTTTTATAATGGTATAACCGAATAAACATTGTAGAGAGTTTTTCTAAACATATTCTAAACGTTATATGCTATCATGTAAATGGGTAATATGGGGGCTAAAATGGGTTAATCTTTTATTCCACGCGTTCCTCGAGTTGCGTTTATTAGGAATTATTAGGAACTATTTGTCCTTGCATTTCGGCCTCCAATGCCACCGGTGAGATTGGGCACTTTAGGACTGGGATGCCAGTGTGAACTTGATCGGCCAGGTGAGTTAACAAAAGGCATTTCGATTTAAAACAAAAATGTAATTTTGAAAGACGTGTTGTGTTTTTACTGTTTGCAGTCAATATTTATGAGATTGGGGCCGAGTTGTAGGTTTTGTTTTGTTTTTGGAGATAGCTGGTTTTCGTATTTGCTAGCTGTGTTAACCATCTAAGGTAATTTTACAAATGAAACGCGCGCATATTCGTGTGGCAAAGCCGTTTTCCTGTGGAACAATCCTCTGAACTTTTGGCTATAGGACCCCTTCTTCTCTATTTTTCCACTCTTTATCCGTAGCGAGGGGGTCGGTAGCTTTTGATGTAGCGTTAGCTAGATAAATTGATTTTAGGTAGCCACCAGATTTCCCGCCGATGTAATTACACCTGTGTTTGTAATAATCTGGTTACGAAAATTGTCCTTCACTGTATCACAAAGTAGGAGGAAGCCTTGATATTGATATTATTGTGTTCATATGTGTAAACGTGGTTAAAGGCCAAAGTATACTTCTGTGTCACAGTGCCACCGTTGCTACACTAGTGTCTATGGCGGTGTGAGCATTAAAACCACATCAGACATATTGGGTCTTTCAAATTTATTCAAATAAGTACCAGCGGTAGAAAGTAAGTGTAGAAATAAATCACTTTTCTATCTCTATACTACATAGTTCACTTTTGTTCATTATATTCCTAACCACTACAGAGGCGATCTGGAACTGGAGGACAACAGATGTGGCACCGGGGACGACGAGGATGCTCTGGTAAAATCCTTTTTCAACATCCTGGAGTGAAAGGTGAGCTGGAGGATGCCGAGGTAAGGCTTACCCACAGTGCAGCCGAGCAGAGAGCCTACCTGGAAACCCGGTGAAGATGCTGACTGTGGTCCTGGCTCAGCTACAAGGTGAGAAGAGGGAAGAGGAGAAATGGAGCTGCCAGAGACATGAGATGGAGATGGAGGCTGCTGCCCTCAAAGCCCAGCTCAAGGAGGCCCTCTGCCAGCAGACCCAGGCTGCAGAGAAAATCACTCAAGAGCTCAATCTCCAGCTGCAGAGGGCCCAGGTGAAGGTAAAGCAGCAGGTCATCAAGCTCAGTATCTGTGGAGTGGAGTAGAAAGCCCGCTGCCAGCAGACCCAAGATGCCCAGGCTGTGGAGAAATCCATTCCAGAGCTGCAGCTCCAGCTGCAGAGAGCCCAGAACGATCTAGAGCAGCAGGCCGTCAAGATCAAGGCCTGTGAAGTGGAGAAGGAGGCCCTTCATCATGAAATTGAGGAGCTGAAGGAAATGCTCCTGATAGAGGAGGCCCTGAGCACCCAGGCTGCAGACAAGTCAGGCAACCATCGTGGGCCTGCAGCTTTTGGAGAAGGAGAATACTGAGAAGGAGGCTCTCTTCAAAGCAGAGGAGTTGCAAACTACTCTCTGGGGTCAAGAGGAGGCCAACCGAAAGACCTGAGAGAAGACCTAGCAAAGGAGTTGGAGGAAACTCTCCTTAAGGAGAAAGAGGAGTCCCAGAAGGTGCTCCTTCTCCTTCAGCAGAAGGAGCAAAATGCTGAAAAAAACTTGCCTGGGTCCAGACCTTTGAATCCGCCCACTCCACCGAGTTGACTGCTTCTGGTCTGGCATCGTGACATGAAACAGCGGTTTCTCTCGGTTGAAAAATGATCGGTCCAATGAGCGCCAGGGGGGACTAACGATTAGCCAATCAGCGCCACGGGCAGGACTAACGCTGTTGTCAAGCGTTGTCAAGCTGTGCGCCGGAACCAAGGAGGAGTAATAGCAACAATGGCGACCGCTGTAGACAAGGTAGACACTGCTATCGAGGCTGTTCTAAATCGATTAAAAGTACCAATTACTTTGAAATTCGAACAGCACTCTGCTTTGAAGGCATTTATTCAAAGGGGAGATGTTTTTTTCGTATCAGTGTCGACTTAAAATGACGTTAGATTCAGGCGGATACGTTGGTCTCTAGTGATTGGTTAGGGAAAATCGAATCCCCCTCCCCCACAGAAATTGGTTAGAGTGGAGGCAATGTCAGACTGAAGATGGAAATGGAGTGTAACGTGTTGACAATTCTGTCTGATGTCAGGCAAGAAAAAAACAGGATCATGGCCTCCCTGAACCAGGCTGAGCTGAGCAGCAGCTGGAGAGCCACCTCCTCCAGTGGCAGGAGGAGAGGACCGGTCTCCTCAGGGCCAAACATGAGACCCAGCAGGCCCTGGTTCTGATCCAGCAGCAATTCCAGCAGGTCAAACTCTGCAGCAGAGAGGCAGATGAGAAATGGGCCAAGAGAGAGAGCAACATGATGGGCAAGATTTCTGATCTGCAGGGGGAGATGAGTCAGAATATGGAGAAAACGTGAAAGAAGTCTTGCATGCTGGGAAGAGACATCAATGTCCTGAGGAGAAGAAGAAAAAGGAGAAGATGGAGGCCGTATCCAACAAGGACTCCAATAAATTTGTCAAATACTTCAAAGAACCTCAGCCCCCCCGCTCATCATCAAATTCCCCCAACCCCTTTCCCTTTTATTTTTTCTCAGTAAAAAATATCAGCTGTTATCTGATATGTATGTCTGTATTGTTTTATTTCCATAGAGAACTGTAATTCCCACTACAGTCAACACTCAACACTATGCGTAACACAGCTGGACAGAGACAGTGTTAGAGAAAAAATATAAAAGCTGGGTTGGATATATAGTTGTTGTGTGGTTTTGCTATTTAAATGCTGTTAAAAATAGGACCTTCTCTCTCTCTTAAATGATCAAACTCAAAAATGGAAGTGGAGCTACTGTGTTATTTTTGTTCCAGTGGGTCTGATGTCACCTGCCTGTACAGCTGTGAGGAGTCCAACCACAAACCTGCATTCAGCTCTCTATTCTGTTCACCCACTCAGATTTGAATTTCTGTATTTGATTTTCCATACATGGAATATTCAGTGCTGTCCCTGCAACAGGTTAGACTTGTCCTCCCAGAAACAAAAGACACTGAATAGACATGCATGTAAAGTGAATGAACTGAATGCAAACTCTGCATCTGTATGGCGATGCCCCTGAGCATCACGGTGTGCTGCTGTGGCTCATGTTGTGGCTCCCATGTTGCAAAAAGAGGCAGGTAGCAGAAATCATTTGGTGAGTCCCTGTGTTTGTGGATGGTGTTTTTGTGCACATTCAGTGGCCAGTTTATTCGCTACTTTATTAAGTACACACACATTTTGTACCAAACTGGGCTCCTCTTTGCCTCCAAAACAGCTTCAATTCTCCAGGGTTTGGATGCTCCAGTGTTAGAAATGTTCCACATGGATGTTGCTCCATGTTGACGGTAGTTGTTTTCCTGTTTGATATGGCATGTTAGCTTGTATCAATCTTTCCATCCTCCTTTGACTCTCTAGTATGTTCTTGTACTACAAAGTGGCAGATAGGACTGGGAAAGTGGAGAATTTCTAGCTATGTTTACACCAAACTGTCAGGCCACTTTTAAGCAAACTTTTCAAATTTTGCAGAAAATAAAATGCCATCAACATTCCATCAACTGCGTGGAAGTGAATAAATTAAAAAATATAAAAATGTACCTACATAAGCAATAGATCACATCTCCCAGAAAATGAAAAGAATCTTAATACTGTCATTATTTTATAATGCATGTCTGGTATGATATTTATTATATAATTTCTTTATCACAGCAAAAAAAAATATTGCTATTTGTAGTGCATTTGGCCTTTTTACTTTGATCCGCCATTATTTATATACAAAACCATTGAACGGGAACCCCGTTTATGATACCCTGGATGCAGAGATGCGATGTCTAATGGCAGAGCACGGGAGCCGTGCCAAGATTTGATAATGAAAGTAATGTAAGCCTACAACAACGTTTGGTTAGAAAGTATTTTTTTCCTCATCATTCTGCCGCTGCAGCACAAAGTAGCTCTGTGCTGCTTGATCTCCAAAATAATGTTTTGTTACAGGGTCCATTTAAAAAAAAATATTTCAGACAAAAAACACTTGAACGCTCAAAGAATCGTTTTTACCTCTCCCGCCTTCCGAAGAGTTTATGAGGAGCACTTGAAGGCAGCATCAGACCACGCTTGATTTATCTACAGCGATTTGCCGGTAGAGTGGGGCTTATAACCAAGCATTTGCAATTACCATTAAGCATTTTTATTAATTATTATACCTCAGCATGAGTCTTGAAAACTAAGCAAATCGATTTGTGCATATTCAAGTACTCTGCCCCATTTTTTTGTCAGTTTAGTGATAATTTTTGCAACCCTGGCCGATTTGTTTGCAAAATAAAATCGCATTTTTGCTAGTATTTTTTACAGTGACAGGATAGGTGAAACATAAGTTAGTGTACGTTTCCCCAGCACTTTCAACGAGTTTAACCCGTGGAAAATGTTATTTAACCAGACGAATGTAAGCTGGCACCATTTGCCCCTCCGCACGTTGACTTCATATCCTCCCGCAGCTCGCTGTGCTTCCTGCCTTGCTGAGGGAGGGGACGGTGCTGACGGCTGGGAGGACGAAAGGAGAGCCAAGAAAGCTTTTTGGGACGAAATTAGAGTGGGAAAGGCCCGGGGTTCCACCGTCCGTCGGGAAAAAAAACACCTAGTTTCTGCAACTGCTGGATTTGTCACCGAATCGGCGCTGAAATGTCGACCAGTCGTCAGCTTAGCGAGAGCAGGGCCATCCCGACCAGGACGGTGTTGATCAACGACACAACGCAGCTACCTCATGACTATTGTACAACCCCTGGAGGCACTTTATTCTCAACCACTCCGGGAGGTGAGGGGATCTCCTGTCTACTTTATCATTTTTAGAACAGGATATGGGATAAATGCTTTTAACGTGTTTGTGCTAGCTGTAAACCTTGTTATGTTGCTGTCAGTATGGCCTAGGCTGCCAGGCAGCCTGTCAGACCGATCAAAACAAAAACAATGCTTTGCCCCGCCCCTGCCTTCCCTGGCTGGCACGTGATTGGTTGGTTTACAGCGCAGTGATTCAGATAAATGCATTGTAGCCTATAGAAATTATGATATTTATAGAATGTAAATGTTTGCCACCCGTGACAAATAGAAATGTGGCAAATAGCTTCATAAGGCTTATATCAAACAGTTGTAAGTACAGCCACAGATTGTAATTCATGATTCATTACAGTGCATAAAGCCTTTACAAAAAAGACCTACAGTAAATTTTACAATGATACTGTACACATAGCACAGCAAAACTGTAATATTTCTATTAGTCACTATAGGAATATTATTGTGATAAAGCCATAAAATACAAAAAGGTCACTATGAAGAAGATGTATGACACACACACTGTAAGTCCCTACAGGAATAGTATAACGTATCTTTGTTTAGGTTATTATTGTCACACTACCTAGCCTATTCTTCTTATATTTCATATTTCAAATGTTTATAAGGTGACATTTGCTTGCGGACACTATGACTTGAACCTGGATCCTCTGGGTGAAGGTTGGTCTCCCTACTCACTACACAAACCTGATATCTGTCTGCTGTTAACAGGAACCCGGATCATCTATGACCGTAAGTTCCTGTTGGACAGGCGTAATTCTCCTATTGCCCAGACCCCCCCTGCCCACCTGCCTGTGATCCCTGGGGTGACCAGCCAAAATGTTCTGAGCGAGAACAGGAAGAATGAAGCCAACAACCACATCAACAACCACGATGGCAAGCCGGGAGCCGGTAAGAACAACTGTACAGATCAGGGATGGGGTCAATCAATCAATTCCAATTCAACTGAGGAATTGGAATTTGAATTTGAAAAAACCTGCAGGAAACAGAATTGGAATTTCAGGAAGTTTAATTCAATGAAATTCCATGTTATTTTTGTTTTTTCTTACCACATATCTGAGATTATATGTAGTGTTATCAATACTGAATATCTTAAAATGTTAAAGGTACCTTTCAGGTGGTATTTGATGCATAACATGCAATCATAATCCATACATTATGATTGAATGTATTTGTATTTCTTTATCTGTCTTTTATTTGACTCATAATGTTTGATTTATAACGTTTAGCAAGTCAAAACAACCTCTCTTAGAAGTGGAATTTAATGGAATTCAATTCTGTTTCCTTACATTCCAATTCAATTCCAATTCTGTTCTCTTAGAGCTGAGTGACATTCTGATTCCAATTCCAATTCCAGGAACTGAATTGGAATTTTCCATGCATTCTCAATTCAGTTCATGAATGGCCTCAACCCTGACAAAGATGGAGTAACCCACCATACTGCTTATGTAGCTATGCATGTTTCTATGACGCACGCCCAGTATAGTCAGTATAGTCAGTTGCCCTTCCCTGCTCACAGACACACCCTCTGTTGTTGATCTGAATTTAAAGATTCCAATTACTAACAGCTACGATACAGCAACAGCCAAGCCTGTTCCAGACATGTCTCGACGCCATGTTGTTGTTTTGTGTTCAAGGTGATGACGCCCAGTTTGAAATGGACATCTAACAGACTGGAACCGCACCAGCAGAAGCAAATAACCTGGCATCCACGTGCCAGTGGCTTGGCTTGTAGAAACCAATGTTGTGAGCCCTCATGGCGGCCATCTTCTTTAGCTCTCTGTCTCGCTGCTGGATGTGATGTGTGTAAACCATGGGGATACAGTATATCATAAAGTACGGTGTGGCCAACTCTGGGAACTAGGTAGGAGGGTTTATTTGAATAGATTCCATGGTTACCAGTAGCCGTACAAATCAACCACACAACAAGGGAGAGGGCCTGATTTCTCTGTGCCTGGGCACACTTTCCAATTCGTAGATTGCAGTGCTCATCTCAAAGCTTACTGTGATCATCATTCTGTCCAGTCAGGATCCTTACCAGAGCACACTGTAAAACCGATAACACTCAAGGCTATGTTCAATTGGCCGAGGAAAACGATACTTTTTAGTACTGGCCTCAAAAGTCAAAAGGTTTGATCTTCATCACACTCTTTGGTTTTGAAGACCCTCTTGAGCACGTTATTATTATTTAAATGGAATTTTCTGCTTTTGGAACTACTTGAAAAGCTCCACAATCTATTATCAGTTCTTTGGTCTGTTTAGTTTCCAGTGAAGGTATGTAAAGGGATGCTGTGTTGTTTTTATTTTCAAATTAGCTGAAGATTTCATGCCATTCCAATATTCTATTTTCCATCGCCAACACGAGCCCATGTCAGTTTCCAATTTTCAGTGGAAAAATACTTTTAAAAAAGAGTTACCCTGTGACTTTTAGGCCGTGTTTTAACTGTTTTGAAATCAGCAAATGAATAATTTAATAATTTCAGACTATTATGTAAGGCAAATGATACATACGGTATGTAAATGGCCTTTCATTTAGAATTAAATTTTAAGATATAACCAGCCATTTTATCACTATTGTGACCTTGCTGTAGCAATTTCATTCACACATTTCTCTACTGCCAAGAAAAGTTTCTAAACTTTTTCTCTAGATTTGATGGTTACCTTGAGATACCTGGTTTGGTGTGTTGGCAAGAGCTTTGTGTTGATGACTGATAAAAAACTAAGCAAGGAGGTAAAACTTGGTGACCTCTGTCAGGTGTTTTAGAAAATTCAGACCATGTTAACATTTAGAACAATGTGGAAATGGTTAGATCCCAATAGTAACTTTTGGGTGAAATATAAGGTGATTTTTTTGAAAACTTGAAATTATCCAGGTCTTTTATATGCATTTTATTTTTGAATACATTTTCTTAGTTTTAAAAAATAAGGAGATAGCAGAATTTAAGAGGGCTGTTTTCATGAATTGGTGACTAGTTGGAAATCATCCGCCACATTGCACTTATACACAGACTCTTCTTATCAAGTTAAGGATTTGTTTGGGTCTAAACCCTGTCAATCCTTTTGACTTGATAGAAGTGTTAAGGAACCAGAAAAAGTTGTTTGCATTGGGTAGATACTATCCCTTAATCTACAAGTCTGTCCCCAGTGTCCTTAATCCACTTTACATTACCTTATTCTCTTCATGTGCTAAGTGTATCTGCCCATGCCTTACATTACTTTACATACAATGCAGTAACTAAAACTAGGTTCCTTGTCATCAATTTATACTTTCCAACAGATATTTGTTTATTTTTTCACTGTAACATTCAACAGGTAATATTGTATTTAGCAGCTGAGAAAAATAATTACTTATTTTTTTTTAATGGTTCATTTTGTTATACATATTTCCTTCCTCAAGCAGCTGTGAAGTTTTGGCTCTCTGAAGTGCGATGGCTTTACATGTCATTATTTTGGGATGGTGAAGTTGAGAAAGGCGATATGGACGAGTCCCACATGCTCAGTTAGCTGCACCACTTTTTTGAGTTTTCCTTGCCACAATCGTAGTTCTATCTGCTGATTGTACTCAGTCCAAGTAGCAGCTATGGACTTGGCAAATAAATCACACTGAGATACCTGTTCTTCAGTTCATTCACTATGAGTTTGTTTTACCGCATGATTGGAATGACTGAATGGGAGAAATGATGTCTATCAAAGATTTGTCTTTCCTTTATTGGCTTCGTAATTAACTCTGGCCATGTTTGGTGTTAAATATGTTGAGGGTTTTGCTTGCACCGATTTTGCATTGCACATTTTTTTGGGGGGCTAGAAAAATATATTTGTATTACGGCATTGAAATTCATATTGCAGATTAATTTTCAAGTCAGTTTGGTTTGACATTGAGGGCTTAACATTATGAGAGAGATTTGAAACAAACTTACTGTAACTTTCTGTTCTGATTTTAATTAACTTTATTTTCAATGAAACGCCAATGCCAGTGGACACTGTTGCAGCAAGATCAATAAAGTTCTTTAACAAAGAAAATAGAATGTTGTTTTGGTTTTCAATGTCCAAGTGTGTTTATCAAGAATTAGTATTACTTACACCACTCTGATGATGCTTATATTGAAATGACTGTAACAGGAATCTGTAAAATGTTTGAAGAGCTGTGTAAAACAAAAACAAGCAACTGCTTTCTGCATGAAGACATTAAATCCCCATTTTTGATTTTTGAGTATCTTGCTGAGTATGTATATGTAAATGTGAAAGTAATCTTTGTGCAGCTTTCAGATCCCATCGTAACTAAAAAGACAGGTCATATAAACCACTAAAATATTCAAAATACATTTAAACATCATGTCTAGCTGTTAGTCCTTATATCAAGAGCTTGCTCAATACAATAATGTCCTATATAAACAATGGCAGTAGTGGGGTGATGGTGACTCAGCAGGGGGTGGCAAACTCCTATTTCAGAAAGAGTAGAGCAATATGTTCCTTCAGAGAACATCATGTAAACGTGTTATGATGTTTAATGAACAGAGCAAAGAGCTTTTTACTGCGTGCATCCTGGTTTATCATTACCATGTCCTGGGAAACCAAAAGGAGGCGTGGGCCTATTGCTGAGGAACGCCTTGTATGGCAAGAGAAGCACTTTGTTTTAATGAGGTGAGAGACTGAATGTCTCATATGGGTCCATGTCTGAAAAAATCAAGAACCCTGGGTGTAAAATATATTTTTATTAGATTGGAAGAATATTATCTTGATCTGCTTGGCATCCCCAAGACACTCAAATGTTATGACTCATCTTAGTGCAAAAGACGGAAAGTTGAAGTAAAGTTAATTGCTTCTAAATGTCCTTTCTTGTAGCTGATTACTTTCAGTTAATTTAATTGAACTTAAACTGCACTATACATAATCAGGTGCTTTTGTGGAATATTTTTATTGAAATAAAAACAACAAGGTGAGCAAAAACATAAAATAGTTTGAGTGCAGTTTCAATGCCAAACAGCATTTGGAAGGTACTGAAACACTACTGACACTCAGATACAATGTAATATTTATACAGAGTGGATAGACTCTTGTGAAGAATCTGCATCTCACAGCAGAATCAGGATCACTTCGACTGCCAAACACAGGCAGACTGACCATCTGGAGCACTGGGAGTTTTCCTGGTGGGCCGGTCGACCTGTGGGCCTGTTCAGCTGAAGGACTGACTGTCATGCATATTAATCACAACAGACTCATTTAACAAATTAAAATGAAAAAGCATCTGAACAAAAAGGTGAGGCTGAAAAATCAAGAGAAAATAAATAGAAACAAAAAGTCTCTAGAGGCAATGAAATGCCACAAATTGATTAATTTAGTTGGGAGCACCAGAATTAACAACAGTGCTTTAAGTATCAGTTATGCCAACATCAATATGCAGCAGCACCATGTTGCCACTTTGTATTCTAGCTATTGTGCTTCCTTCAAGTGCTGCCGGAAATATCAACATTTGTTCAGAGCATGTGAACAACCTAACAAAGCAGTAAATATGACTAGGAGACAGGCTGATGTATAGTTCCCAGTAAGGACTATAGATGGAGTTAAAGCACACCCTGAAACCTAAATGGAAATTTACTCCATCAGTATCAGCACACCTGCAACTAGGTTTACCTCCAGTTACCAAACACAATTTCTTAGGGGCACTTGGTTTCGCAAAACAATCAAGGCATTATAAGCCAGTTTCTTTGAACAGCATGTGCTATTCGTTTGAGTGTTTTGACCTTCCCACAACAAGAATTCAAGGAGGATGCTGTTTCTTAAAAAGATAAGTGAAAAATAGCTTAGTGCTGGTGTGCTTGTACAATGTGCAGTGAGTTGCTGCAATCTTTCCACAGTGGTTGCTGCTGCTGGCAGGTCAGTGGTGTAGATCATGTGGGTTTTTCATCAATAAACTAATTCTTGGATGTTCTCTATTGTCATTAACTACAGAAAAGTGCACAGAGAAATCCAGAACATACATACATAAATACATACATACATACATACATACATACATACATCTGTCTATCCATCTATCTGGATCATTTTTCTACTCAGATGGCAAGATGGCAGTTTGGTCGATGAGCCTTCAATTATAAAACATTTTGCTCTACTCTCCAGCTACACAGAAAATTGTTGACATCTCATGAGTGACATCCAGTGGACAGGGGAGGAATTACTTAAGTGCTCTGAACCTGAATTGGGGTTTGCTAATGAATTTACACGCAAAGCTCTAATTTACACATCCAGTCGCCCTGGCCCGTGTTTTTACCTATGGTTTTAACTAAAACAAAAAATAACCATATATTTTATTGCACTGTGAACATTTGAAGATTTTAAAAAGTGCATGTTTTGGAAGAGAAAATGGAGCACCCGGCGAATACATTTTAGGTCTCATTTTCATTAGTCCTGCTTTTTAAATATAATGAACAAGATATTTTATTTACGGAGACAAACGTTAACCTATTTACCCCCAGTTCCCTGAGTTTGTTTCACATTTTACATCAGGCAGGACAAACGCGCCCACTGCATTCTGTGCAGGCATTTCTTCGGGCGCCTGCTGGTCCTTCCTCCTTTTCTACATCCCTGAGCGAGGCCAACGCCAAGATGGTGAGTCTTGTGGCAAAAATTACCAGTAAAATCCTTCGATTATCAAGGCCATCCTTTCATCAACATACATTTCATACGCCCCAAGTATTCATTCAAGTCGGCATTATAGTTACATCTCAATATTGAAATGGTAAGAAATTATATTAGCCGATTCTGAGAGATAACTCTCGGCCCATCCAAATGCTATCCCGACTGGTCTGTCATCGACTTACACCGTTTCAGCAAGCAGTATTTATGTTGTTCGGCGTGGATTTCACATTCATTACCCTCTATTATTTCATATTTTTAATCTCTATCCGAACAATTTGCCTTGTACTATCCTGCAGCCGGCATACTGCAGTTGATAAGTGGTTGTTTAGCTAGTGAACAGTCGGAAAGCTGCCGTAGCCTTGATTGGCTAACGTTAGCATACATGGTAGTTGTAACCAGGTGGAGGCCATCGTTTATAGTGAACAGTGTTTACTGCACTGATAAGCTTTTTAGGTTGGCAGATTGTTGTTATAAAAAACACTTTGAGCATTGTCGACCCCCTGTTTGAAGTTCCACGGAGGCTGTTGAATGAAGCAAACTTTGTAGCCATGTTAGCTAGCCAGCCATCTCAGCCAATTAGCTAGGTAGCAAACACTGAGACTCAGACAGATTTATAGTGAAAGGTGAGATGTTATGAGAGTGAAGATGCAAGTCAACTTTGCTTGAGCGTGCTTTGGTGTTTGACAGTTGCAATGAAAGTTTGTAATAACTGTAGATGACTTGTATTGTCCAAGATATGTGATAGTCCAAAGACATGCAGTCAGTTGAATTGGAAGACTCTAAATTGCCAGTAGGTGAGTGTGTTTGTGTGTGTAGCATGGTGTATGATGATGTATGTATATATGATGTAGTAAGGTATATAGTGATGTATGTATATGATGGTATGTGAAGCCATGCTTGTGATTAAGGACTCTTAAACACGACTAGACTATTGTTGTAATGTTGAAGCGTCCATTCTTGATCCTCATCTTCCACCCTCTCTCTTCTCAGAATGACACAGTGACAGTCAGGACCCGAAAGTTTATGACGAACCGGCTGCTTCAGAGGAAGCAAATGGTAAGCTTTGAAAACCTGTGTTTTCATGTTGAAGGTCACATCATGATCTTTGTCATCTGGTCATGTGAGAATACATTTATTCACTGCCCGTCCCCTCTGCAGGTCGTTGATGTCCTGCATCCAGGCAAGGCCACAGTCCCCAAGACTGAAATCAGGGAGAAGCTTGCCAAAATGTACAAGACCACTCCCGATGTGGTGTTCGTCTTTGGCTTCAGGACCCAGTTTGGTGGTGGCAAGACGACAGGCTTTGCCATGGTCTATGACTCCCTAGACTACGCCAAGAAGAACGAGCCCAAACACAGACTGGCCAGGGTGAGTGATAAGCCATACGTTCAAGATGGGGAAAGTGTGTGCGCAGTATATGGATATTTTGAAGTGTTTTAACTTATTTGCTCTCCGGACGGCATTAGTATTACCAGGGGAGGACTGGTGATTGGTAATTTCTTCCTCAGGACCATGGGGATTTTATCCAGTCCGATACAAACATGTCAGTGATGTTTGATGACAGTAACAAGAGCCCCTCAACGTAGAATTTCGTTCCTGCCAGGAATCAAACTCAGGTCTCTCGATTGAGAGTGTGCAGTCTAACTCCCTGCGGCACACTTTCACCTACGTGACACAGAAAGTGGTGAACAGAGTGACCGACTGACAGTGCAATCCATAGAGCCCCTGCTGTCACGGGGCTAAAAATTTCAACTGAAATTATGTACTGTATTTTATTTTGAGTTAACTCCGTCATCCTGTGATCATTTTGATCCCGAACGACATGGTGTTTCATGCAATTACGGACTTGTGTACCCGGCATCTGTATTGCAAGAGCCATGTAACCAGTGGTGGGGTAGAGCAGCATCACTCTTTAGACTAGATGAAACTTTAATGATCCCTGTGAGGAAATTAGATCATCGCAGCAGTAAAAGTAATAGGATTCAGCAGGGAGAAAACACAAATGTAATAAAAGCATGCAAATCGAATGTAAAATAACCAACAAAGGATATAAAAGATATTTAAGCATAACTAAGAGAAATAGAAAAATGGGGAAAAGAGTGCAGGAGCTACTGTATCTGACATTACAAATATATGGAGCCACTTGAAGAGAGTTTTGTTGTATTGTGATGTGTGATACATTTGCATGGGCGGGTCCATGGATTGCCACGGTCCCCTGGTCCCCCAGTTAGTTATTGTACCATCTGACTGAAATTACAGATATGCATGGGGGAAAATTAAATTACCAACCTCACCTGGCAATAGTAAAGCCATCCGGAGAGGGCTTTCGAATATTGCTGTTAGTGTCCCAGCCTAATAAGCTAGGCTGCCCTTACTGATCTGTTGATTCACTCTGGATAGTCTGCAACTGAATTGATCGTGGGATTAGTCGCCTGGTAAAGGGCGCTCAACCAATGCACAGTTGTAGGATCTGATGCCTGATCTGATGTAGGATCAGCCAGCCAAGAAATAAATTCTTGGGGGAAACACTGACTACTTGGAATGTTTTGGCATGAACATGGTCAGATGTAAAGATGTTGAGGCACAAAATATCAGCGTTTTTAATCCAGAACTCTATTGTCAGTGAAAGCCTAATATAGACCCCAAATAGAATTCTAAATCACACCAGTAATGCTGTACTTTTACACAGAAATATTTAGTATAAAACTGACATGTCAGTATTTAATATATTCATTCATCATACATTTTGATGCATTATCGGTGAAATAGTTGCCATGAATGTCTGAAAAGCCCCTCATCTGCCAATAACTGCACAAGTACATCTGTTAAATACAGAAAACTCCTCACCTAGGATGTGTATGGGCCAAAATTTTTAGCTTTCAGGAATTTTTTGCAAAATTAATTTCTTGTTTTTTAAGCATTTCATGTACAGAATAAAATCTATATAATTTTATATCAATGTCGAATAAAGATGGGGCTAATTTACTACATCTCAAATTCATGAAATCATCTTACCTGTAAAACATCCTTTAAGTGCAATAGGCCGATGGGTATTTAAGGTTCAGAATTATTTTATATTTGCACAGAACTGAAATTTGAGGATGGAAAATGAAATCGGGCTTTATCTGTAATCACACTGTCATACTGAAACAGTCTCAGGCCAACTTGCAGTCAGATTTCAAAGTCGTTTTTTTTTTCTCTTTTGACAAGAATCTAAAATGTCCTACTCTTTCTCAACTCCAAAGTAAAAGTAGTTAGCCTAGTCATGCCTTCGACCAAAGTTGTAGTGAATGAAAGTGTATTGCTTGGTGCAGTGTGTTACAGGCTTATTTTTACATTGGAAAGCAGCTTGCTCCTTGCAGTTAGGCAGCATGTTTTGAAAACATTAGTATGATATGAGTGGAGCTCCAAATGGAAGCAGGTGCTGCTTTCTGCAGCATCCGATCCACAATGGTGATAATTTAATGTCGGAGTTAGGGTGTTATTTTTAAACTGCAGGAGTTCAATTTAAGTGGGGAACTGTCAGTGAATGTGAGGAAACGAGCATCAATTCTGACTGAGTTGTGTCTACTAACTTGGGATTGGAGGAAAATTGTAGTGATCCTGATCCACAATGCTGTTAAATTAGTTCATCTAGACAGCCAATCAAAGAACTGTCTGTATGGACGCTCACAAAGACCAGACACTGGTTCTGAATGGACAAGGATTAAAATGCTAAAGTCAGAACAGCTTCTGGTGGTGATGACCAGTGTTACAGTGACAAATGCTGTTATCTGTATTGATGGTCATGTAGATTACCATGACCCATAACTGACTTGTTGGGCTGGTTAACGGATTGAGTTTCATTGATTTTGATTAAATCTTTGTTCCTTCAGCACGGTCTCTATGAGAAAAAGAAGTCCTCCAGGAAACAGCGCAAGGAACGCAAGAACAGAATGAAGAAAGTACGAGGAACCAAGAAGGCCAGCGTGGGCGCAGCTGGCAAAAAGGTAATGTGACTGAGTGATGTTTTATATACTCTTTGTGCCAAGAGAACAGTCTGACCACATCCTTACAGTCTCTTCTTGGCTGTGTGCTCTGAATTAGAATAATCCTGTAATAAGATGCCGTAGGGACCTAGAATTTATTTTCCTCAGCATTGTAGCCCATTGTCTTTGCTTATGAGAGCAGATTAGGGAAGGCATCATTAAATTGAATGCACTTGACTCCTTATGATTTTAATATTCATTGCTCACTTATTCTTTTCCTAGCCTGTTAGTCTTGCTTTTACACAACTCTTCTGTTTTAATTTCCTTTGTCATCTTTCCAATCATCTTATCAATTGTTCTTCGGGAACTGTAGAAGGTAAATGTTGTTCATAAGTAGACTAACTGCAGTGTGCAGATAATCCAGGAGTGATAGTCCTAGCTAACTCCCTCCTTCACATCCCCACCCACCCATTTGACAAACAAAGCTAATGTGTTTTTTCCCCTCTGTGGATATACCATCCACAGAAAGGGATTTGTCCCACCAGTTAATACTTAGTTGGTCATTCCTACCCCTAACACTAATTTTAATTAGCGTAAACTGTACACTAATGATTAGCTTGAACAGTACACTAATAGTGTTGTAGACCCTATTTTGGAAACCTAATGGTACTGTCAGGATAGCCTACAGCAGGGATAAGCAATCATGTGCCATGGAGTGCCAAGAGTATGCAGGTTTTTATTCCAACCAAAGACTTCACCAACTGATTTCACTAATTAGCCCAGAAAGGGGGAACAAATAAGTGAAATCACCTGGTGTAGTTTTTGAATGGAATGAAAACCTGCATATTTCTGGACCCTCCGTGGCACATGTCTGTCCTTGGCCTACAGTCACCTAGAAAGGATCTCTGAAAGACAAAACCCAACTGGTCTGGCTCCTTCAGGTTCAGCTCAACTGGCTTGTAAAATATCTGTTGTACAATCATGTCTCCCATGGTTTGATTGGCCCAAGTCCACATGTGGAAGATGGCCTGTGGAGTACAGCCGCTAAGATTAATTCAGAGATCTCTTCTATCCATGTTTTAATTTTCAATAAGTTAACATTACTTTCTTTCATCTTTTGCCTTTGATTTTGCTTCCCATGGAATTCTTTTGCAGAAATGAGGTGTCAGTTTCAGGTATACAAGCAGAACAAGCATGGTGTGCCATTGTGTTGCACATCAAATGCTAACAGACCCAGAGCTGTGCATGTCTCACCCTACTTGACCCTGCAGTTTCCCTTCAGTGTTTCCCTTTTCCATGTCGAGATTCAAACTCCCTCCTAATAACTTTCCCCTGTACCCTAGTCCTTTGTCCCACTGTAACTGCTGTAATAGCTGTATCCACTAGGCTTGACCCACGCTGGCTTGTATTATTTAAACAGAAGCGAGTTCTCTGCTGTGACTCAATTAAAAACATGCTGCTTCGGCACAACCCTTCTACTTCTGAAGTTGCTCTGCACTTAAAACCTCTAGTGAAGAAAAGCAGAACTGACGTGTAGCATGTGTAACTCACAATTTAAGTGTGTCCAGTGTGAGGCAACTGAACTAAATGCCTGCCAATGAGTGAATTTCTCACTGAAGTATCTGAATTGTTTCTGTTGTCACTGTTTAGTGTTTCCTTGAAGGACAATCTTACCTTAGTTGTCATGCATCAAGCCATGATGTTAGGGTTAAAATATTACCAATATTTAACCAATATTTGTCTTGGTTAAAAACAATATTTGTCAGCATTTGTCTTAGTCTTAATTTGTAGCTTTGCCTCCTTTTGAATTTATTCAGATTATTCACATAATCCTGAGTTTTTTTGTAGAAATGTTGATTGTGTGCTGTTGTCCTAACTATGTCTTTCTTATCTCCCTATAGTGAGCCCGGAAAATCAGGGAAGGTCTTCGTGCTCAAGATGTTCTTGTATATTGTCATCAAATAAATTTGGAAAAAATTTGAATTTGGTGTATTCACTTGAACATCAAATTCCTTATGTCTATGCATATTTTCATATTAGCCCAACTGGTGTCACTATAGAACAGTGTGGTATCATTTTAGACCTGTAAAATGTAAAACAAGTCTGTTGGTGTACGGATTGAATTGAGTTGGAGTAGTTCAGCTGTTTCCAGCCCTCTTTTTGGCTGGTGACTCCATAGAGGTTTGAATTCTCATGTATTTACATTGTGTTGATGACTGATGTACAGATGTTCACACCATCACAGTGCAGCCAGGATTCACTACTCAAGGTGACTAAAGTTGTTTTGTTGTTGGTTGCTAAATGACAGCTATCCACAGGCAGCCTGCACGGCTTTCACATTTGCTTATATGCATTCCTAAAGCTATTAGAGGGTCGTTTTTCATTACAAAGTAACATTTGGATTTTTGTAATTTGGTTTTGATTTAGAATTTTTAGAATTTTTGTCTTGCCATTTACACATGCAAGCCCAAACTTGGGCTAGAGTGACATCCAGTGGCCTTGCAATGACATTACTTAAAAGCAACCACATGTTCATGTTGTCCTCTCAACCAGTCACTGATATGTTTCAATTTCATAACATTCAATTTCTAGGACTTGCAGAAAATATCTGCTGGTTGTCATTTCCTTTTATGGTGTGTCCACAATTCACATTTTGTAGTCCTTTTTTCTAGTGGACCAGAAAAAATCTATACAAAGGCTATCAATAAGGCTGCAGAGTGATAAAACAATCATTATTTCAAATAAGTAAAATCTTGGCTGTTGTAACCCAAGTGGCCACATGAGGACTCCCTTTCTTTAATTTGCAGCTAATGTTATTCTTATCAGCCAACTAGTTACTGAAGCCGTTACTTAAAGTGAAAAATGGATAAACCCCTGCACTACTGAAACATTTTTTCAATGATTTGCACCATTATTAAGTATTTACCTGTTCAGTTGTATAAGAAGCTGTTTCCTGATGAGCATTCACCACCAAGGTATCCTAAAGGCAAGGCCAGCTCCCTGAATCTAAATTGTACTAATATGCCAGTAGGCTAGTCTGAATGTAGACATTTACCTTTTCCTTGTTTATAAACACCATTTGGAACAGAATAGATATCCCTCTTTGCAGTGTGACCTTTTCAGATAATTTGCATAGAAATACCCTGAGAGAGAGTGTGTAAATGAAGTGATTAAAATGCCGGAGAATGGTCTGTCCTCCGGGTAACCCCCCCCCTCCCCCCACCCCGCCTCTTCCCCCCTTTTCTTTTATGGATATCAGAGTATTTCTTCATACAGGGGATGGAGTAGCTACAACTATAGGTCTGCTCACTGAATTCAACAATCCTTTAGGTTGAAAACAAGGAGAAATGCTCTTTTTTTCCTATAAGAAGTCAAAGAGGATAACATTAAAATGTTAATGGAAGAAGCACTATTTACTGAAAGGTATATATATCTTTAATAACCAGCATGCCACAAGAAAAATCTCTCTGTTCGATAGGCACTCAGGCACTGGGAAGTGAAGAGGGATGACTTGAAACCACCATTGACCTTCATTTTTCAGGCAGGTAACATGCCCCAGGAGCGTTATCCAGAGAGCAACAGCGAGTTTGACCGACTCACTACAAGACTAGCATCTTAGGGACTGCACTCAAGCACAATGTTATATTTTCTGTCTCGAACCCTGGGATTTGACATATTTTCATGCCTTTACAAACTCTTGAATGTAGGCCAGACAACTCTCCACCAGAGAGTCCATAATGCCTGCACCGCTAAGAAAAAAGGGAAAAACAGTAGCTTGGAGGCAATTCCATTGACACATTTTGAGTCGTGGTCTCTTCTTCCCAGTAGATACTATATATATACCCAGCATCCCCTGTGGGCTTTTCTTCAATCGATGCCAGCCGGCCAAGATTAAACACTGACAGTAAATCAAGATAGTTTGGACTCCAACACAACAGAAATCATAAGAACTTTTATCAAAAGCTCATTGATTAAGTGAGCAGGCATAGAGGTGAAGATATAAAAAAAAAAAACACTTTGTTTTCCTGTAGAGAATAGGTAAACATTTTGATGCCCCATGCATATAGCTACACAATTTTTTTTCCACAACCGAAACTTTAATCCACTATGACCCAGAAAATAGCAGGCGGATTCATTTATCTCCGCCTGTACAGCTAAAGTGTGGGTTAGCGCCACTGTAGAGGATGAGAGTGGGTGGGTGACTGTGTGAGCCACTTGCTAGGTTGTAGGGGGGGAGAGTAAGTGTGGGGACAGACAGGAAAACGCAGTGGGGTCTCTCGCGGCTCTGCAGCACTCTGCTGGTGTGGTTGTGGGAGGTTTGACATAAGTGGAGCTTTCAACCCAGGGACTGGTAACAGATGGTGTTGGGAAATTAAGCTCCTCTACACAGCCCTGTCGCTCCGTCCCATGAGCCTCTGCCTCTCTGTCTTTGTCTCTCCTCTCTCTCTCTCTCTCTCTCTCTCTCTCCTTCTCGGGCCTCCCTCTCCCCACGGCCCCCTGTTTTCATTGTCTCTCACTCATTCTCCTTGCTCCTCTCTCCTCTTCTTGCCCCTCCTTTGTTTCAGTCGCTGGACCACTAAAATTACTTTCCCCCTCCACACTCTGTCATCCCATGGCTCACTATTTTTTAACAGGAAAGGAGGATGGCATCAGTAGGATAATTAGGAGACTGATGCAATGAGTAGGATGTGGCTGAGAATGCGACGAAGGGAAGAAATAAACTGAGCAGAGGACGGAAGAGAAGGGCCGGTGACGTAGTGGGCGATTAACACAAAGGGTCAGGATGGAGACGAGATAAGCGAAGGACAACACGAGGAAGACGGAGTTGCATGTTTCTGAGCTGCAGAGCGAATGTTAGGGGACAGGGCGATGCAGGATGTTGGGAGACACATTAAAGTAGCTGCAGCCTCAGCATTGGCCCCCTAGCATCAGGCGGTGGTGCCAAGGGCCTCCAGGGACCCCGTACATACCAAATAAAAATAGATAAGGACTATATTTACCTCCTTTCCTTTGGGGCAGGAAGGAATTTTGTAATGAGAATGTGCCTCTATTCACTCGTACAACAAAAGTGTTTTGCAGCCAGGTTTATGATAGATGGCTACGAGGAACACATGTTTATGCCTTCACAACAGGTGCAGTTTTAATGGTCCATCTCTCTCCATGCAGAGAGTTGAGTTGCGGTATTATAAAGAGAGTGGACAGGATTTGTGATGACGCACTGTGTTTTCTGCCTGGCAGGCAGATATCAATAGTTGCATGTTGTTAGCTGCTTTAAAGACCTAACACTCATTCCAACAATATATATCAAAGACAATGGTGTTGCTGTTTTCCATGTAATAACATGTATTTACCAATATAACAATATGTTACAATAATATGGCAATGAATTTATTATTAGCTGTATGTATGTTATTAGCTATATACTAATTGAGTTCCTATTACTATATAACAATCATTTCTAAATTCACTTTTATGATCAGTAAGCTGGCCTGTGTTTGCTTTGCAAATGACATCTACTAACTGTATGTTTTCAATGGCAGTGTGAACATTTTTGCAAGGGGCAACTTAGTGCTGTAAAGTGTGGCCGGGCATTCGAGGATGCTATGCATCTTAATGAGGTATGTCTCTCTTGTTGGCCTCAGCAGGGGAATCATCACAGCTCATTTTGCAGTCCTGCAGTGTCCTATCAGCTTTGGCAGCCAGCAGTAAGTTCACTCCATCTGCCAGTTGCTAGGTGCTGATATGTAAAATGATCTGTGCCTTGGTAGCCCCTTAGCACCAGGGAAGTGATTTGCTTTTGAGGACAAACTGGGTTTCGTGAATCCTAATTATCCTTTTTGCATCACCAGGCTGACACGGTTTGTCATTTATCCCCTCTGAAAGCGGCAGAGGGGAAACAATCTGCAGAGACTACAGCAAACTACCTCTGCCCAAACAGAAAGAGCTCCCATGGATATATAGTCGCTGAAATACAACAATAGTATTTTCCGTCATTCCATTTTCGCAGGTTCAGGGAGAGGTGAAAAATGATATCTGCTGTCTAATGCTGGCACTCTAACCATGTGCACATGTGAAAAATCACTTCTCGGCTTCAATCATATAAGGTGTATTGAATCCGTTAAATGGCTTTTTCAGCTTGTGAACATGCTGTCTGAAGCACTGTGGACATCAGACTGGTATAAAAAGCTTGTCACCTCACCTGCCTACCCCCACCCATCTCTTTAGGAATTCTGTTCATTTTTTGTTGGCATGGAAGGATAGTCCGTCGGGTAGGAAGAAAGGGAAAGGAGGGAGGGGGATAATGTAGAAGGTTGGAGGAAGGGAGAAAAAGGGGTTTGGCTGAAGGGGAGGTAAAGGAGAGAATTGGGAGGGTGCAATAATGAGAAAGGGCAGCAGATGTGAGTGACAGTATGATGGAATGCTGTGTGTGATGGCCATGCTGTACTCTCCAGACTGGGAGGTGTGTGTGGGCAGTCATTGAGGAATGGTGTGTGTTTGTGCGTGAGTGTGTGTGTCCTTGAAAAAAAAAAGACACTGGAAATAGGGCTATCAGATCTGTGCAAAATATAGTTGTATACCCTGTACATAATCTTCCAGTCAATTCATCATGGTCCATCAATTTGGTAATTAAATTGAATTGTAGCTTAGTGCAATATAGAGCAGTTTTACCCTCCTCCAGTTGTAATATAGTGCAGATCTTTCAGTAAGCCTATATTGTTTTCTTGTATTCTTGACATGATGTTGTATTAATTAAATTAGTTTAGGACTAATTAGGACTAACTAAGGACTTCAGCATGACATTTGGGCAACTCCAATGGGGACACAAACAGAAAAAAGTGAGAAAAGCAAAGAAAAAAAACACGAACTCAAATCGTTTCTAACTTAACTTTATCCCAGCAGCATTAACTGCATATGGACAAATTTTATGGATTAAATTTATGTACAAAATGCTCCCTCAAGCAAAGGAATGGTCCAATTTAGAGTTCTCTTCAATCAATGGCACAGATTTATTTTTGGGACCTAACATCGCATCAAGCGGCTCCCAATGTACCAATACGAATGTGGCAAATAGTTTTTCAATAGCAGTCTAAACCTAATTGTCACAGTCCCTTGTGGTGCGCAGCGGTGATCATCAATGATCATGATCAAATTGTAATGGACTTCACACCTAGGAAAGATGGGACAAGGTTGTGTTTAGACTGCACGCCGCACTTGGCTCTCTGTATAGCTGAGTTATTCTGCCATTTTTCAGCCCATCCACATTCCTCCACTCATTGGTATTCCTGTTCATATTACCCTCTTCAATCAGCAGTAGAGAAGCTCTGATTAATGGCAACAGTGAGAGCAATCTCCCAGTGATTCATTAAACAGGACTGGCATGAATAAAAAGGGAGATTTGCTCATATTGCCTCTCAGATACCATAATATGTTCTGTCGCGGGAGAAATGTATAATTCATAGTGTTGTTAGTGGCTGTGAACATGTCCACACATACATAGTGCCATACAAAATGGCTGCTTCCAGTTGGAACAGTCTAATCATTTATCATTTTATTAGGTTATGGT
Organism: Centroberyx gerrardi; assembly: GCF_048128805.1. Classification (NCBI taxonomy): domain Eukaryota; kingdom Metazoa; phylum Chordata; class Actinopteri; order Beryciformes; family Berycidae; genus Centroberyx; species Centroberyx gerrardi. The sequence goes on from NC_136011.1 coordinate 16,218,016, forward strand.
TGGAATAATTGATGCGTTGCCCATGTATGTTTGGAAATGTTGGTTTACCCACTAGACTTTTAACATTAGCCCAAGTAATTAAACTGTAATAGATCTTATTATTGCTTTTTGAGTGATCACCTCATCAGTGATGCATTATGTGGTAAGCCATACCCTTGACATGATGCATGGCTGACAAACGTGCTCTAGATCATGAAATCTCTGCACCATTATGCTCTTAGAAACAATAAGAAGCTCAGCACAGGAGACTAGTCATTTTGGTTATTGGGGAAAATGACAATAAAGTTCAGCCTCGCTTCTCCCAGCTGAAAAACATTTTTAACCTATAGCAGTCTCGAGACACATCTATGCTTTTATCTTGTCTCATTTAGACTCGTACTGCAGCTCCCTTTCCTCCTGCCTCAGCCAAAAGCCCCTCACAAAAAAACACTATAATATTCACATCATTTTCCTACAGGGACTTACAGTTTTTCTTTGGTACTCAATAGTGAGTATATATTATTATATTATTGTACTTTATGGTATTTTTTTATATCCTATGGTATCACTATAATCCAGTTATATTCCTATTGGGACTTATAATGTTGCTGTGATTTTTGTGTATCCTTGTAAAATTGAATACAGGATTAATATAGTTATTTTTCATAAGGGACACCTCCAACTTATAAAAGCAGTTGTAAGGTTTTCAACTGATGCAAAGACAAGCTCACCAAGATTTTGCTGATAAATTTGAGGGTATAAGTCCCTTTAACTGGTAATTCAAGATTATCGGTTTGGTTTTAATAAAAAAAAAAAAAGTATTTTGTAAAAAAAAGAAAGAAAAAAAGTGCTATACCAGTGAATTATGATGATGATAATGATTGCTGTTGTTGTTTTTGTTATATCACAACGAGAGGAATTTATTTATGATAATAGCATGAAGTAATCAAGTCTGATTTCCGATTCACTCTAATAATACAAATTGTAACTTTGATAAGAACTACATCTCTTTGGATAGTCTGAATTCCATTCAGCTGACAAGTTTATATTATCCATAAGTCATTTAATGACTATATATCACAAGCGGTGATAAACACCATAAGGCTAAAACACCTTCGTCTTTCTATTGTCCATTCAGGGTCATGAGTTCAAAAGGCCTGAAGATTTCAGTTGGAGATTTGAGTGCTGGATGGTTTGGAAAGGAAACATCCTCAGAGACTGAACCGTCGCCACTAGACTAAACCCATCCCTAGAAAATCACCTCAGTGCTCCCATTCACCATATTACCGGGGATTGATTTCTATCAAACATTACCCCTGCAAATGTGTATGAGCGCGGGCCATCAGGCGAGTGTCATTACTGCTGCTCATTTGCGAGGTAAGTGACGATCGGATGTGACAGCGGCGGAATTAGCTTTGCGTTGGCTCTCTGTCACTCTTGTTCTAAAATGCTGCTGGGTGGGGGAGCATGATTAAAAGGACATATAATTCCACCCTGCACATTAAAGACCCCATGCCCCACTTTTCCCTCCCACCTATGCTACGGAGCACACAAAGGCCACAGCCTGCCTGCTCTACTGTATGACCAAGATCCTGGGAAGGTAGACCCCCCCCCCCCGCCTCCATTCCTCCTGCCTTTCTTCTGCCAGGGGGATTGCTGATCTGAGAGATAGAATAGATGAAAGCATCCAGGTGGAAAGCCCATCATATAGAAATCCACTGTATTGCTTTTTCATTATAGCACACCTACATGAAATGAATGTAGCAGGCATTATTACTGAGCTCGGGCCATGTTTCTTTTACACTGGCTCTATAGCGGTATCCTTTGCACTGAGCAGCCTGCCACGTCATTGAGCGGTGTTAGAAATCAATAGGCTCTGACCTTACCTCTGTCAGAGGCTGTGTCACTGACCCCATCAGGACACACAGCGTGTCCTCCACTGTCTCAGCACTCGATAAGTACTCTAGATCCAGACCCACAAGCCCGTTTCGCCAGCCCAAGTCCGTCACAACCTCAACAAGGCTCTTGATAGATGATAAGGCAGTGCACACACTTTGTTTTACATCTTCAAAGCGATAAGAGCTGCTGCCCAGGACTAGAAGACAGACAGAACCACAGAGAGGAGCATTTCCCTTTGGTTCCTGTGCATGCAGCGAGTGAATTCACATTTTACCACACAACTGCCTGAAGTGAAATGGGTGAACTTGTCAAGTAGATTTAACCTTGCAATAAAATTAAATGAATTCCTTTTATGTGATTGCATAGGTTAGGAGCAAAATGCCATATTTCCGGAGGGATCTGTATCTAAAACCAGGTGAAATCAGGCCAACCTATAATCTCATATGGAAAGTTAAACCTTACAAAGAATGATTTCTCCTTGTGTCAGTATTTCAAGTTGTGTAGATGGATTAGGCTACGTGTCGAGAAACCCATTAATAATCAAGAGGAACCCAGAATATAAGCTGCTCCCTGTTGTGCAGTCAACTGCACTGGCACGAAAACGAGCTGGAATAGAGGAGAGGGGATGAATGGTGAGAAGTGCTTATGAAATATGGATATCAGGAAGAGAGAGCAGAGTGGTCCAGGAAAGTTAACACTCAACCACTCATTCATCAGTTTAATGATACAGGATAGAACTCTAAAAACCTACTTCAAGAATCACCTGGCATTACCTCAGGAGCAGCATACCTACAGTATCTAGGCCAGAAACTGGGAGTGCTGTGAGTTAAAACGAGCTTAGCAGTGTCTGAAGCCCTTTAGACACATCTACTGAAGTTTAGGCGTTATCATTAGAAGTTATTACCATGTTGATGATACATACAGCCAGCACTAATAATACTATACAGCATGTGCTACAGATCTGTGCTCTCACTCTGTGGTGTCATGACAACTGTTGTGCTAACATAATAAAGCAATAATTGTCTCCATAGACCGTAGTCTGTCTTATCTGTCAATATTGGGGTCATTATCATTCATAAGGGAAGGATCAGCGTCTGTGAGAAACTTCCCTGTCAGTGTGTTTCTGTTGGAGAAGTGGCATAAAGAGAACACCTAGCGAATCCCTAATGGCTCCTCTAACGTATGCATGATTTCATGCCTGCCGGCGTAGCTATTCCAAGAGCAACAGCTATGATTAGAGTCCCACGGGTGATGTTTATTCCCAAGGAGGTTCAACCCAGAACCTCAGACATCTGATGCAAAGACTTTACAAAAAAAAGACCTGATCAAATAAAATGAAAAGAAGTTAGTGTTGTGAATGCCTCAGAGGAGTTTACGTTTACTGCCAGAGCAGCGTAATTCACTGAACACCGTCATTGCTTTGGTTTTTCTTAAGAAGACTGGATATCCTTTCTTTCTTGAGCATTTTACCAATTTTTCAGACAGCGCAGTGAAGATAGACAGTGAGAAGAGAGCGAGGAGACACAGCATAGCGTGAGCTGGAATGCGAACCCATGCCATCATGAATATTTATTACATACTTCAGCAGGCTAAGGCACCAGGACGCTCCCTGGCTTTAGTAATATAAAGTTGACGCCCATACATCAAGTTGCTATGATTTACTCTGTGCCAAATGCTGTCTGCTCTGTTGAGTAAACGACTGCATGGACTTTCACCAGCCCCTATTGAAGCCCAGGCTACAATATTAAGATTTAACATCATTGCTGACACGGGTTGGAGGAAAAAGCTGTTTTGTATTCCCTCTAGCCCAGCTGAAGACCAGCATCATCCAAGCTAGTGGGGAGAGTAGCACGCTATCAATGGGCTGGCTGGCCGACTGGCTCTGGCGTTCAGCTTCAAAGAACCGCCCACAGGCATCGTTTCTAATATTGTCTCAGAGTCCGTGTTTTTCACAAAACTACTGATGCGTGAGTGGCCTGGAAAAACAGAGGGGAAACATCAAAAGTGCTTTTGAAGTGTGGGATTTGTCAGACCACAACTAAACGTTTCCACCTGAATCCTGATAGGTGTAGAGCGCCGCGGCCTAAAGGAGATGTACGGTCTTTACGGTTCCATTCTCCCACTGCAGACTTTAGGATTACACCTCGGTCCGGTTAATATTTAGAGAGTAATTCAGCAGACGGATACATGTTGAGAATGTGCCACTCATCCTCAGCAATGAGGTGATTATTTTCTTTCTCTACGCAGACTGACAGAGTGTGTAAGAGCGGCAAGAGCGGAGCTGAGCGCCTCCTTTATTGCTGGGATGAACAGCTGTGTTTGCCTATGCACGGTTCATGTCTGGCATGTTAATCCACAACCAAAACAACAGTATCAAAGTAGAGGATATGTCTCATTGTATCATCATTCAGCCTGGGCACACAGCTTGAGCAGTGTATACATGTCTTTCTATCCCCCCTCCTCCTCCTCTCCTTCCTTCTCACATACTACACACATGCAGATGCAGAGGTAGCGTTATGTAACCCAGGGGCTGGGTGTTGCAGAGAGAGTGGCTCTCAGTGGGGGGATGTGTAAACAGCTGCAATGTCAGTGCAGGGCACACAGTTATCATCACAGCATAACACAAGACCCAGGGCATCTTATGTGGTGTGTGTGTGTGTGTTTGTGTGTGTGTGGGAGCGGGCGTTGCATGGAAAATCACAATGATCCTGCTGGTGTTGAATATGATTTGTTTGTAATATCTGGTGGAATTCCTGTAACCAAACAGTTTTTCCTATTTCCTCCCAGGTCACATTATCATAGAGATGAGTTGCATCCATAAATTTATAATCGGTGGCTTTGTGATTAAAAATAACCGCAACAAACCACTTTGTGTTTTTTTGTTTTTTTTTAGCCTGACACTCACAGAGAGAGAGCCGAGTGTCAGTGGTGTACTCTGGGTAATGACTGGTCTGTCACGCTCTGGTTGACTCTTCCATCCCCTCAATCCCCGCCATGTTGTTTTCTGACTGTCACTTTAGATTGGCCTCACACTACAGTAAGCCTCTGCTCATATCTAATTGGAGAGACGGGAGAGACACTCTCGAGCCCCATGATGTCTCAAGAATGCAGCTACTTGAGCGCTTAGAAGCTCATTTAATTCACCAACATGCTACTTTGGATCCACTGGACATTTTCATATCAAGTATCATATCTGGAAATTGCGGCCCGTCGTCATCATAGCTAAATTGATCTGATGTGACTGATGAGCCGTAATGCACGTCTGTTGCTTGAATTATGCAATTAAAAGTGATTTTCACTAAATCCAAATGACAGAGAAGGTGTCACAACCCAAATTTCAAATAAGCCATTACATTATTACATTACATTATGTCATTTAGCAGATGCTTTTGTCCAAAGTGACTTACAATAAGTTCATTTTGTCAGTAAGCCCCAAGAAGCCATAATCACAGTGTTTCTGTTAGACCATCAATGGTAATAATAGATCAGAAAAGGAATAATAATTAACAAATTTCCCCATCTTTGCTTGCTATTGGGACTTCAGAGCCTTCTTCACCTGAAAGAGACCTTGACAGGTAGAATCTCAAAACACAAATTAAGGTAGATGTGAGTTAGAGGGACCTGGGTTTCCCCGGGTCACATCCATGTCTGAGAGGGTTCAGTGGGCTGGACTCTCCTTTTCCACCTACCTGTCATGGTTCACAGCACTGCACTGCACTGGTTAACTCTCTATATTGTCTCTGTTTCTCCTCCAATAGGATAGGTGACTATGGTGTTATAATGCAGCTCAGCAAACACTGATTAATGTCATTATATTTGCTCAAAACTGGTTTTCTGCACTGAATTAAGGCCACGCTTCTAGAAATATTCTTTGTCATCTTGCTTTATTTTAAGCCCTTGAGCACCTTTTACCCTTTATTTGTCATGTCACACAGGGGCGCACCCACACACGTGCCAACAGACGCACACACACACACACCATACACATTCATACACAAGAGGAGGCAGTTAGAGTGAGCTCCGGACACATTTGTCACTCTGGCAGGCAGGCCTCCCATTCTCTGGGTTGGTGGCCTGGTTTCTGCACGGGGGCTGGGCATCTCCCCGCCTGCGCTGCCTAGTAACTGTCAGATCTAGACTGTGATTTATGCAAATTGGCAGGCTTGTGGGTCAGCTGCGATATGCGGTAAGACCATCATTGGAGCGGTCTACAAAGACAATTCAGTAGAAGCAGCCAAATATTTCATCAGGAAACATTGTGTAGCATTATTGTAGTATTGTAGTGTGTAATGATTTCATTTTTTTGTATTGATTTTTTGGAGAATTGTTTTGATATTTTAGATTATTTAGAATTTATATTTAGATATATATGATATTTAGAAAATATTGCCACTCTATGGCTTCCCCCAGATCCAGGAGATCCAGGTGGTATTAAGGGTAAGAATGTGACATTGCCTTGCTCTGATACAAACAGTTGGTCTTTCTATTTTAACGGCTGGGCGCTTGTGGTGCCTGGCACAGTTTAATTAGTGTGAATACATTAGGCCTGTGTGAGATCTTGCTACCTGGCAGGGGTTAGAGCTGGGCAGGGACTGCAGAGGAGCAGGCTGCACCACCGGCACTCCCAGGCCCCGCTGTAATGACCCTGCCAGGCTGACACAACGCTCCTACCTGGGGGACCACTGCGGCTTTCCAATGACAGATGGAGGGCTGCTGAGACGGGGGAGCCGGGCTGTGTTACTGCAGGCGAGCAGAGCAGCCATTAGACCAGCCAGTCTGCCAGCAAGGCTGATCTGCTGTACCCATTAGCCAACATGTCTTTGTGTTGGCTCTACCTTTGCCTGGTAAGTAAAGGAACGGCTGCCAAACACTAAGGTACCCCCTTATACTGCAGCATCATTGTGTATCACTGCTTACGGATTAGTGTCATGGGAGCTGTGTAAATTGTGTTCAGGTTCTCTCATAGTTTCTGTGTGTTGCCTCCTACAATTTAATCCAGATGTGCACTAGACTGGATCCTAAACCTCCCAAAGAAGCCTCCTCCCTCTCCATAAGGGAAAGGTTAGACTGCCATTAGAGGAATTCAATCGATGGCTCCTGCACATACAGTATCTATTGATATGAAGTGTTTAAATTCTATTAAGATCTCAATTCAGACTGGTCTGTTTGCTAAGCTTTGGCATGAGAAAGAGTCTACAAAATATTTGAGTATATGACACAGTTGGATCAAAAGGTGCCAGTTCAACCTGTGGCTTTGCTCTGATATTAGACACAACCATGCAGGTGGAGTATGTTAGCTCTTTCTTCTAGTCTGACATAGTGATCAGAGAATTTGTTTGAAGGCATCAGATCCTTACCATGTGGGGACTTTCACCGCTGCCTCTGATGACCAGCACCGCTCCTCTCTTTCAGTCAGCAGAAAAGGGAGCTCTTTGGTCTGGTTTGTGTTAGTGATATAATCGTTAATAAATGAAAGCTCTTATATTATACACCCTGAGGCAAAGACTGGCGGCTGGCTAGGACTTCACATGCGGCAGGAGAGCAAGGGGAATAAATGTGACAGTTCTCATAAAAGAGAGAGGGATGGAGAGATTGGAAAGAGAGATTAAGGGGAGTGAGAGAGTAATCAAGGGAAGAGAGACCGACCTGAACTTGCACTGTCCATGTGCTGGCCAGAAATGCTTACATTGACTCTAATGGGGGACAAGCATGCACGACCTCCTGAAGGTTGTACAAGTAATTATGCCACTTAGGAGTCTTTGACAGGCAAGGTTGTATCGGCAAACAGACACGAGGAGCATTATAATATAATGTTCTGTATTCTGCGTGACACGAACCCTTTTAGCCAAGACAATATCAATCTTCTGAGTGTCACTCACGGGACACTCGTCCTGCGTCCACAGTGACCCAAAATCCTCCCAAATTCTGCCTTTGCTGGAAAGGGTTGTGGTTGCAAAATATTATAAATTTTCATTCGACCGAGCTTGTTGAATAAAGTTTCTGAAATAAAATAACTCAAGGTTAAAATCTGAATGTAATCATTACTATTCCTCCATGGAAGTTTAAAGTTTATCCTAGGTAGCGGCTCCGTACTCCATCAGAATCTTCATTCCTACTTGCTTTTTCCCCTCGGGCTGAGAGAGAGAAAAGAAACAGGGAGAGGCAGAAAGATTTGAGTTCCCCAACAGAAGGGAGCTCTTACAAGCTAATAACAAAAGCAGATGTGATGGGAGGACTTTGCCAGATAGGGTTGATGTAACAGTTTGCTGGGTGAAGGTGTTTCTGGTGTTCATTTCATTCACTCCATGCAAGCTGTGCTCTGTTGTCAGGGGAGCCGTTAACTCAAGTGTGTGTGTGTGCGTGTGTGCGTGTGTGTGTGCGTGCGTGCGTGCGTGCGTGCGTGTGTGTGTGTGTGTGTGTGTGTGTGTGTGTACTGTCAGGAGAGCTGTACATCCAGCGCTACAGCAGAACGTGAGGAGGATCTGTGAGCACCTGAGCTCCTCGGTACCAAAAGAAACATGGTTGCCATGGACACTACAGATTATTATAGGATGCAAACATCTAATTT